>NC_141094.1:26449548-26862048 GCF_041138505.1 Cibotium barometz | reverse complement strand
GTGGAATTTAGCAGAGGGCATTGCGCACTAGTGGTAGCCAGCAGCCAAGAGCCTTGCAATTTGCAAGTCGCCAACTCCCAAGTCCCAAGTTGCCCACGCACAGGTGCCATCTAGCGGGGGAGAATGCTACTTATCCTGTAGAGGGCTCTGCTTCTGTCGCTTATGTGTAGAGGAAGGAATTATGCTTATCCATAGACCTTTGAGAATTTTGCTCGAGTACCTCTAATGCATATCTAGAGGGGGAGAATTCTTGTAATCTAGAGACATTTGAGTGCTTTCTAACTTCTGTTACATATCCTAGCCCTACTTCTGCTTATGTGTGCTTCTCCATTTTTGGAGTGAACATGACTCGAGTCATTTCTTATCAATCAGATAGGTAAAAATAGTGGAAGTAGGTAGCCATGGTGGTGATTTTCCCACTGATTTGTTAGCTAGCCATTTCCCAGATGTGTCGGTCTAGTTAGAGTCGTGGGCCCTTGGTTGTGGGTTGGCCACTTGTTCGGGTTAGTAGTCCCTTTTCTTTGGCTATTTTTGGATGGTCACTAGAGTGGTGCACTCTGGTAGCCTATAAATAGGCTACCACCCTCCATCTGTCAATATGGTCATAAGTTAGCATTCCCACGTACCATTGTCTTCATTCAATCAGTTCTTGAGCATTGAGTCCTCACTTACAGGTGTACACACCCTCGCGAGGCCTCTCTTATATGCGTTTATCTTGATATAGTGTGACATTGCTAGTGGGAAACATACCTGAATCTGGGGGCACGACCAAACATACGCTTGTGTAAGCGTGTTAACATGGCCCAACCGTAAGGAATCTAGAAGGGGCCTTTAATGGGGGTAGTCGTGCGAGGGAGGGAACATATTCTAGAACGCTCCTATGTCATCTCTCTCTCTTGCGCCCTCTTCGCTAGAGCCCGCCATAGCTTGAAGCCTGTAGGCAACAGCTTGATATTGGTATCAGAGCACACAGTTTCTCTCCTATACATGCTGCCTTACACAGCCTTGCTTTTTGTCTACCATGAGCAACCCTTGTAGTGCATAGCTACGCAGCTCGTATCAGAGTGCAGCCCTATAGCTGCAATAGCGCAACCCTTACGGCCTTATAGCATTCCTGCAGCATGCTTCTTGAGCATAGCTCTCATGGCCTTTGAAAGCGCTGCTCGAATAGCTTTGTCAAGCTCTTGATTGTAGCCGTTATTTGACACAACAGCACCATAGTTAATACGAGCAGTCAAAGCGCCATATAGATGAGCACGGCTAGTAGCAAGGTTGGCATACATGTGTGCATGAAAGCCACGTGAGGGCTTTCTGTCTGTAGAGAACAATTAAAGCTATTAGCTTTAAAAAACATTAAACCTTCAAGATAGCACAGGTTCACACAAGGGCAGTGGGAGCAGAATTTTGTGAAGGCCTTTTTCAAATATATGGTGTATATCTCTACTCATGAGAGGGATAGAGCCATATGTGCATGGCAGATTTTTGAAGCATCAATAATAGTCGGAAGCAGCAATAGTGACGCACACGTGTGTAGAGAGGGTCTCCGACCACGACATAACAACTTAACAACGAGCTTTCTCAAGGTAGCCTCGGCGTGTGCAGAAACATTTATTGGGACGCCTCACTATCCAAAGGGCTGTTCCCACGCCAAATAGACGGCAAGCTGATGAAGAATCAAACGCCGAAAGGCTTGCAAAGATACAAACATTTTCAGAGCAGCTAAGCTTTCGACGCTTTAGGCTTTGTCATAGAGCCGTTTACGGCACCTTAGGGAAGAGGAATTTGTGCATTGTGTATACTTTCAAATAGTGTTTATTTTGCTCTTCTTTTTCAACTTCCAGTGAAAAATTATGGAAAAAGATAGCATAGAAAATCCTGTAGACACAAACAATGAGACCACAAACCAAGACCAAAGCATGACTGATACTGAATTTGAAGAACAGAGGGAGGAGTGAAGTACCTATACACCAGCAACGTGAAGAGCTTGAAAACCGGGTAGAAAACCTAGAAAAACAAATTCACTCCTCCTTTAGCGCTTTGGACTCAATGAAAACCTAATTGACTAGACTAGTTGACATTATGAAGAAGGGTAAATAGCAAATGGTGCAGATATCTATGCTATTTGACTCTAGCATCCCTAGCACCCATAGTCATAGGGGACGGAAGGGACGGACTGTTGGAACGGAGGGACGCCGAGTCGGGACGGTGCAGCGACGGGGACGGTAGGGGACGGTCGGACGCCCCCCTGGAGGCGTCCCTCACAAGGGACGGGTACGGGGACGGCAGCAGGAACGGGGACGGCTGTGGGGGACGGCACAGTGGGGGGACGCACGGAGCCGTTGCGCGCGCAGTCGAACTGTTTTTTTCCGCTCGTTTCTAGCCGTTTGCAGGGTCGTTTCTAGCCGTTTGCCTTGGCCGTTTCTAGCCGTTTGGCTTGGCCGTTTGGGGAGGCCTTGAGCCTTTGAGGCTTGGGCTTGAGGCTTGGGCCTTGGGCCTTGGCCCTTGCCTCTCTCTTGCCTTGAGACTTGGAAGTTGGCCTTTAGGCTTGAGCCTTGGGGCCTTGGGCCTTGGTCCTTGAGGCTTGGCCCTTGCCTCTCTCTCTCTCTCTCTCTTGCCTATCTTATAAGAACAAGGCTACAAGGCTACAAGCACACACACACCTGGAGGTCCCTTAAACTATACTAGATGTTCTCAATTGGATGTGTCCTATGGTTGTCAAGGCTTCAAGCAACTCTCTCTCTCAACTTTCAAGCCTCAAGCCTCAAGCTACACTCTATGAGACTTGAGTGTATCTAGTATCTACTCTCGCTAGTCTCTCTCCCTCAAGCTTCTTCTAACTTAGTAGCTTCCAACTTCCAAGCCTCTCACCCAAGGCCCTACTCTCTACTATCTAGACTCTCTCTCTCTCTCTCTCTCTCTCCCGCTCACCTCTCCCTCAAGCCTCTTGAGTCTTAACTCTTGAGTCTTCCAACTTCCAAGCCTCTAGGCCTCTACTATGTAGGCTCTCTCTCTCTCTCTCTCTCTCTCTCTCCCTTTCTCATTGCTCAAGGCTCAAGCCTCAAGCCATCTTCAACCATGGCACCCTCCTCACGTTCCGGGGCTTCCCGTAGAAGGACACGGGATGGACACGGTGGGAGGAGGTTAACTACACCCCATCCGCTCATGGAGGTGGTTCTCGGCCATGGGCATGCAAGCTTTGCCCGTACTGGCGAATGGGTGGCGCCGACAAAGTGTGAGCCCACCTCTTGCATGAGAGTGGGCATGAGGTGAGGTGCCAAATCTACCATGCTCCCGTCATGGACTTTATATGCCCAATAACGGATGGAGTGCAGTTCAAGAAAATAAATGACCGAATCATCACGTTCAACCTGTCCCACTGATTACTGGCTTTCCAGATCCAAGCTTTGTTCGAGTCTGAGAGCCATTCCTCCTCAGGCTCCTTAGGCTGGTCAATTTCCGTTGTCACCATGGATACAAGGTCATGGGTCTCCAAGACCGCTTCCATGAAGACCTTCCATAGGCCGTAGTTACTTTGACCTTCAAGCTGTTGATCCGCAAGAAATGCAGGAAGGACTGGGACCTTCCTTGCCAACAACTCTTGTAGTTCTGCCTCTCCATGATCATCATCCACATCATCTTTGGTGTAGTTGCGCCAGGTCTAACCAAGTCTTTCCTGATCTCTGACACGGCTGAAATCTAGTGCGAATCCCAAGGAGTGTATGAGACTTTCCAAACTGCCCGAGTATGACAAAGAATGTGAAAATGTAGCTGCTAAAAGGCTCGCTGAAAACACCTAAAAAAACGCGGCCGAAGCAGTGCCGTAATGTCACACGCAGAAGCTCTGGGGGTCTTCTTTCAGCCCTAAACACTCCTGGAAACAATCTGATGCAAAACGCAGACATGAAGAGAGAGTAGAGAGAGAGAGAAATATGTTGGAAATTCAGTATATTAATATGGTACAAAAAGGTACTCCTAATCTACAGCCCTTGGCTGCCCTCTTGAAAAAGGTGAACATCACCAAAATCTATCCCTAACTGGGACCCTAAGGACCCAACTCCTAAATGAGTTGAATGAATAAAACAATGAGCACACTTTGCTATTTATATGGTTCTTGGACACTTGGTATTCTGGCCGACTGCTGGTTGGCCAGTCAAAAATACATTAAATGCTCTTCAACGCAGCCCGACTGGACCTCTTCCCTTGGTATGATGCGCCTGCAGCCCGCCCTGTCTTATGGTTCAGCCAACCACCTCTGTGAGCAGCCGACAGCCTCCTTTTCTTCTAACGCACTGGCAGGACATCCTCTTCATGCCCTCCAAGCCTTGCTCCAAGTCCACACTGTCCACTTCTGTATCTTGTGCTCCAAATCCCTAGCTCTAATGGTCTTTTTCTAGTTGCCTCTTCTAAATAATCTCTGAGAATGTCCATGGCATATTCATGCACATGACATCCCCCTCTGCTAAACTTGATGACGGGAATCCAACTTGTTCTTGGATGACTGTCATCATCCCAATCTTTTTCCCAAAGTCCCTCTGTCATTCATCCATCCCTAGCAACCCTTTTCTCTGAAAGCCCGGCCCGGTCTCCAAAACCACTTTGTCTCAGAATAAGATCTATGCATCTATTCCATCTAGTTCACAATCCATTCCTGCCTTGACTCTGAACACTGTCTTGGTCTTCATTCCTGAGAAATGAGTCTGGCACTCTCACATCACCCCTTGGAGGATAATCCTCCCTTGAAACCGTTGCCCGAGAACCTATCTGGCTCACAGGACTGCCATCCCCTCTGGCTCTGTGGAACACCACCAACAAACCTCCTCGGAGCTCTTCCCGATTCTGTGTTCCTTGCCTTGGGCTTCGTATCCGTATACTTTCTTGTACCTTGGACCTGTACACCATCATATGGGACTGATTTAGTGTTTAGCTTTGCCGAGCGTGATGCTCTGATACCAATGTCACACGCAGAAGCTCTGGGGGTCTTCTTTCAGCCCTAAACACTCCTGGAAACAATCTAATGCAAAACGCAGACATGAAGAGAGAGTAGAGAGAGAGGAATATGCTGGAAATTCAGTATATTAATATGGTACAAAAAGGTACTCCTAATCTACAGCCCTTGGCTGCCATCTTGGCAAAGGTAAACATCACCAAAATCTGTCCCTAACTGGGACCCTAAGGACCCAAATGAGTTGAATGAATAAAACAATGAGCACACTTTGCTATTTATATGGTTCTTGGACACTTGGTATACTGGCCGACTGCTGGTCGGCCAGTCAAAAACACATTACATGCTCTTCAACGCAGCCCGACTGGACCTCTTCCCTTGGTATGATGTGCCTGCAGCCCGCCGTGTCTTCTGGTTCAGCCGACCACCTCTGTGAGCAGCCGACAGCCTCCTTTTCTTCTAACGCACTGACAGGACATCCTCTTCATGCCCTCCAGGCCTTGCTCCAAGTCCACACTGTCCACTTTTGTATCTTGTGCTCCAAATCCCTAGCTCTAATGGTCTTTTTCTGGTTGCCTCTTCTAGATAATCTCTGAGAATGTCCATGGCATATTCAAGCACATGATACGTAAAGGGCTGAAACCGCAGCCCAAAGCGCACCCTCCATGTCAGTGAAGAAGTCACAATGTTCTCCTGCCCCCCCCCCCCCCCCCCCAAAAAAAAAAAAAAACAAACAAACAAACAAACAAAACAAACAAACAAACCCCGACCCCTCTTTACTGAAAATGCAGATGAAAACATTGCTGTACCGGGCTGTAAACGCAGCCAAACAGAGCCATCTAGGGCTGAAAACGCTGTAGAAGACCGTAGCCAACACATGCCCCCCTCCTCCTCAAAACTCAGATGAAGAAAGTGCTGTCCCGGCTGAAAAACGTAGCCAAAGCACTTCTTCGGGGCCTCCAAAAATGCTGATGAAGAGCTCCTTCTCCTCCGGCTGAAAATGCAGATCACATGGGCCCTTCAGGGGCTGAAAACGCAGCCACAAGGCGCCCACCGCGTCAAAAAAACACTGCCGGATCCTCCTCTCCACACAAGGCTAGAAAACGCAGGTCTCAAGGACCTCTTGGCTGAAAACGCAGTCATCACGTTCTCCTACCTAGCCTTCTTCGCGCACCAACGATGGTCGCCAAAGACGATCAGCAGCCAACCGCTCTAATACCATGTCAAGAAGTGCAGCGGAATGACCAGAAACAAGGGCGCAAGAAGAGAGAGAGAGAGAGAGAGAGAGAGAGATGAAGAAAAAAGACGTCAATCTATATCAAGAATAGATGCATACAAGAGAGACCTCGCGTGGGTGGATGAGGAAGGGGTGGCTGATCTGGTACCTCATATAAAGATTCTGCATGTGTGTGCCAAGTGTGTGGATCAGTGATAGGTGTGGGTGGGCGGCAATCTCAAAGCTTCTTCCAAGCCTCCGCTGAGTCGTTGCTCAAAAATAGTTGATACATATCCTAGTAACAGAAGCAGAGCCCTCTGCAAGATAAGCAGCATTCTCCCCCGCTAGATGGCACCTCTCTTCAAAACTAAAACCTTGCTGCTTGACACCTTTCACAGTGAAATCAGGGACCTCTGTGTAGCACCATGAAAGAGCCATGTCTCAGAAACACCTAATAACGAAGGATAGTAAACTTTTAAGTGTATACAAAATCGTGAATGTGTTCATATAGAGAGAGAAGCCATCATGCGAGCGTAGCCTCATGATACATGACATGATAATCGTTCATAGTGTGCTTATGTTGGTCCTTGGCACGGCTGACTCTGACTAATAGGCAAGAGATCCCTAAGCATCAACTCTAATAGCTTTGGGGGTTGTGATGTTTACTAGCATTGTGAAGCTTGGATAGCATAGGAACATGCAACGGAGAATGATAACGATGCATGCTACATCTAGCAATCAGCACATTCCAAGATACAACATCATGGACAAACAGTGCTACCATAGTTACCTGCAAACGCACTTGCACCTGCTTGCAAACGTTTGCAGCAAACATGGAGTTTGCATGCATTTGCAAGCTTGACTTTTTGTTTCCAAAAAACAAATAAAAAAGTTGGCCCCCGGCCCAAAATTGGAAGATTTTTTGAAAAGCACATTTTTTTTTCCCTTTGACTGATCGAGCAGCGTGGGCACTAGGCAGTGTGGCTTGTGTGAGCCATGACTGTGCATGGACAGTGGGCAGTGTGGCTGTAGCCTGTGCGTGGGCAACTTGGGACTTGGGAGTTGGTGACTTGCAAATTGCAAGGCTCTTGGCTGCTGGCTACTACTAGTGCGCAATGCCGTCTGCTAAATTCCACGAGGTAAGACCTTAGGTAGCAGATTCTGCAGATTCCAGAATGTAAAAATCATACATTGTAAATTGTAATTTGTGCAACATTCTGCCATGTGCAACCATGGTCCATAGGACAATGTACATACAATCTATTAAAATTCAGCCCATAAATCTGTTGAAAAAAAAGGCCCAAATTTGACAAAGACCTACAATGTGTAGGTCTTCGTCAAATTTCAGTCTTTTTTTTTTACGTTTTATGGGCTGTATTTTTATAGATTGTATGGTTGCCACTATACAAATTCACACCATAAAATCTGTGGAAAAAGGCCCAAATTCAGCTGTCAATTTTCCACTTTGAGGTCAGAATGCAAACACAATCAACTGTCAATTTTCCACTTTGAGGTCAGAATGCAAACACAATCAGCTGTCAATTTTCAACTTTCAGGTCAGAATGCAAACACAACCACCCTCGATGCATGGTTAACTCTAACATTATATATATCAAAAACTTGTAAAGAGAATGAAGTTAGTTATAAAGCATCCTAATCTAATCTCACATATATTCAAAAACCCTAGCTAACTGTTACCTGTATCCACCGGAGCCCCATTTTGGAGCAAGTAGTGTACAAATTGCAGGGCACCTGGAACGTGTTGGATCGCTTTTTCAGCTGCAAGTCGCAATGGGCCTTCATCTTGCAGAGCCTCCCCACACATGTGGTTTATCACCTCCTCTGCGAGATCGAAGTCGTCAGACGAGATGGCTCGCATCAACGAGCTCTGATGTCCTTGGATCTTATTGTTGTGGGGACTTGGGTAGCTCCAACAGCCTTCAACCCGTAGACATTCCATGTACAGAGACGAAGGCCCTTCAAATAAGGGGAATATCGACCAATGTTGATATATGCCGGGTTGTACTCGACATGCCTGAGCCGCCCTGAACTATCATAGATTTCGACAAAGCCCGTCTTCACGAGTAGCGCAATAGAGATGCAATTCAGCCCTGTGGCCTCTCGCACGCACAAGTCCCTTATGTATTGCTCGGTTTGTGTGAAGCTCTGCATTTCAATAGTTACATACACGCGGACGTTCTGAGGTATCGTGCGCCTAAGTGCCCTGGCAGCTGCGACCTTTGCGGCATAACCCCTCTTGTCAAGGATTGTGTAGTCCGCACATACATGAGACCTCTGCCCAGGTACATGGAAAAGGGCGCTTGACGATTTACGAACGATGTCCTCCCTTCCATACCGTTGCAAGTAGGCATCAACTTGGGGGTCGAAGACATTCAGACAATCGGTGGCAGATGAGGATGGCATTTGAAACACTAAAACATCATCCGCGAGCTCAATCAAGAGATCTAGATATTGACTCTGCAAAGTCTCAGCAAGACCTGTGGGAAAATCACTACCGATTCCCACTATTTTGCCTAACTGATTGGTAACAAATAATCCTGTAGGGAGAGTCACATTCACTAAAAAAAATGGAGAAGCACACATAAGCAGAAGTAGCGCCAGCAAAAGTTAGATGACACTCAGGATTATCGGAATTCTTCCCTCCTAGATATGCATCGGAAGGAGAAGGATAAGCAGCAGAATTCTCAGAGGTCTCTTGATAAGCAGAACTCTGCCCCTCAGAGAGAGAAAGAAAGAAAGAAAGAAAGATATATTAACGTCTGCAAAAGGCCAAAATTGGCCTATGAGACAAACAAGTAGTACAATGATGTTCCTCCAGTCAATCAAGAGGAAAATGTGGAGTGAGAATAAAATGTACAAGTATGACAACACGACCATAGGGGACTCAATGGTGGTGTACAAACGAGAGGGTGTGGATGGAGTACTAGGGCTACTAATGCATCTCTATATGCTGAAGGGGTGATACAAGTATGATATGTTATCTACTCCTAACTCCATCCAGTCCCATAGTCTGGGTACAATATGTCATACATCCGATCTGAGGATGCCGTAAATGTTTGGAACATGCGTCCTGGATCAGAGCGAAAATGTGATAGCTGCTCCTGGACCTCTTGCTGGTGTCGAGACCGGATGGCCGCGATCTCTCTGTGGTGTAGTCGTGGTGTCTGGTAGCCGGCTAGTCTGGGTCGTCGCCTAGCTCGAATCTCCTCCGCTCGCTGAGATGTCACTCCCAATGTGTGTGGCTGGGCTACTGGTGCCAATCTCTTGAAGAAGTCAGTCAACTGGGACTGTCTTCCTCCGCTATGATGTGCGGGTGTCTGAAGTAAGATCTCCCTGTGTCTCTGTAGTGCTAGTAGTAGTCTGCCTAGCTGTCTCTGGTCCGATCTCTCCCAGATCTATCTAAGTGATGTGGTCCCTCTAAAAACCTCAGGATAGCATGCCTTGATCTCCTGCAAAGCACCACACTAGCAAACAAAATGCTCCTCTGTCTCTACCCCCACTGGTATCATCTGCAAATGCGCTCTGCTCGAGGGATGCATGCTGCTCTCCCAGTCTCGATCTCTAGTTGGTGTGATGAGACCCTTAGTCGCCCAATGGCTACTCTGGCTCCATGTGATAAGTGGACCTCCAAGTATCGTGGTCGCTGGATGAAGCCGTCTGTGGAGGTGCTCAAGAAGTGGTCTCTGTAGTAGAGCATCTTCGTCGGGAGTGGCTGACTGGGAGATAGCCAAGTCTCCTGTATGTGGCCCTTATTAAAAGACTAAGGTCATGTAAAAGGGTAGGAGAAGGGTGTGTGTGTGAAGGGACTTAAGGTCCACTAGCTCACCTATTTAAAGGTGAAGCTAGGAGGCATTTTGTATTGAGCAAGGCCAAGTTGTATTCATAAACAACTTAATAAACAAGATATTTTCTTGTACTCTTTGAGTGAATCTCCTCCACATATCTCATCCACCACGTTTCTTTCAACATGGTATCTTGAGCTAGGTTGTGTGGTGGAAAATCTCCATTTTTTGAACTTTATCTTCTCAACCTCCAAAGCCATTCTGCACCAGCCGTCAGTGGAGGACGTGGGGAGGACTGTAGAAGGCGTTTCAGCCTCTGATTTCTTCAGGAGATATCTTCCCTAGCCCAAGGCGCATCAGCCCATGTACTCACAGTCGCATCATTCACGCTGGACAGCTCAGCATTGCGCTATTAGCAAACTGGCGAATTTTTAACTGCGCTGAATGCCGTACACGTTTTCGCCTTGTGTGGTGCCCTTCAAGCAACATTAGCTTAGGGCTTTTGAAGCCCATTGTCTCCCCTAACCACAGCTCAAACCTCAGCTGAAATGGAGGCGTAGAGCTCTCGTGGGAAGGAAAAAACCAGGCGCCTACTGGTTTTTCCATGGAAGCTTGCTCAAGCTTTTATCAAAAGTGTTTATAAACACCAACAAGTGTTGATTAACACTAATCATGCTATTAATCCAGCAAAGGAGAGCCTCTTAAGAGTGTTTTTAAACACTAAGTGTGTTCGTAAATGCTAATGGTGAATCTAATCACCAACACAAGTGTCATTAGATACTAATCATGTGCTTTTAAGCACTAATAGTGTTGCTAAACACTAATGGTGATTTTAATCACCAAAGAAAGTGTTCCTTAACACTAATTAAGCTCTCTAAATCAGTATTAATGGTTGGGCACAAACCCTAAATGCTAAACCATATATTTACCATCTTAATCTCCTATTTATGCAACATTCTTGACTTGATTAGGGTTGTTGCACTCTCATAAGCCTTTGTCTTTCTAATTAAGCCTAAATATCATAAATTTCTGGTTTTTTCTTCTTCATAAATCAGCCCATTACTCTCTAATAACCCCGTTCAATACCCAATGTCAAA
Source organism: Cibotium barometz (assembly GCF_041138505.1). Lineage (NCBI taxonomy): Eukaryota > Viridiplantae > Streptophyta > Polypodiopsida > Cyatheales > Cibotiaceae > Cibotium > Cibotium barometz. The sequence continues at coordinate 26,850,990 of NC_141094.1, read as the reverse complement.
GGAAAACACCCAAATCAAGAAGTTCTCGGGAGAGGGCTTCCAAACTTGGCAAGTCCTCGTCAAATACAAGATGATGTCCAAAGGCTTTTGGCCATTCATCTCTGGCACTAAGGTTATTGATCGAACAAAGGCTGAAGATATTGAAGATGATGAGAGGGCACAAGCCATCATCATGCTTCATCTTGATGAGGCTCTCATTCACCATGTGGACCAGCTTCCGACTGCAAAGAAGAAATGGGATGAGCTTGATAAGCTCTATGGAGCTCGTGGTAAGAATTCCAAGATCTCACTCAAAATTGAATTTTTTAGCTTGGAACTCAAAGAGGAAGAAGGCATTGGAGCCTTCATCTCTCACTTGAAGGGCCTTATGGCTCAACTTGCATCAGTAAATGCAAGAACGGATGAAGATGATGCAGTGGCTGTTTTGCTAAAAGCAGTCAAGAAGGTGTACCCCACCTTAGTCACCACCCTGAAGAACATACCTAATCCCACCCTCGAAGGAGTCATTCAATCGTGTCTTGATGAAGAAAAGAGGCCAAAGGGAGGAGCTGAATCTTCAAATGCAACCACTTCATCGAATATCGAACAAACTTTGTCACATCAAGTGGTCAAAGTAAGATGTGCCCATTGCAAAAAGGTGGGTCATTTGGCAAATAATTGTTGGATCAAATATCCCAACAAAATGAAATGTAACAAGTGCAAACAAACGGGACATATCACTTCTAAATGTCCTAACAAAGAGTCAGAGGCTACCTTTGTATCAACCTCTAACTCCTTTGAGCACCTGTTTTAAATCTCAATGTAACAACACCTATATTCCTAAACCTTGTGCGCCTAATGTTATAAAGGCAACCACCTATGTCCAATACCACCTATTCCAATTCTTTCATAGTTGGTATTGAGGGAGGGTATTAAAAGACTAAGGTCATGTAAAAGGGTAGGAGAAGGGTCTGTGTGTGAAAGGACTTAAGGTCCACTAGCTCACCTATTTAAAGGTGAAGCTAGGAGGCATTTTGTTTTTTTTTTTTTTTTTCAGAAAAGATCCTTTCATTAGTTATATAAAAACGCTCGAAGGGCTACAAAAGGCTCTCTCCTGCTCATAAGAAAACAGAGCAGAGATCAAAGCAAGGCAGCCAGGGAGACTCTCCCTAGGTGCTAAAAAGTACAAGTATCAGTACAAAGAACTGAGGGGCTATATCATACAATAGGAGGGGGGAAAAGCCAAACAGGTGGCCTGTAGTGCCAGCGGGGGGACCCCGCGTGAAGGGTATATAAGGGGCCGCTGCGCCAAGTGGTGTGAAAGGCCTGGCGCCGCAAGATCGCCTCATCCGCCCCGGATGCGGTCATACTGTCCTCGCAGGGTGTGGATCAACTCCTGCCAAATCCCCCGAACAGTCTCTGCTGGTGGCTCCAGTCTCCCCTCAAAAGCCCTGAAACACCGGGCCCTCCAGGTGAACCAGATGGTGAGGCTGCTGAGGAGCTCCCATCGTAGATCCCTCTCCTGTGTCCAGCTGGCGGACGAGAAATCCAGTGAAGGAACCAGGCGAGGCTGGCCCCTAATGAATCTGATGGCCTGGCTGTCCTGCTCCGTCTCATAGCCCATAGCAGGCCCTGACGAAGTCGACCAAGCAGCAGCACCCCACGTGTACATACCCTCTGGAGAGAGGGGGGCCAGAATGCGCAGCATCCGCAGCCAAATCTGCTGCGCCTGAGGGCAGTCCCATAGGCAATGTCTCTGAGAGTGGCCGCATCGGACGCAGGCCGCCGGAAGACCGCTGTAGACAAGCCAGGTGCCAACTGCAGAGCCCCTGTGGTGGGCGACCAGCCACTGGAAAGTCGAGATCCTGCGTGCCTGTCGACTAGCCCAGAGCCTGGTCCAAAAATCCTCCAGAAACTCCTGTGAGAGTCCCTGTAGCCGCCAATGCCCCGATGCAGCTGGAGAGACTATCCTCCGCGCCGTCAAAATCTGCCGCCCCAACCGAACAGTATACTGGAAAAAGGTGATCTCTGTGGCCTCCAGGGATGCATAAGGATCATGCCACTCGTACTCGCCAGGGTCCCACTGGAGCCGGGCCAAGGGGCGCGCTGCATATGCCCATATGTGCCAATCGGAGTCCACATCTGCAGGGTCTGGGTCAATATGCCACCTCCGAGAAGCGACGGCCACTACCCGTATCCTCTGAAAGATGCACTCTGCAACCAAAGGTGACTCCACCTCCACTCTCTGCAGTTTGCCCTCATCCTGGATCTCATAGTAGAGGCATCTGCCATCCTCAGTGCAAGCTCTGACAGCAATCACGATCTCCAACTGTATAAAGGCTCCCATCCACCGTGGGTCCACTGGCTCGAGAGGCGTGAACCACTCCTCTGTGAGTGCCTCCTGAATGTCATCCCTCATAATCAGCCCCCCTCTGAAGTGACTCAGCCTCTCCACCTGGATCTCCTCTAGAAGACTGCAGAAGGCCTGCCAGTCTCCAAAACTACGTGCTGGGCCTGCCGCCAATGGTCCCCAGGCTAGACGAGGCCGAGAACCCAGCATATGACCCTGCTCTGTGCGAACCGCTGGGTTCCAGATGAGCGGCTGTCTGGCCCGCTCCTCATCACAAGAAGGAGGTCTCTGAGAGAGTCCCGGTCTCAGCAACTCCCAAGCTCTCAGGATGCTCAAGGCAAATCTGTCCTCCCAACCTCTACTGAGGCCTGTCCTCCTCATCTCTATGAAGATCCATCGTATCTCTGGTGCCCAAGTGCCCCCTGCTGGGGGAGCTCGAGCCTGCAACCGCTGCAAAAGGAGCTCTTTCCAAGGCTCAGCGCCTGGAAGCAGCCCCCGAACAATAAGCTTCCCCAATAAGGCTCTACTCTGATCAACTGGATCTATAATGCCCAAGCCTCCCTGGGCCAACGGAAGTGTAATAATTGCCCAAGCAACCTTAGCCCGGGCTGGCTGACCATCCCGCCCAGACCAAAGAAAGTTCTTGATCAGCCTCTGTACCTGGCTGATGCAAGAGCTCGAGAAGATCCAACAAGACGTGATGTACCACATGGTCGCTAAAAGCACCTGATTTGCCACCACCACCCTCCCACAGCCAAGGAGAGCCGAGCTGTACTCCAATACAAAAGCTTCTTCCGAATGCTCAGAAGAAGCGGGGCAATTTGCTGCTCAGGTGACAAATCTAGTCCAATCTGGCATCCCAAATACCTCACTGCTGTGCCAGGAAAACAGGATGCATTAGTGCATGGTTACACGGATTCGGATTCGGATTATGCCGGTCATCCAGATAACCGGAAGTCTACTACCGGTTATGTGTTTACATTCACAGGAGGTGCTGTGTCATGGATATCCAGGATGCAGAAGTGCACTGCCTTATCTACTACAGAGGCCGAGTATATTGCAGCCACAGAGGCTTGCAAGGAGGCATTATGGCTATCTCGGTTAGTGGTTGATTTGGGCTATACAGGGGATATTCCATTGTTGCATTGTGACAGTCAGAGTGCCATCCAGTTGGCAAAGAACCCTGTCTTTCATGCAAAGACGAAGCATGTGGATGTGAAGTATCACTTCATCAGAGAGGTGATAGAGAACAAGCAAATTCAGCTTGTTAAAATTCATACGGATGACAACCCGGCTGATCTGTTGACAAAGAGTTTGCCTCCGGAGCGGTTTGCTCATTGCAGACACTTGATGGGCATTGGATGAGGCCAGTTTCAGCCTTGATATGGCCTTGTATATTATCATGTACATGCTGATTTTTTCTTTTCCTTCATTTAAGGGCACTTTGCCTTTAAGTGGGAGGTTGTTGGGGTAAAGGCATAATGCCCACCCTTATAGTGTGTACAAGCCCATAAGTTATAGTACATAGTACACTTAGTACTTTTAATGTACTAAGTGCACTATGTGTACTAGTGCAATATACATGTGTGATAGGGGAGTCACACACTCAATGCATGAGTTGACTTATCCCCACAACTCTCTCTCTCTCTCTCTCTCCCTTGTTTCTCTGTGTATGTCTCCCACATGAATCTCTAACCCTAATCTTCTCCCATTCACCCCCCTCCCCTCTTCAGCGCCCCGACCCCCCCCCCCTAGGGTTCTTTCTTCGCCGACTTACCCCCTTGGCGGCGCACATTATATATGGTATCGTGGCTGCTTGAGGCAGGAGCTTCAGAGATGCCTGGTTGGGGGCAGTATTGATATTTTGATGTTGCAGGAGCACCATTTGGGTGAGAGCAGGATCCGGAGATCTGGTTCGGTGATGCCTGGTAGATGGGACACCTTTTGGTCTGCAGGGTTTGGCCCCTTGGGTGGGCAGGGAGGAGTATGCATGGTCATTGCAGATGTATGGCGTTAGGCCATTGTGGATCGAGGGATCATTGTGCCTGGTAGAGCACAGTATGTCATTCTGAGGACACATGATGAGCTCTTTGGCGTGCTCAATGTCTATGCGCCCAACCATGCTAGTGCCAGAGAAGAGCTCTGGACCCAGGTTACGGATGCATTGCCAGAGGCCGCATATTGGTGTGTCGGGGGAGACTTCAACATGCTTGAGGACCTGGCCGATAGAGTGGGAGGCAGTCATGTTACAGTGCACGGCACGGAGCTTGCAGCTTGGGAGCGATTTTGCATGTCACTGAGGATCACTGATGCATGGCTGCATGAGGCCTTCTCGCGCTCTCAGGACAGTCTTAGTTTCTCTCGGTCGGATCGCCAGCAGGGAGGGACTAATCTATCTCGGATCGATCGCTTCTATGTGGACGACAAGTTAGGGGAGCGAGAGGGCTCCGTTGGCATTCTCGCTGGCACCTCTTTTTCAGACCACGCGCCAGTTATTTTGACACTTGAGGAGAGGACATGGGAGACCAGCCTGCAGTTGAGGATCCCAGAGAGGGTACTTACAGATCCTAGTCTCGCTAAGGACATTGAGAGGATATGGCATGACAGTCAGAGCTCTGACCAGGATGCAGCAGGCCAGTGTGCCCAGGGACTCATCGAGCTCAGCTCTTTTTTGCACGCTGCAGCCTTGACACGGCTGGGAGAGACTCGCGAGCGGGAGCGGCGGCTGAGACGCAGCCTTGCTTCGCTTCAGCGCCTTCAGGAGCAGCAACCTACATGTGAGTGGGTGGCGTCCCAGCTGAGCCAGGCACGCCAGGAGGTTAGAGAGGCAGAGGAGCAGAGACATGAGTTTTACTATCGTCGCCAGGCCTCTCAGTGGACGCAGCTTGGTGATAGAGTGACTGGGGAGTTTTTTGAGGTTACTGGACCCCGCCATGCTCGAGTAGGAGTCCGTCAGCTTGGGAGGCCGGACGGATCGGTAGCCACTGAGCCCGGGGAGATCAGAGCCATTGCCACTGAGTTCTACAGGGACCTGCTTTCAGAGGAGCCAGCCACTGAGGCTCGGGATGCTTGCAGACAGACTGTGTGGGCCCATGTGCAGAGGAGGGTCACAGATCGTATGCGTACAGTTCTGGGTGAGCCTCTTTCAGAGGTAGAGCTTGTTGAGGCCTTGAGGGTCCTTCCGCGCCATAGTTGCCCAGGGGAGAACGGACTGACGCCTGCCTTTTTTATGCGCTATTGGGACCTTTTGGGGCTAGGCCTCCGCAGGGGCTTTCAGTATGTTTTGGACACTGGGGTGATGCCACAGAGCTTTTCAGAGGGCTTGATCTTTCTTATCCCCAAGGGGGAGGGAGTATCAGATGATATTCGGCATTGGAGACCTATTACGATCCTCAACACTGTCTACAAGGTCTTAGCAAAGGCCTTGAGTTTGAGGATCCAGCCCTTCCTGGGGGAGTTGATTCATGCTACCCAGACAGGATTCGTCAAGGAGCGTAGTATCCTTGACAACATTTTCACATTCTGGGAGGCGACGGCCCGAGCTAGATTTCTTGGTGAGGACTTGGTCGTGATGCTTCTCGATTTTGAGAAGGCATACGATAGAGTCGATTGGGGTTTCTTAGAGGGCACTATGCTTCGCCTAGGCTTTGAGCCAGTTTGGATTCGAGGGGTGGCGGCTCTATACTCCATAGCTCGTAGCCAGGTGCTGATTGCAGGAGGACGGGGGCCGAGTTTTGAGTTGACCAGATCAGTCCGTCAGGGGTGTTCTCTCGCCTTGTTTCTTTTTCTCTTCTTTGCTGAGGCTATGAGCATGTATCTGACGGCAGAGGAGGTTGGTTTGAGAGGACTCCAGCTCCCAGTTCGGGGGGAGGACCTGCTCGATGCTGAGTTTGTTGATGACATGGGTTTATTTTTGCATGGCCATGAGGCCAATCTTCAGCGGCGGGCAAAGCAGTCGCTCCAGGTTTTTAGTGCAGCTTCGGGAGCATTGATCAATTGGCGCAAGACCGTGGCCTTTTGGATCAGTAGCGCTCCCACTCCGGCATGGAGCCCAGACCCCGGTTTTAGATAAACAAATGCACATATCCTGTGTGCCCTTCAGGTATCTCATGACACCTTTCACTGCTTCCCAATGCTTCTTGCCAGGGTTGGCCATGTATCTAGAAACCACTCCCACTGCAAATGCAATGTCCGGCCTAGTAGCAACCATGGCATACATGAGACTGCCACAAGCTGAAGCATACGGAATCTTGGCCATATCAGCCCTGCCACTATCTGACTGTGGGCTGTCCATAGCACTGAGTTTCACATATGGAGGCAAAGGAGTACTAGTCTTCTTCCCCCCGTCCATATTGAACCTCTGCAAAACTTTGCCAATGTATTCCTTCTGAGACAAATACAACACATGCTGATTTCTGTCCCGAAGTATCCGCATACCCAAAATGTGATTTGCATCACCCAAATCCTTCATATCAAAGGTTTGATGCAGCCTCTGCTTCAAGGCATCCATCTCCTTGCGAGATTTCCCGGCAATCAACATATCATCAACATACAAGATGAGGATCAATAGACTGCCATCCAAAGCTTTCTTGGTGTACAAGCAGTGATCTATGTCACTTCTCCTGAATTTCTGGGATTTCATGAATGTATCAAATTTATGATACCATTCTCTTGGTGCCTGTTTGAGCCCATAAAGACTCTTTTTCAGCTTGCATACAAGCTTCTCCTTTCCACTCACTGCATAACCCTCTGGCTGTTGCATATATATCTCCTCATGGAGATCACCGTGAAGAAAAGCAGTCTTCACATCCATCTGAATCAAGTCCAGATCATCATGTGCAACCAAAGCTAACACAGCTCTAAGTGTGGTCATTTTGACCACTGGAGAGAAGATCTCATCAAAGTCCACACCATATTCCTGCTTGAAGCCCTTAGCCACTAACCTGGCTTTGTATCTTGGCTTTGCATCTGGTGCAACTTTGAGCCTGTAAACCCACTTGCATGGCAAAACTTTCTTGCCTGCAGGCAAATGCACCAACTTCCATGTTCCATTTTTGTGCAGAGAATCCATCTCTGACTTCATGGCACGCTCCCAAAGAGCCTTGTCTGCCCTCTGTAAAGCCTCCTTATAACATGAGGGCTCCCCACAGTCAGTGAGCATCAAGTAGTCAACCCCTGGAACAAACCTGTCAGGGGCTCTGGAGGGTCTTGTGGACCTCCGTACCCAATGACCATCATTTGCAGGTTGCTGTCCAGCCTGCATATCACCCATTGGTGGCTCCTGTTCCATGCCATAAGGCTGAAATATCATGCCCGGTATCTCCTCTAACTGTGGTATATCCATAGGGATATCTTCTGCCATCTCTGGCTGTCCATTTGGACCATTTTCAGCACCATTTAAGGGCTGGTTTTCCTGCTGTAATGGCTGATTTACAGCCCTTTGTTGTTATCCATGATGTCCATCATCATCAAAGATGACTCTGCCAGGCTCCTGTTGCCTTGCAGGCTCCTTATACATGCATGTTTCATCAAAAATGACATCATTGCTGCGTATAATCTTTCTATTCACGGGATCCCAAAGTCTATACCCCATTTCACCTCTGTCACCATATCCTAGGAATATGCATTTGTGAGACTTAGGATCAAGTTTGGTGCGCATTTCCCTGCGTATGTGCACGTACGCAACGCAACCAAACACTCTCAAGTGCTTGTATGACGGAGGCTTCCCTGTCCATACCTCTTCTGGCACTTTCCCACCAAGCCTCGTGTTAGGTGACCTGTTTATAAGGTGAACGGCTGTCATAACAGCTTCAGCCCAAAAACCATGAGGTAATGCAGCATGTGACAACATAGAACGGACCTTCTCCTGAATGGTCCTGTTCATCCTCTCTGCTGTCCCGTTTTGTGGAGGATCATAAGGAGTAGAGAGCTCCCTCTTGATGCCTTTAGCATCACAAAAGTCCTGAAACTGTTTGGACATATACTCTCCACCATTGTCGGAACGCAAAGCCTTCAGTGTTTTGCCAGTTTGATTCTCAACATGAGCAACAAACTTCTGAAACACTGAGAATGTATCACTCTTCAAACGAAGAGGATAAACCCACACCTTGCGTGTGGCATCATCAATAAAAGACACAAAATATTTTGCCCCTCCCAAAGAAAGCTGAGGCATCTCACATACATCTGTATGCACAAGCTCTAACTGAGCATCTTTCTGTCCAAGAGCTTTCTTGTGGGGGCACTGCAGTTGCCTGCCATATATACAATGCTCACAAAACTGAAAACTTGAAAACTTTAGAGAAGGCAAGTAACCCAAACGAGACAATTGCTCCATTCCTTTGACACTCATGTGTCCCAACCGGCTATGCCACATAGAGATTTCCGGCAGCTCGGTTGCATTTACATTAGCATGGTGACAAACACCTGCATGCATAAAGTAAAGAGTGTCCACCTTAGAGCCTCTGGCAACAACCAGTGAGACCTTACTAATCTTCCACTTTCCACGACCAAATGTGGTAACATAATCAGCATCATCAAGCTGTCCAGTAGAAAGCAGGTTCTTCTTGATCTCAGGCACATGCCTGACATCATGGAGCATAAGCTGTGAGCCATCTGAAAACACAAGCCTCACATCACCTCTGCCAAGAATCTTGCATGCATGGTTATCACCCAAATAAACCGCTCCTTCATTGCCAGCAGTATACCTGACAAACAAGTCTCTGTAACCTATGACATGAAAGGAGGCACCTGAATCAATGATCCATGAGTGCATACCATGACCACCTGTAAGATGTGAATGGGCATCAAGTGAAGACGTAAATAGGACCTCATCCTCACTGTCACCTGCATGTGACACATTGATTTCTTCAATCTTGACTCCACTTTTGCCCTTTGGCTTTACATCTTTGGCTTCATCTTTGTCTTTGTCTTTGCCTTTTCCCTTTTCCTTTTGATCATTTTTCCATTTGTAGCATTGCTTTTTAATGTGTCCCTTCTTGCCACAATAATGGCATTCCAAATCCTTTTTGGAGCGAGACTTGCTCCTTCCCCTTTCTTGGCTTTTTCCCCTTTGTTGGGATCTCCCACGTGCATTTATTGCATTGGACTTTCCAACAGAGTTGTTTTTCCTGTTCATCTCTTCTTGAAGAAGAGCACCCTCAACATCTGCATATGACAGCATAGCATGCGAATTGCTAGTGGCTGTCCTGAATGTGTCCCAACTCTCTGGCAAAGTGCATAAGAGAAAAGTGGCTTTGAACTCATCGTCCATTGCCAACTTTTGATTAATGACCTGGCTGACAATACCATTAAACTCATTTAGATGGGCTGTCATAGATGCCCCTTCCTTCATCTGAAGACCTATGAGTTTCTTCAACCAATACACTTTGCTTGAGGCACTTTGCTGGGCATACAAGTCCTGCAATCTCTGCCACATTCCCCAAGCTGTCTTCTCTTCACGAATGCTGAAAAGTAAAGAGTCTGACACAGACAACATGATAGTAGATCTTGCCAGCTCATCCATATCTTCCCACTCTTCAGCAGTAAGAGAAGCGGGCATTACACCCCTTTCTTTGATAGGCTTGTGCTGCTTCTTCTGGAGCAACACATTATAGCACTGGGTTTGCCAAATATCACAGTTTTATGTGAGCCTTCAAGCTTCTTGATGTGAAGCAATGAAGAGCTCTCACCTATGGTTGCCATAGCAATATGCAACCTGTGAATGCCTGACTCCCTGCAAAATGTGCAAACACTGCACCAAAAGCACACACAGTGCTCACAGTTGTTCTCCCAAGCTTTATCTCCCACTGCGGAAGCACGAATGCAACTCTACTCCCACTTTATGTGATGAAATCAGCAAAATCTGGTTGCTGCAGATTTAGGACAGCACCTTAAATGTGCTCTGTTGCCCTTCCAAAGTACTGTACAGCAGTACTAAGTGCTCACCAATGATGTACCAAACCTGTACCGGCAAGTACAACAGCTGAAATTGAACCTTTTCCTCACTCAAATCAATGTGCAGCCATGCCAAAACTTGTACAAAGCTGTACCAAATCTGTACCAGCAGGTACAGTAGCAATAAATGCTCTCCTGGCTGTCCAAATGAGTGAAAATCAGACTTTTACAATCCCGAATACTGCATACAACAATTCCGAACAGAAATTGGGCAAAAGCCCCTTGACTGCAAGCTGATTTCTGAGGATTCAAGGCATAAATGTCTTGCCTGCTGCTTTGCCGAGCTCAACAAGCATAAAATCTTGAAAAGCCCCTTGATTTAAGATCAATTGATGATCATACATGGTACATTGACGCACATGAAGGCATCCAAAGTCTTCGCGATGCTTCCCCCTAGCCACATATACATCCAATACATGAAAGCCCCTTGATTTACAGGCACATTGAGTGCTTGTAAGGCATCAACACATTATCCACAGCATCAAAAGCGATTGCCTGCATGCAAATCAATCCAATCGGCACAAAAGCCCCTTGATTTGCACTGCAATTTGCTGCATTTTTGCCCGAATGTGTGATTTCTCACATCATACAGCATGTATGACTGTTTAATTGCACAATTACATCAAAAGCCCCAAATTTCGACATCCAATTTCCTGCAAATTGATCCTGATTGTGACCAATGTCACCCAATTTTGCCAATTTTGCTCAGAAATTGAGCAATTCGGCACCTGTACCTGCTCAATTGATTGAATTGATAAGAAATTCCCAAAATTGAAGGCAAACACCTCTTAATTTTTTTGAATTTCTCTGATCTGCAGGCTGAATTTCAGTTGTTGCAGGAGAAAGGGGTTGATGATGCTGCTGCTGCTTTTGCAGAAATGGGCAAGTGAAGTAGCTGCTGTGCAGGTTCTTGGAGGTGATCCTTGCTGCAGATTTGATGGATGCTCCAATCAAGCTGATGCGTTTGCTGATGTACGGATGACGGAGGGCTGGGGCAGTCGTGAAGAGCAGACGGGCTGCCTTGTCGAGGAGATGGACGAAATCATGGAATTGGCCATGCAGGTCGTCCACAAAGACCACAGAGCAGGTGGGATCCACGGCCACGTGCAGGCAGTTGGTTGCGCCTTCGCCTGTAGCCTTCGCCTATCCGCCTAGATGTTGGCTACGCGGCCAGTTGTATTGACGCCCGTCTGCCTCCAGCGCTCATACGCGTGTTCGCCTGGCTTCGCCTAGCGCAGGTAGCCAAGTGAATGCGCTGGCCTTTTCTTCGCTCACGCCTGCTAGCTGGCTTCGCCGTCTCCGCCCGGTAGCCAGCGCTAGACGTCGCCACTTCGCCTTGTGGTTCGCTTGGCTGCTGAGCGCCACTCGCCTAGGTGGCCAGCGCTTCTACACGCCCTTCGCCACAGGTTGCTGTAGGCGCCTGACTACTCCGCCTGCCTTCGTTGCCTGCACTTCACTGCCTTGCTGCAAGCCTACAACTGGCTGTTGGCTACCTTTTGCCACGACCAGTTGAATGGGAGAGTCGAGCTGCTGGCTGCCTGCGACTGAATTAATTACAGATGCTGATAGAAGAAGAAACCCCTACGAGCCAGTGATTCAGCACTCGAGAACAAAAAAACCCTAAACCAGGGCTCTGATACCAGTTGAATGGTAGAAGATTAGGGTTAGAGATTCATGTGGGAGACATACACAGAGAAACAAGGGAGAGAGAGAGAGAGAGAGAGAGAGTTGTGGGGATAAGTCAACTCATGCATTGAGTGTGTGACTCCCCTATCACACATGTATATTGCACTAGTACACATAGTGCACTTAGTACATTAAAAGTACTAAGTGTACTATGTACTATAACTTATGGGCTTGTACATACTATAAGGGTGGGCATTATGCCTTTACCCCAACAGGGGGCGCGAAGGCGAGGAGATGGGGCGGCGGGCGCTTCAGCGCACGAACACCAGGCGGAGGGGGGGCGCACAAGCGAGGGGAGGGGGGGGGGAGGAGGACGCGTGGACGGGAAGGGGGACTGGGCGTGCGGCTGCAACGCAAGCAGGGGGGGAAGGGCGGGAGCTTCAGCGAGCGCAAGGATCACTTCGTCACTAGGAGGCATTTTGTATTGAGCAAGGCCAAGTTGTATTCATAAACAACTTAATAAACAAGATATTTTCTTGTACTCTTTGAGTGAATCTCCTCCACATATCTCATCCACCACGTTTCTTTCAACAGCCCTGCCAAATGTCATGTCTCATGACTCTGTTCCTCTCTGTCTGAGAGAGGTGTTTGTGTGGTGCAGCTAGGTCATACTGTAAGGGTGGTAATCTGTCAATATCAATCCTGTGTGATGATATCCAGTGTACCACCTGGGAGTACCATGACCAGGTATGTCCCTCCTTAGCAAGCTGTCTGGATGCCTCAAAAGCAGCCCGAGATACCCGATTTAGTGGGAGCTCCCGCATCCTGTGTATAAAAGATATAGTCTGGAACATGGCCTCTACTAACATAGGTGGTACAGCAAACTCCGCACGAAGGATATCATGTGGTACTGAAGGTTTGTTGCGGATCATCCGTGAGAGCATCAAAATCTGAGGGCGCTCTACCTGTGTCCATGAGGATGTAGCCAAACTTGGTGCCCATACTGCTGCTGTGCATACATCAATGCTGGAGTAACTAGCGTATCAAATAGCCACCCCTTAGTACGGGGCTCCTGGAAGTGTGCCTGGTGACACTGGCGTTCCAAAATTGCTAGTGCTGCGTACCCTCGTGTCACTCTGTCTCTGGCTGCCTGTGCCATAGAGAATCTCCGTGAGATGAGCTAGTAAATGTGACCCCAAGGTATACATATGAGCCCACCACCTCTACCTGTCCCCGGGCTAGTGTAAGGATAGTCTGGCATGTGACTGCTGCTGATGTATGAAAGACCATAACCTTGGTTTTCCCAAGGTTCACTGTGAGTCCTCGCTCCGCACAGAAAGTATCCAGGGCCTGTAGATGCCTTTGTAGCCCTGTCCGATAAATCCGACACAAGAATGATATCATCAGCATATAATAAAATGTGTACAGTCGTACCTGAGATGTCAATCCCAGAGCCTCCTCCGTGTATGATGTAGTTTGCTACCTCGTCGATGTATAAGCCAAAGAGTGTCGGGGAGAGAGGGCAGCCCTGCTTCACACCAATGGTGCTGGCAATCATATCTGATAGTTCCCCTGGGTATCTAACTCGTCCAAACACTTGCTCATATAATCTGTAAATCCCCCACATCATGTCGGCGGGTATGTATAGTGTCTGTAAGCGGTGGAAGAGGCGCTCTCTCGGGACTGTGTCGAAGGCTTTGCGGAAGTCCACAAAACAGCAATAGAGTCTCTGTCTCCGTGCCTGAGTTTGGTCAATCAGGCATCTCAGGGTGAAAATGTGATCAATAGTAGAGAAGGCTCGCCGAAAACCTGCCTGACCAGGGGCACGAAGCCCCTCCCTCTCAGCGTGTGTGTATATATATGTATATATACATATATATATATGTATATATATATGTATATATATATGTATATACATATATGTATATATACATGTATATATGTATATATACATATATACATATATACATATATACATATATGTATATACATATATACATATATACATGTATATATGTATATATACATATATGTATATACATATATACATATATACATGTATATATGTATATATACATATATACATGTATACATGTATATATACATATATACATGTATACATATATATATATATACATATATACATGTATACATGTATATATACATATATACATGTATACATATATATATATATACATATATGTATACATGTATATATACATATATACATGTATACATGTATATATACATATATACATGTATACATATATATATATATACATATATGTATACATGTATATATACATATATACATGTATATATGTATATATGTATATATACATATATACATGTATATATACATATATGTATATACATATATATATACATACATGTATATATGTATATATACATATATACATATATGTATATACATATATATATATATACATATATACATGTATATATGTATATATGTATATACATGTATATATATACATATATACATGTATATATGTATATACATATATGTATATATGTATATATGTATAACATATATATGTTATACATATATACATATATGCATGTATATATGTATATATACATGTATATATGTATATACATATATACATATATATATGTATATAAACATATACATATACATATACATATATGTATATATATATATACATATATATATGTATACAAATACATATGTATGTATACATATATATACATATATATATGTATATATGTATACATATGTATATATATACACATACAGGTGGCTATGAGCCGTAGAATACAGGGCCGAGACACCCCTGACCCAGGCCTCGGGGAATCCCATCCTAAGCATCGTCCCCTCCAAGAAGCCCCAATCTACTCGATCATAGGCTTTCTCGAAGTCTAGCAAAAGAATCGCGAGATCCTCCTCTCGGAGCCTGGCCAGGGCGACAGCCTCCCAAAAAGTAAAAATGATGTCAAGGGTACTGCGATCCTTGACAAAGCCAGTCTGAGTGGGGTGAATCGTCGTCTCTAGCATGGGTTGTAATCTTAAACTCAGAGCCTTCGCCAGAATTTTGTAGGCTGAGTTTAAGATGGTGATCGGCCGCACTGTCGCACCTCCTTAAGATCAGCCCCCTCTTTGGGGATCAAGAAGATCAGACCCTCTGATAAGCTCTCAGGCAATCTGGCAGTGTCCATCACCTCCTGAAAGGCAAGTCTCAGTCCAGGCCCAAGAGTCTCCCAATACTGCATGAAAAAAGAGGGAAGCAAGCCATCCTCCCCCGGGCAAGTGTCTCGAGGTAGGGCTCTCAATGCATCATAGAGCTCCACACTAGAAAACAGAGCCATCAACTGAGCACACATCTGGTCAGTCACCACTCGCCGTGTATGTGCCCAGACTGCCTCTCTGCAAGTGTCCTGATGCTCAGACCCCTTCTCTGCTGAGAGCAGGACTCCATAAAAATCAGTGGCAACCCCTCTAATCTCATCTGGCTCAGTAGCGCAAGAGCCATCCGCTCTCCTCAATCTCCTGATGCCCACCTGCGAGTGTCGAGGACTAGTGATCGCAAAGAAATCTCCTGAGACACGGTCCCCCACCTGAGTCCAGTGAGAGGCCTGTCGATGGAAGAAATTGTGGCGTCTCTCCTCAACAAGCTGAAGCTCTCTCTGTGCCTGCTCCAACTGAGTCCCAGTCCAAGGGCTATCGGGATGCCTCTCCAGGAGTCTCTGGAGCGAGGCCACACTGCAATGAAGTCGACACCCTGTCTCTCTCGTCTGGGCCAGCTGCACGCTAGCCTCCTCTTTGAACATAGAGCACAACTCTGAGATGCCTCGAGCAACAGAGTCAGCGCAAGAGTCCTGGAATTGTAGGTAGACATGGTTTTTCGACCAATCATGCACCATTTGTGCTTCCCTCATGAAAGGACGTCCTAAGATCATTTGATATGACAAGGTCTCGCTCTGACCACGCAATAAATGTCCACATCGCCGAATACGGCTCTCACATAAATGGTGCTCCTGAAGCAAAAGAATATCAATAGTGCCACCCACCAAGCATCTCTGGAGCTCCTGCCTCAGACGGCCCCTGTATCACATAAAGTGGGGCCCACCCATCCCCTGCACATTCCATGAGACTATCCTCATGGCTCTAGTGGGAGAATACTGAGGCTGCTGCAGCAGCTAAACGCACCATCTTTGAGGCCGGCTTGGACGGGGAATAGTCCGAATCAGAGCGGCCCCTCCAAATAGATAAGCGCTCAACCATACATCTGCGAACAAGAGCCCAGTCACAACTAGCCCTGGTCAATATCACAGCCTCTGGCAGTCCATCCTCAAAGACATATACATAGCATGGAGGTAGTCTCGTCTCAGCACAAATGTGAACAATCAGGTGCCTCTCCATGGCCCCTAGGTAGGTCGGCAAAACCGAAAAGATAGCCAACTCCCAGAGGGCACTCAATAAATCCGACACCTCAAGATGGCCTACGTGATGCGAAAACTCAATCACCTGTCGACGCAAAAAGTGCATAGCTGTCTCATGAGACCAATCCTGGTCAGAAGTGTCACATAGCGGGAAAGAGAAAGCAATGGGGGAGTCCAGAGCCTCACCCCCTCTAGTCTCAAGAAGCAAAACATGCACCTGCACTCTCCTGGCAGCTGCATCAGCATCACTATCCCCAAAGTGGCGAGTGAACTAATATCCAAATTTCTCCCCCGCAAGTAATAATCAAAGCTGACAAGCCCTGGAGGGTCGGGGAGACATTGAACTCAAGAGGTCGGCGGTGTGAGCTGGGCTCTCGGAGGGGGTGACTCAGTGTGAAATCACTGCTCAAGGATCGGCGTGCTCCTCCCGAGGAAGAAGGGGTAGAAGACAAAGAGGGGTGGCGAGGGGAGGAGGAGGGGTGGGGAGAGGAAGAGGGTGAGAGGGCGTCGAGAGGAAGAGGAGGGGGAGGCCGCAGGGACCGCGGCTGGGCGAGGCGAGGAAGGACCCGGAGCCGAAGGAGGAGGAGGCTGGGTCTGAGAGAGAGGCGGGGGCGGGGCGGAAGGCGCTAGCGGAGGAGGGGGTGGATGGCCCTGTAAGGGGGCCGAGGAAGTCGAAGCTGCGGAAGGGTCGGGAGCTGCCTCAGGGCTCCCCGAATGGCTGGTCCGAGGCTCCTCTTGAAGAACGCTGAAACGGTTCCCCGTGGGAACCCACTGCTGAGCTGGAGCAGGAGGGTGCCGGCCTACGCCTGTCTGCCGCTCACCTGCCCCAATGTGGCGTCTGCCAGTCATTGGCTGCCACCCAGGCACCTGCTGCTGCGTGCTCGGTCCAACTCTCCTGGGGGCGCTTGCCCTGTCGGCTGCTGCGTGCTCGGTCCAGGAGGTCGCGACTCTCCTGGGGGCGCTTGCCCTGTCTGCGGCTGCTGGGTAGGCCCCTGTGTCGGCTGCTGGATAGGCTGAGTCTGAGGATCCTGATAAGTTACCTGAGAGCTCTCCTGAGTAGAGGCTCGAGGCCTACGCCTAGGGCAAGCCTTCGCAAGATGGCCAATCTTGCGGCAAATGAAGCACTGATTCGGGAGGCCCGAATACTCAACCCTCTGGCGAATCCATCCTCCCATGATAGTGGGGAGCAAGATCTCCTTCGGCAGGGATGAAGGATCTGGCACAATAACTTTGACCAAAGGGAGACCTGCTGCCTTGGCAGCTATTGAAGCTGCAGTCGGGGGGGGGACTCAAGAACGGTCCCAATGGCCCCCCCCATCTGCGAAAGAAGATGAAGATACTCTCTCCTGAGGCCGGGGAAGCAAACCGTCACTGGGAAGCCGGTCGCCTCCTCCATCACAGCTGTCGCAGGGTCAAAGCCGTGACGCCAAGGCTGGAAGTACGCCTAAGCGGCGCATATAATCAAGGGACTCTGCTGAAGCACTCTGGACGCCATGGCAGGGGACTCAAACTTGATCTGATAGAAGCCCCGTCCCAAGGTCTGAACATCTGTGATTTTGCCCACCTCAGCGAGCAAACGAGCCTGTAGGAGGTCGCGCAACTAGGGTGGCTGCCGATAAGTTTGCAAACCACTGATGTGGCCTGCAGCCGATCAACCTCTGCGGCTAAGCTCGCTTTCTCCTCGGCAGAGAGAGAAAGTCGGAGGCATCTCCAGCGGGGTCGGGTGAGGGGGCTTCTGCTGAGTCCCTCTGTGGAGTAGCCGGGGGTGCCAATCGTGTCTGCTACACGGCAAAGCGGAGGCGAAGAGGGAAAGGCGGAGCGCAGGCTTAGTTTCGTACATCGTACGGATCAGATCGTACGTACGATTCGTTCCGTACGGTACCGTACGTATCCGTACGATCAGGTACGATTTTGCCCTGTTTCTGCCCGTTGGAAATAGCCGTTTTTTTGCCCGTTTTTTCTGACCGTTTTCTGCCCGTTTTTTTGGCTGTTTTCCTTTCATCTCTCCTGAGTCCTTCTATAAAAGCCTCAAGGACCAAGCCTCTCCTCCATCTACTCCAAGCCTCTCCTCCACCACCCTCCATCTACTCCAAGCCTCAAGGACCAAGCCTCTACTCCAAGCCTCTCCTCCACCCTCCACCCTCCTCCAAGCTCCTTCCATCCCACTTGAGCCTCTACTCCAAGTTCTCTTCCTCCAAGCTCTTGCCATACTTCATCTTCTCTACGCTCTCTCCTCTACTCCACGCTTTAGCCCTTCTCTTATCCATCATGCCTCGGGAGAAGCATGAGGCTTTTGATTTGCATTGCCTCAATGTGGAGAAGGACACCAAGAAGTCCAACTCCCATCATTGGACATGCCGATATTGCGGCAAGTCATACACCAATGGTGCAACAAGGCTTCTCCAGCACCTTTCAAAGATTGGGGGACAAGTTGCCCCATGCAAGGAGATTCCGCAAAGCATTGCCGATGACATTTCGTGGAAGATGAGCGGCGGCTCAAATTCAAGTAGAGGAGCATCATCAACACACGCACCGGCACCACCACTAGCACCACCATCGGCACATGATGAAGCGGCCACCGGCTCTTTCATTGGTGTATCCTCCACTGCCACTTCCACGGATTCACGGTCCGCCTCCGCACCGGGCAAAAGGCAAAGGGTGGTGCAACCCTCTCTCCACCAAGTCACAGGTAGTGTGAGAGGTTTGGTTGCATTCCTTACCTCACACCATTATTGAATGCAATCTTGCCTTCAATGTACTCCAAAAGGAGCAATGGAAGAAGATGGTGACGGCGATTGCGAATGTGGGCCCATGTGAGGGGTGGACGGGGGTCTCTTACACGGCTATGCGCACGAGGAAGATTGATGAAGAGAAGGAGAGAATTGATTGAGCCCTTGACCCGATTCGAGCTGCATGGACGAAGTATGGATGTTCTATTCTCACAGATGGATGGAGTGATCAAAGGAAGCGTGGCATTATCAACATCCTTGTGTCTTGCCCGCTTGGCACATACTTCTTGCGTGCGGTTGACACCGGGAGAAGGGGGAGAAAGACTACCGGGAGTTTCATCTACCGCCATATTGGGCAAGCAATCAAAGGTAAGCATTATTTTACTTAAGTGTGACTAATTTTGTCATTTGTGCAAAGCCCTCAACTCATATGATTTATCTACCATGTAGGTTGGGGCTCAAAACGTGGTGCAAGTCATCACCGACAATGCATCAAATTGTCGACTTATGCCGCTTGCTTGAGGCGGAATTCCCCACCATTGTGTGGACTCCATGTGCGAGTCATTGCATTGACTTACTCATGGAGGATGTGGCGAAGCTCGGGTGGGTGAAGAGGATTGTGCAACAAGCTACATCTATTGTCAACTTCTTCATGCTAAAGGTGAAGGTGCTTGCTATGTTTCGTGAGCATAGCAGGCTTGACTTGAAGAAGCCATCGGCCACCCGCTTTGCCTACATGTGGCTGGTTTTGGAGCGTCTATACGATGTGAGGCCCGCCCTTCGCCAGACAGTTGTTTCCACCATGTGGAACGAATGGGATGAGCACGTCACTGAAGAGGCCAAAGCCATGCAACGCTTTTGCCTAGAGGAGAGATTTTGGACTAGAGTCCGAGCAATTGTCATTGCTATGACTCCATTCTATAGGCTCTTGCGGATGACAGATTGTGAGGGGTCCACCATGGGCCTTCTTGTCCACTTCTTTAGAGCTGCCCTTGTGGAGTTGGAGGCTTGCACAGACATTACATTTGACGAGCGAGCACAAATTATGGAGATTGCACAGAAGAGATGGAGGTGGATGCACAAACCAATCCACGGGTTTGCAGCATTGGTACATCCAGCCTACAAGTCTCTAGTAGTTTGCACCGATAGGGAGCTTCGACAAGATTGGGATGCATATATGCTTCGAGCTGTGCCAGTTGATGAGCACAATGCCTTTCTAGAGGAGTTGGGCTGCTATGTTGATCAGAGAGGTCAAACCTCCTTTTCGTCTCCCACTTGCTGGAGGAGGGAGTCACTTGTGAAGCCCCTTTTTTGGTGGGACAATTCTGGGTATGGACTAGAGCATCTCCAACCCATAGCCTTAAGGGTCCTAGCCCAGGATTGTTCTACGGGTGCATGTGAGAGGAACTGGAGTTCCTATTCTCTCATACACACGAGGATACGCAATCGACTGAGCACACGACAGTTGGAGTGGTTGGTCTGCTGCCGCACTAACTTGCGCATGATGTAGGGCATTCTTAGTATGGGTAGTCCCAAGCAGGTAAGTGACAAGTCTAGACTCTAACTTGTCATGACTCATAACTTTTAAGTTTTGTGTACACTGTACAGACTAACTTTTGTGCCTTAATGTGTAGGTCAATGTTGACACTTTCATGTTGACGAGTGAAAACTTTGCAAGTGTCAATCAACAACCTGATGAGGAGGAGGAGGCAATCTTCAGGGAGCTCTATAGTGAGGTTGTGGCAGCAGATACTCGCAGCACCAGGAGTCAGCAATGGACGGGACCGAGCAGTTGGAGTTCATAGGCCTCCGCCTTCGACATCGGCAGAGGGTGGCCTTCGCACATATGTGAGGTGGGGATCCTCCAGCTCCAATCCCCGCCTTCATGATGATATTCCATTGCCCCCTCATGATGATACCCCACTACCTAGAGAGCCCTTGTTTGATGATGACGGCAACCTACTTAGCGAGAATGATCCCCAGAGTGTCTTGTCCACTTTCGAAGAGTCCTCTTCAGAGAACTCTCTTGATGGACACTCTAGTAGTGATCATGTTGATGATCATGCAGATGTTGGTGATGATGTAGACTTTTGATATGTTATAGCTGTCTAGGCATTGGGCATCTATCTCCTTCTAGCCCATTGATGATGTATTGTAGTATGTAGTATCATGTATGTACGCATGTTGGCGGTCGCCCATGCCATGAGTTTTTGGCCTATCCTTTTGTAGCAATTTTTTACTCTAATGGCATGATGACATTATGTTCATGGTTCTACTATTTTGTAACTTCTTGTTTACAATTTTTAAGTTTAGGAAGTATTTTTTTTAAAAAAACGTACTAATATCGTACCGTACCTCAAAAAATTTTTAAGGTACCAATTAGTATCGTATTTTATCGTACCGTACCGTATCGTACCGTACTAACTAAGCCTGGCGGAGGGGGAAGGGGGGGGGGGGAGGAAGGCGAAGGAGAGCCCACACACCCCCACACACAAGCAGGAGCAGGGGGAAAAGGAACACGCACACACCCACAAACACTCACAGCAAAAAGAAAGACACACACCCACACCCACATGCGCACACACACACACACCCACACCCACACCCACACAAGCTGGGGAGAAAGAAAGGGGGGACTGGGGGGGGGGCGGGGGGTTGTGGGGGGGAAGGCGGGAAGCACTAGAAAGAAAGCCCTAAACACACACACCAAGAGCTCGAGACACAGAGAAAAGAAAGGGGGAGAAGGGGAGGGGAGCAAAGAAAGGGCAAAGCACAGACACACAAACACGCGCGCGCACACACACACACACACACCTACAAGCTCACACGCACACCCACGCAGACACACACACACACACACACACACACACACACACACACACACACACACAAACGAGAAGGAGAGAGGGGCAGCGAGAGGCAGGAGGGGACGCGACAGGGAGGAGGTCAGGGGCGCGGAGCGCAGCCAGCAAGGAAGAGGGGGGGGGGGCGGGCAGAGAGCGCGAGGGCAGAAGGGGGGGGGGCACGAGGGCGAGACAGAGGAGGAAGCGATGGAGCAGGGGGGAGCGTGCCACAAGCGAGCCAAATACCTTGAGATAGAATCCATCCTTGGTGAGAATAGGGGCTAATTGTATTGTCTTCTACTACCATGTTCATGTCGTGGTTGCACCCTTTGCAACCAGCTATCTTGTTCCTTATCTACTTTCTAACCTTATGTGCTTGTTCAAAACAAGCTTCAAATCCCTGGTGGCCTCCTTGCACTATAGCTCTCTGCAAGCTTCTCAGACTTACCCTTGACCATATTTGCAATGAAACGCGTTTCATTCCATCTGAATGAAACGAAACGTTTCATTGGAATGAAATGCGTTTCTTTCATGCTGCCTGGGAAAACCTACGTCATTTTCTATCCAAAGAGCACGTTTTTCGAGAAAAAACGTCTAGAGGCAACTGGGAAACTGATTGAAGGAGCTCCTGCCTTGCACAAATCAGCTCCTCTAGTTTGTCATCATTCATGCATGATTGCATCTATCAGGCTTCAGCATACTTTACTTTGTGTATTTCAGACTTCAGTTTACTTTTTTTGTATCAACTCACGATTCAAACTTGTTGTAATCACTTTGAGTGCCATTATTGAGTAGTTGCCATTATTGATGATGAAATCCAGATCTCGATTCTTGATGTTGCCAGTTTATTTATGCCAATTGGTCAGTGACTCAGTTGGGTGCCCACTGTAACTGGGTCACCCAGATTCTTTAGTTTTAGCTTGTAAACATGTTTTAATGTGTAAATGATGCATGTTTAATATTGTTTTGCAGGGAAGGCAACATAACATATTATAAACCTGCTGGCAACAATGCCCTTGACACCCTAAATTGTGTTGATTCCACTAGCAGGCTGTGTGTTTCATTGGTTTAACCAATGTTGCTATTATCAACTCTCAATAAGGTTGGCCTTCACAATGCTATGGCAACTCTCATAACACAGCCCTCTGTATCTGCTTGCTAAGCTCATATTAGATATCAAGGTGATTTGTACACCTGACAGTTAACTCAACTACCAGGTGGTAGTTACCCCTTGCGTACACACAAAAGCACACTTACATACACATACTTGCACATCCTAAGCCTCGCACATGCACACTTTTGCACGTGCTGCAGTTTGCACAGCGGTAGAGGCAGTGTCGAGCATGGCGGGTTGGGAGGTGCACACACTTGCAGTTACTGTATATTATACGCAGGCTTTCAAGAGTCATGCATGGGTAAACTGGTTAGCTCACAAAGCTTGTGAGACGGGGTCGTGTGTTCAAAGTGAGGTGCGCTCTATGAGCTTTGTACACACACTTGCATTTTCAAAAATTGGGGGTAAACTTGATACCGGGTGCCACGTATACAATCACACCGATATCTAAGTATGTCCTCCTTGTTACAGGCACCAAATGTTATTGAATTAGATTAATATTGGTTCTTGCAACTTGCTGCAAGCTCTTCTCTTAGCTGGAGTTTACACTATCTCTATAACTCCAATTCCATAATGCACTTGGAATCAAACCCGCATTTCACTATACCCTTCCAATTAGGCAATCACACTCTTCCAATGACAAGATGGTTCTGCCACACAATCCAATACAAAACAAAATGCAAAAGTCCGAAACCATATTTATACACTAGGTTGAACTCCTCCTCTGTCAGTTGCACGTCATCGTTGGACTCCAAGCTTAAAATGGGTGTCCCAAACTGAACTGCAATCTCCTTCTCAACTTGCCAGTTCAAGACTTCATTACCCAAGCAGAAAGTGCATTAAGGAAACACCACACACCATGGCAGGCATGGGTTGCGCTGATACCATGAAACGATTTATGGGGAAAATAGACTAGAGCTCACAAGCTCTTACACCCGCATAATCAATACACCATGAATCATGAATCAACACATGAACAAAAGAGAGAGAGAGAGAGAGAGAGAGAGAGAGAGAGAGGAGAATGTGTGGCAACCAAATAACATAGATTACTCTCACCTGAAGTGGTGAGCAATACAAAAGAGATAACATGCTTATATACAAACTGAGGCCCAAGCATAAAAGCCATGTGCCATGTGGCAATACCCTAATGTGCATAATACCTTAGGCTAAGACAATATCAAATTCACCACACTTAATGGTTCGATTTCCTATTTCAACAGCATGCACTGGCTAATAGTGAATCTTTGAGTGGGCGGGTCAGACTTAGCCTCAAAGCTCATAGTGAATATTTGACCCCACTCCCATACTCTTTGAATGCGTACATAAACATAAGACAGATACGAGATGTGTACTTCATGGTTCCTTTAGTTTTCTGATAACGTTCTAATGGAAAAAGCAGGCGATGGAGCTACTTTTCAAAGGGGAAGAGACGGGGGAAAGAGACCGTGGGAGAAGACCGCCGGGGGGTACCTTCAAGCATTTGCACGACTTTTCCCATGGATGGCCGGGGGCCTTCATGTACTCTGCCTGGATGTAGGCAAAGCCAACCTTGAGCACCGCCTCCACCTGCCTCAAATCGATGGAACGCTGGTCGAGCCGGGTGTCCACAACATCCTCCACCCTCTTCCCATACGCCCACGTTGGGAAACACCATCTCTCATTCGTTTCCATCATTGCCGACTCTGTAGAGATGATTCCTTCGCCCATTTACAATTTCCATAATGAGCATCCCATAGCTGTACACATCTGCATTGGTAGTGATGGGCAAATTGCAGACCCATTCTGGAGCTAAATATCCCCTGGTTCCCCTGATGGTGGTCATCTTCACTGTGTGAGATCTCGGCTGTACAAATAGGCCAACCCAAAATCAGCCACTTTTGCGCAGAAGCTACCATCCAACAGTATGTATCCAACAGCCCCTTTGTAAATGGTGCCAAACCCCCCTACCACCCCAATTTATGACTGACTGAAATTCTGAGTTGCCTCTCTTAACTCCTCCTCATAAGAGCATACAAGAGGAGATCCCTCCAGCACTCCATGAAGCTTCATGTACTTTAGCTGCCTTCTATATCTGCTTATGAGGGCTGCTATCGTCCCAGCGAAGGAAGCACAATGCTTGCATCGCAATCACTACTGCCAAGGCTATCTAGAAGTATTTATTGGACGCTTGATTGGTTTTGAGCTTGTAGCAGTAGGGGGCTGCCATAGATACTGGGAGCTCCATTTAGTGGCAGTATTTATGACAGGATCGGATACTAGGGGGTCCGATACCAGATTGCCAAAATAAACAGCTACCATACAGTTGCAATCTCTGGTGCAGCTACTCATCGACTGATAAAGATGGAATAGAAGAAAGATCATTGAATGGGTGATCGACATTCTCAAGCTTGACATACTTGTCGCTACTACAACCATTGAAGCAATTCAGACCATAGACAAAGACAAGAAATGTAGAGAGAGAGCAACCTAACCCCATTCATAGATATGAGTCCCAAGGTACCTGTCATTCATAGATATGAGTCACTTAAGAAACACAGAAGAAAAAAGAACTAGGAGCCAAAAGTTGCATAGCAAGAAGTCTACAAGAAGCTCCAAGCCTTCTGTAGAAAGTATCACTGAGAAGCTGAGACCTGAGGGCAAAGGTCAACCTACTCTTGAGGCAAATGATGAGATTTCTATTGCAAAGGTGAGTGTTGGTGGATCAATCCTGGTCAAGAAAGTCAATGGGCCTTTGGATGCAATTAAGAAAGCCTACAAAAGTTGCATAATGGCTATGACCGAGAACCCAAAGAAGTTCTAGGAGTATCCCAATCCTTGTGAGGGAAAGATAAATCTTGCTATGAATTAGTAGAAGATTAGGGAAACTCAAGCAATATTGGAAACACCTCTACTGACTATTACTTGAGGGACAACTCCCTTAAAAGCTATGCCTCCTGAGGTGATTCCAGAGGTTGCCTGAGGTGATTCCAAAGGTTACTTCAACTATGGAGCACAAAAGTGAACTAGTTGTTTCTTCTATTGATGGAAAGTCTGAGATTAACAAAGAAGGTAATGAGGAAAAATTTAATGATGAATGACCATTGACAATAGACAATTTTGGGGATGAAATCTCTCGGGGCGGTCACTCATAAATATGTAAGTGTATCACGTGGGTTCAACATAAGGGATTTTTTAAATCCTTATTTTACACATTTTTTACACACAAAAGGGTGCCATTTAAAAGAGGTATTCACAGATTGAATAGAAAAAGGGTATGTTTTATTTATGAAAAATATTGATGGAGATGGGGATCCCATCCAACACGTAGAAATATTTAAGTCTACTCCTAAAACTTGTGTACCCAATGATAAAATTACAAAGATTCATTCATTTTTCCTAACATTAGGTGGAAAGGTAGCTCATCGATGTAGGATGATAAATAAGATTATCAAGGCACACTTTTATTTATGACCGGCATAGCTAGATATCTCCTCCTCAGCTTTGTACCTGCCCTCCCTCACCTGCATCCCCCTCCTCCCTTTGCCCTCGCACTATGCTCCCCTCCTCCTTTTTTCCTAGCGCTTCCCTCCACCTCCCTCTTCTTGTGTGCATATCCCCTCCTTTTCCATCACCCACCACCTCCCTGTAGCTTGTCGATGGCTTTGATGTTGAATGACATTCAATGGTCTTTGTTCTTCCGGAGGGAATAAGAAAAGCTAGTTAATGAATGAAAAGATTAGTGGTGTATTGAAAATTCCTAACGGGGTGGAGGTTTTGCGAATGATTGTATTTTTATATTTGTGTGAGCTTTTTTTTCTTTTTTTGGCTCACTTTGTTTTTGACAATTATGGACAAGGTTACATGTGATTTTTGTTAGTGGGGGAGACACTAAGAGATGTTAATAATGGGAGAGAAGAGAGAAGGATCCAGAGGAACGTAGACCTAATCATTAGAATGAGATGATGATTCTGAGTTCCTCATTTGATTCATTGAAGCGACATTCATCATTTGAAGTAATTGGTTGAGTAGGACCTAATCCTGTCTTCTTCTGTCCATGTGCTTTTTATGTTTTTATGCATATTTAAGTGCTCTTATGAAGCAGATTTAGATGAAGTACAAGAATTGAGTATAGACTCTTATTGAACTGCTCTGTATATTGAAGTAGCCACTTGTTGGTGAGGATTGAAAGAATTACGTCGACTTGCGAGACTAATATAGATATCTTCACTAAGGATTAAAGATTATTGATTTGTGAAGTTTGTGGTGTCGTTTGGAGAGGTTTGTAATTTTGGAGAGGTTTGTAATTTTGAAGAAAAAATCCAAGCAATGGGTTGTACCATTGACCAAGCTTTCGCCCACCATGGCCCCTCCATCCAGAGATGTACCTAGAAGTTGTCGATAGTGAGGCTTTGGTGCAAATGTTCTCCAGTGCATGAGTATGGATATGAACTCATGGAGCAGCTGCTACATTAATTTAGTCAAAAGAATAGTAAGCAATAAGGTTAACAAATATATAGTGGCTATTGTGTGATATGGCTTAATCCGTGATGAGGCTTAAATTGTGAAAGTGTAGGTTCTTAAGCCATGAGATGGAAATTCTTGAATTGTAATTCCGTGAGATGGAATTCCGTGAATTTGCAAATTTTGAACCTCTTTTTTTGTATGGATTTTATGGGTCATCTAGGTCATGATTTGTAAGCAACAGCTTCTTATGCGCTCATTTGTTACTTCGAGAGGGGTGACAAGAGCATTGTTATTCTATTCTTGATGTGCTCCTAAGTCTCCGTATTTGATCTTGAATTTGCTGAAATGATGTGGAGGCAGTAGGGAAGACTGATTTGATTGTTTGCTTGAACAGACAAGCTCTTGTGTTAGTGCTGAATGCACGAGAGTGGTTGAGTGATTTGCTTGCTGTTTCTTGGGCCTCCATTCTTGTCGAACTATAGGTGAAGTTGTTGGGGTTGAAGTCGGTGGTGGTGAGGTTTTTTTTATATTGTTCAATTTTAGTAACCATATGATGGAATTACCATCATAGTATCCTTGTTGTTGAAGTACATGCACATGCACCCTTCTTTGACGAACACTGTAATTTGGTTACCGATATGCTTGGTGTTGAGGCTTTCCTCTTTGTGCAAGCTTAGGGGACTTTGTGATGCGCTTGGGGACCCAAGCTTTGGTATTTCTTTGGTAGTACCCTTGTGCTTGCAGTAGTGTTTTTGGTACCCACACTTGTTGCATTGGTGGAGTTCTTTGAGGAACTCGCATAGGCTTTTGTAGACCATGTTGTGGAGTACTCTTCTTCTTCCCGAGTGCTACGTTGAGGAAGAGGTTTTGACTGTCGAGGCACCCAAATTTGATTGGCACCTTCATAGTAGCCTTGAGCTACAAGTAGCTGCTTCTCCACCCACATTTTGATACTATTAAGATATCGTGATTGTGGGAGTCTTGGTGGAATTTTCTTTAGGGTTGATGTGGAAGGTTTAGGGCCCTCCTTCACTTTGGTTGGTGCTGAGGCTGCAGGTTTGAGACTCATGAGCATTGTTGATGATGATGAGGTTAGAGTCTCTTGTGGAGTGGTTGTCGATGACGAGGTCTTTGAGCATGTGGTTGTCTCCTTTGATGAGGTTTGTCGATGAAGATGCATAGGATCCGGGGCCTTTCCTTTGAGTTCCCTGTTAGAGATAGATGGTTTGGCTATGGGAACTTCTTCAGGAATAGATGTTGATTGCGAGGCTCTGGCATTGAACTTTGTAGGTGAGGATGGGGTTGAAGGAGTAGAGGCTTTATCGGAGTTAGTTGTTGATGCAGGTGGTAGGTCATTGTGTAGAGGGGCTTTTGTGGAAGAGGCTTGTATCCTTTTGCATTCAGCATCATAGATATCCATTAAAGTTGGATCCTCTTCCTGGCAGTATGGTATTGTCAACTATTTATTGTTGAACATCATGATGATGACTCTATCGCTTGCAAAGCACAGTGGTGCTTGGGCAGCAACAGCCCATTTATGCCCCAAGATTAAATCTACTTCCAACACATACTCAACCACAAAAAACTTGCAACAAGTGAGGGGGTTAGTTTTCAATATACATTGTATGTTCAAAATACCCCAGACATGGCATGTTCAAGTCGTGTAAAGGTAATTTTTTCAGGATGTGCCGTGAGTGTTGGTTGACCTAACAAATCCCATAGCTCAAGGGTCATGAGATTGTGTTCTCGGTGGATAAAGCTATGCTTGAGCTGTGGTGATTTTATGTGCAATTTTCAATCCAACGAAAATCCCAGGGATCTTTTCAGTAAGATATGTTGGAAGTTCCAACTCCTGCAAGGTTTCTTCCTCCCGTAATAGCAATTGTACATTTCCTTCTGTGCAGGAGTGTTCAAGGTGGCTGTTTGTATGGATTCATCTAGTGAATACAATGATTCACTTATCCAAGGTCCACCAAGGACGACATCATACTTAAGGGAATCTAGGGTAACATGGAATCTTTTCTTGACATTCATAGCAAGTAACATTGCTTTTATCCCTAGTATTATCCTTAATACATGGAGCCTTAGGCGGCCTTGCATTGACTTAGTGCAACTTCAAATCAGCGAATTCTGCCATTAGTTGTGCAATATTATGATCCAGTGACGGAGTTGGTACCTGAGTTGTTGAGGTTACCTCTACCCTGTTGAAATATATAAGTGAATGGGTGTGTGCGGGAATAAGCCCTTAGCAAGAGGCTGTCAAAGAGAATCTGTAAATGAGTGAGAAGTAGTGAAAAGGTGAGAGGTATGTATTGGGAGAGAATAAAGGGTAGCATGAGAAGATTTAGGATGTGTGGAGATATTCTGGGAAAAGTGAAGAGGTGGAGAGAATCAAGCAAAAGAGGTGGAGTGAATCAAGGAGAGATCAGTGGGATTAGATGCTTGGCATCTTGTGGATGTAAACTCTGTGAATTGAGGAATCGGCCTAATGAGAACTTTTTGGTTTTTGATGAGTATCCATGCCTACATTAAGCTATCAATTAATTTCTCACTAATCTCATCTTAATAATCGTCTAATCACTTTGTTATTACTGATGTTGATTCTTGCATTTGATCCACCATAGCTCATCACATTGCTATAAATTTAACATGGTATCAGATCCAAGCTTAGTATTCATCTGGTTTTTAAGCCTAATCATCCTACTAATAATTCT
Organism: Cibotium barometz; assembly: GCF_041138505.1. Classification (NCBI taxonomy): domain Eukaryota; kingdom Viridiplantae; phylum Streptophyta; class Polypodiopsida; order Cyatheales; family Cibotiaceae; genus Cibotium; species Cibotium barometz. Next base: position 26,820,814 of record NC_141094.1, on the reverse strand, counting down.
ACTAATCATAATTATGAGATAATCTAATTTTTAGCTCTTTTTCAACTAGCCTCTGTACCCCCAGCTGGTCGAGGGGCTTGATCTCCCTCCAGGCTTAACATTAGGCAATATCCTCTTAGCCACACATAGCTACGCTCCCCAAGCTTTAGCCCATCGTATCAAATCGCCAAACCGCCACCGGTTGCTCCTGGAAATTGTGAATTCGTTGGCGCATGTTTTCGGAAGAAATTTCGAGATCTACTCCTCCACATAAGCAATTGGTCTAATTCCTCTTGGCCAGAGGGGTTTTCAAGGGTGCTCTACATGCTGGTGATGTGAGATTTGTGAAATTCCTCAAGGAGAAGTGGCATCAAGCACTGCATCAAATCTACAAGTGACTTTGATAAAACAAAGATTAAGCATTCAATGTTTGGTCAAATCCTTTGTTTCTTGGCTTGATCCTCTACTAGACTAACTGCTATTGATGCCATTAAAAGGAGTTGAGCTTATTTGAACTCTAAGGTCCCAGATCTGGCCTCCTCGTACACTTTGTTTTCTGCACACAAAATAGGGGGATTATTTTGCTAATCAGTGTGATTAATGAGCACTAATCACAATAATTGGTGCAATTGAGGGTTCAAATTTACCATTAGTATCTGATACAGATCCCTATAACTTCAGATTGAAATTCAGAGATGGTTTGATACTCCAACCATTCAATACAGATTTGTTACCCTTGCCTTTATGTAATTTTTGGTGAATTTATGCTGATAAATCTGTTGTAATCATCACCTAAACACCAGATTGACTTGTAAAAGGGTAGACACTGCCCTTGAATCTTGAAACTAGATCAAGAGGTAAGACCCCCTTCACATCACCATGAGCATGGCACAAGAGATAGCTAAATTTAATGGGAGCAGTTTTATGCATGGCAAACAAAAACCATGTATTTGCTCATGAGGAAAAATCTGTGGGGACTAGTTGAGGGAAGAGATGAATGCCCATAGGTGAGTGGAGAAAATGAGTGGAAGAGCAAGAATGAGAAAGCATTAGGACTCATCGTACTCAGTTTAAATGATGAAATCATTCACCACATCACATGGACACAATGGGCAAAAGATGCATGGGATGAACTCAATAAATTATTTGACACTCAAGCAAAAAATTCAAAGATAAATATGTTAATGCAATTCTACAAACTTGACATGAAGGAAAGTGAACCTTTAATCACACACTTGAACAAATACAAAAGCATTAAGCAATAACTGGCAGCCATTGGTAAGAAGGTAGAGGATGATGAGGCACTAGCAGTGCTTCTGAAGAGTGTTGTGAGGCCCTTGCCCCCTCCACGGTGCACTTGCCGGCGGCGGCGGAAGCGGTGCCGGCCTCCCGTGAGGGGCGGGGGTCCACACTTGGGGCCTCGCAGGGCGGTCCCTCCGAGACCTTGGCCTGGAAGACTCCCGTCGCCCAGAAGGCTCGGGCGATTCCGCCATGGCAAAATCTTCTAACGCGGGGAATTACTCTAACGAGTCGAAGTCTTAACTAATTCAACTGATCTGACCAAACTTGAAGTCACATAGTCAGATCAAGAAGAGACTTTGCACTTGGTCCATGGAATCACCGGTTTTTTTTCTCATTTACAAGGCACAGCCGTCGCTGATCCTCAGGAATTTAAACTAATTAACGTAACTAATCGTATCTAGTTGTTTCCGAATCCTCCGATCCAGCACCCAGCCGACCACTGTATTGGTGGGATTCCTTTATAAAGATTTGGTTGTGTTTTTGCCCGGGTACCAAGGAAAAGAGTATCTAGGCCCCCTAGCCGGTAATTCATGCAAAAATTAAGGTAGGCATACCACGTACACACCCAATATGAAATTGCCATTTATAACAGATTTGACTGGCTTTAAAACAATCCTTCAATAGAAATCATAATATTTTTTATCATCATTTTCCAAAATTTCGAGTCCGTTGTATTACAATAATATCCTCTAGACTCTCCGTTGAAGACCAGCTGGCCAACCAATGAGATCCAGTATCAAAATTTGGTTCCCAAAATCTTTCCTTTTAGTCCATCCGAAATCTTCCTCGATGTACGCATGGGTGTCCTAGCAACCACGAGCCCATGCATCACCTGGTCAAAACCCTCTAGGATCCTCCTTAGGTGTCCTAGCACTTCACTCAGGGATCGCTTTGTCGGTCCTCGCTTATTGTACCGGAAGCGCACCCCATTTTAATCGTACCGAGGAGGCTGGTCAAGACCTCGGCAGGCTTTGTCGCGAGCGACGTCCCTTGACGACTCCCCGCCAGCTGTTCCAACGAATATTCTCTTCGAAAAACATAAGCCAAATACTTCCTCCAGCATTTTGGCGTAAAACAGTCCTTTGAATAAAAAAACAGAGGTTCCAATGCAAGTAAAATTCCAATTTGAGATTGGTTCCAAAAAACCTTTTTCCATAATTCCCAGTTTCATGAGGATCCTTGATCTCTCAATAGGGTAAACTACCCATCATTTAGTCGGATTGTCCAACTAGATTCTCGATGAGTTTGGTCAGGAAAAAGTAGTTTAGTTTCGATAGTCTATTCTTTGTGATTAGAAACTAGAATTGGTCATGAAGTTTTTACTTGATTTAGATCGAGAGATGGACAAGTAGGTTTACTGTCCGTCCTTCTCGTAGTCTAACCAAATTCATTCGGTTTAGTTCTACAAGGATTCCCTTCAGATAAACATCTAGTTTTTTGGGGTAAATATCAATTTAGTGATTTTACCAATTAAAATATCCAAAGATGTTCCTTCTATCATATAATTTCTCAACCTTAATTCATTAGGTAGAATTATGGTGGAAATCCATCTTTTGACACTAAAATTTAATTCAAATCCATCTTTTCTTAAATATCATAAAAATTCTTCTTTTAACTAAAATATCAATACCTAATTTTTTTGAATAAACTTGAAATCCTTCTTTTTCTCATTTCCATGAGTGCAATCCAATTATCATGGGAATTCATCTTTTACCAAAATTAAATCTATCTAAAATTCTTCTTAAAAATTACATAAAAATATCCATTAATTCAATTAAGCTAGAAATTCCACTTTTCTCATTTAAATATTTGAATTCCAATATGGTGGGAATTCCTCTTTAATAAGTTAAACTTATCTATGCAAAAAGATAAATTTAACTAAATTTTCTCTTAAAATTTAAATAAAAATCTCCATTAATTCTTTTACACTAGGAATTACACTTTTCTCATTTAAACATTTGAATTCCAATATGGTGGGAATTTCTCTTTCATCATTTAAACTTATCTATAAAAAAAAGATAAATTTAACTAAATTTTCTCTTAAAATTTAAATAAAATATACATTATTTTAGCATCACAATTTTTCTCCTACTTCATTGGAATACATGGATTTCCATTGTCATGGGGATTACTCTTTTAACATAAAAATGGATTACTAAAAATTTCTCTTTTTTTTAATTAACTATTTATGCATAAATATAAAAATTAATTTTCCATGATTATAATGAGAATCATTCAATTAATCTAGGATAATTAATCCTAGAATATGGTAGGAAGTCCTCTTTTCATATTATGAATGAAAATGATTTATGTGTTAATTTTTTTGAAATGTTGCCATAGCTCCGCACAGCTATTACTGATAATTCTCAAATAATTTGAAAGCATAAAGTTTAGTAATATCCCTATGATTAGAATAACCATTAATTGGATCAATATCCAATTATGGGCTTGATTCTTAATTTTTTCATAAATTAAATAGCATCAAAGCATTAAAAAGCCACTTATTTGGCCTCAATTAGACAAGCATAGAAATTACTTTTAGATTAGAGAATTGCTTCATGAGACGCTTCATTTGAATATAGAATAGGTCATAGGAATGACCATTCTTTGGGGGAGAGAGAGAGACATGCTTAAAAAACATTATAATTTAAGCATAAAAGTCAATATTAGATAAAGTGGAAAAAATCCCATTCCCATGAAAAAAGTGGGGGTATGGTAGACTCATCCAAAAGTTTGTCAAAACATATTCATGTGACATATCATTGGAAAGAGCTTGAAAAGTAGAATCTAGATCTACTTTGTCCGACAAATTTGGAGTTTGCATGTTCAAGTTATGGCCAAAACAAATTTTTTAAATACATTCCCATTTTGAGGGATTTTTTCCATTTTATCTAATATTGACTTATAAATGAAAATTTATGTGTTTTATCATTACAATTCATTAAAGAACTTCAATTGTATTCAAAAGCCATTCAATTAAATGCTTCTCAAGCTTGAGAGGGGTTGAGAAGAGAGAAACATTTGGAGGTGAAAGAAAAAAGACCATAAACCACATTTTACCTTATAGATTGCTTGATTCTTTGATCAAAGTAGAGGCCCCCAACCAATCAATTGGTTTGGTATGTTGATGAATTCTCCAAGGAAGATTGAAGAGAGAGAGAAGCTCCAATCTCTTCGATTTGTAGAGGGTTTTTAGAGGATAATAGAAAATAAGCTTATCTTAGAGTAATATCGGCATAGTTTAGTTCATAGATGAGAATACAAAAGAATGAGGGTCTATTTATAGGTGAGGGAGGCCAATAACTGAGTCCAACTGAGTTCTAGAATTTTCCAGCTTCAGTTTGGTTGAATTTGGACAAGTTTTGGACCAGTTTGGCTCCCTTTTTGATTTGGTTTGATTTAGGAGGAGAGGAGATAAAAATATCCTATTATTTTTGAGTTAAAACTCATCCACACATGTGACATAGGTGCCTCCTTGAAGGGCCCCCTTCTCCTTACCAATGTGTCAAAATTGAATGATTACTCCAAAATATCTCATTTTTTATTAATACTTCATAGTTTTTAACTAATAAATCTAGTACTTAGTCAACTCTTCATTTTATGTGGGCATTTACTCATTTTTGGGTATTTTCTTTTATTCTTTGGATTTATCTTATCCCAACACTTGGATTAATCTTATTGGTCCATGAGAACCTTAATCTAAAATTTTTAAAAAATCTTGACCCTTAGGCTAAGGTCTTCTAATTAATTCCAATTGCACCTTGGAATCACTTGTCTCCCACTTCTGAACTGCCCTCACATGGCCAAGCCATGGCCTTCCCAAGATCAATGGGTAAGCCCTAGCATCTAGCTTTGTAGGAATAACGTGAAAAGTTTTAGGCACTGAGATATCACATACATCCACTGCCAGATTCTTTACCACTCCTAGTGTTTTCACCCTAGTATTAGCAAGTTTGATGCGATAGGGAGAGTTAACAGAAGATAACTTCAAATCAACATCTTTCATTGTTTTTTCACTCATGACATTTATTGATGCACCTCCATCAATGTACGCATTAGAAATTGTTTGTCCCCATCAATGATGACATCAATCATCATAAGAACATCATCCCCCATATCTATGTCTACTTTTTGAGCCATAGGGATCCCATTATCCTTCTTCTTCTTTCTCTTGGACTCTCTTGTGCTAGCTAACTTGCCCCATTCCTTCCTGAGTTTTGGAGAGAGTGCCAAAAGTTGCCCAAATGTGATTTGTGCAGTTTTCTCTCTAAGGTCTATGAAAAGGTCATAACTAAGAGATCCTTGTCCAAGAGGAAAATCCGATTGTCCAATTTTCCTCCTAGATCACTTTTTCTTCTTCTTTTATTTCTCCTCTTTCTCTTCTTCAACACTCCTAGTTCTACGATTCCTTCTTGCCATTAATGGCATCAAGGTTTCTTCTTCTTCTTCTTCTTCTTCTTCTTCTAAACATATTTCTTCCAGAAGTGCTACACTTTTATCCTCTCTTTTCCTCAATTTTGGACATCCAAGATGATAGTGTCCCTTTTCTTGACATTCATAGCAAGTAGCATTGCTTTTATCCCTAGGCTTGTCCTTAATACATGGAGCCTTAGGCGGCCTTGCATTGACTAAGTGTAACTTCAAATTAGCAAATTCTGCCATTAGTTGTGCAATATTATGATCCAGTAACGAAGTTGGTACCTGAGTTGTTGAGGTTACCTCTACCCTATTGAAATATATAAGTGAATGGGTGTGTGCGGAAACAAGCCCTTAGCAAAAGGTTGTCAAAGAGAATCTGTAAATGAGTGAGAAGTGGTGAAAAGGTGAGAGGTATATACTGGGAGAGAATAAAGGGTAGCATGAGAAGATTTAGGATGTGTGGAGATATTCTGGGAAAAGTGAAGAGGTGGAGAGAATCAAGCAACAGAGGTGGAGTGAATCAAGGAGAGATCAGTGGGACTAGATGCTTGGCATCTTGTGGATGTAAACTCTGTAAATTGAGGAATCGGCCTAATGAGAACTTTTTGGTTTTTGATGAGTATCCATGCCTACATTAAGCTATCATTAAGCTATCAGTTAATTTCTCACTAATCTCATCTTAATAATCATCTAATCACTTTGTTATTGATGTTGATTCTTGCATTTGATCCACCATAGCTCATCACATTGCTACAAATTTAACATGGTATCAGAGCCAAGCTTAGTATTCATCTGGTTTTTAAGCCTAATTACTTTGCTAATAATTCTACTAATTATAATTATGAGATAATCCAATTTTTAGCTCTTTTTCAACTAGCCTCTATACCCCCAGCTGGTGGAGGGGCTTGATCTCCCTCCAGGCTTAACATTAGGCAATATCCTCTCAGCCACACATAGCTACGCTCCCCAAGCTTTAGCCCATCGTATCAAATCGCCAAACCAGCTGCTCCTGAGAATTGTGAATTCGTTGGCGCATGTTTCCGGAAGAAATTTAGAGATCTACTCCTCCACATAAGCAATTGGTCTAATTCCTCTTTGCCCGAGGGGTTTTCAAGGGTGCTCTACATGTTGGTGATGTGAGATTTGTGAAATTCCTCAAGGAGAAGTGGCATCAAGCTCTGCATCAAATCTACAACTTTGGTAAAATAAAGATTAAGCACTCAATGTTTGGTCAAATCCTTTGTTTCTTGGCTTGATCCTCTACTAGATTAACTGCTATTGATGCCATTGAAAGGAGTTGAGCTCATTTGAACTCTAAGGCCCTAGATCTGGCCTTGTTTTCTGCACACAAAACAGGGAGATTATTTTGCTAATCAGCACTAATTACTATATTTTGGTACAATTGAGGGTTCAAATTTACCATTGGGTATCTCATACAGATCCCTATAACTTCAGATTGAAATTCAGAGATGGTTTGATACTCCAACCATTCAATATAGATTTGTTACCCTTGCCTTTATGTAATTTTTGGTGAATTTATGCTGATAAATCTGTTGTAATCATCACCTAAACACCAGATTGACTTGTAAAAGGGTAGACACTGCCCTTGAATCTTGAAACTAGATCAAGAGGTAAGACCCCCTTCACACCATGAGCATGGCACAAGAGAGAGCTAAATTTAATGGAGAGCAGTTTTATACATGGCAAACAAAAACCATGTATTTGCTCATGAGGAAAAATCTGTGGGGACTAGTTGAGGGAAGAGATGAATGCCCATAGGTGAGTGGGGAAAATGAGTGGAAGAGCAGGAATGAGAAAGCATTAGGACTCATCGTACTCAGTTGATTAGTGGTTTTCCATGAAAAAGATGTGGATTTGATGGTGATTTGTGTGAGATTTGGTGTAGAATAGCTCTCTTTTTTGTTTTTGAAAAGAATGCTTTTTACTTAATTTTTAGATTAATTTATTATTTTTGTTGTTGTTTTTATGGTTTTTCATGTTCTTAGGGCTTGCACATAGTTTATATTAGGCTTAATTTGCATCCATTGCATCAAACAATGCAAGAAAATGCATTTCTTAGTGAATGTTAGCTCTCTTTAGTTTAAACATAGATCTAAGATCACTAATTTTAGTTTAATTGTGAGTTTTTTGTTGAAATTATTTGGATTAGAGTGTTAGCAAGCATTAAGAGTAGCTTAATCTTTCAAAAAATTTCTTAAAACCATAAAAAAATCCTTGAATTTGACTAATTTCTCTTAATGGACTGGTTTTTGTCATTAAGAGTGATTAATCTTGTTCAAAGAGGCTAAAAATTTAGAAAATGTGTTAATTGGGGTCTAAATTGATCATATAAGTAGTCAAAATTGGGGTTTTTAATGTTTTGAGAGCTTCTAGATGCATCAAAACACCTAATCACATCAATTGTTTGATCAATTGGAGAAATTTGACTCTCTTTGCTTAATTTTACCTTAAAAAGGAGACTATAATTAAGAGTCTAATTAATCCTCTAATTTAGATTAATTTACACAATTGTTGATGCACAAAGATTTTACCTTAAAAAGGAGACTATAATTAAGAGTCTAATTAATTTTACCTTAAAAAGGAGACTATAATTAAGAGTCTAATTAATCTCCTAATTTAGATTAATTTACACAATTGTTGATGCACAAAGATTAGTTTTTCCTTGCTCTATCCAATGGTGTGCTCAATTGTGTGAATTAATTAGAGATTAGTGGTTAATTAGAGTCTTTGATTAGTGTAAAAGAGAAAAAGATTAGTGAAAGGATTAATCTTGGTTAATCTTTAATCACCTTTTTACATAATTCAATAAGGCTAATGAGCATTCAATGAGAAGATGCTCATAAGTTGTCAATTTGTCCATTTTGGGGGTCATTTATGAAGGGTGTAAGGTGTGTCATTAAAGGGTTAACTTTTTTTATTCCATTTGCCTTTTTTGGGAAAATACCCATATCCCTTTCATTCTAAATTCAAAAAATTATTCCCCCCAAAAAGGAAAATTTGTATTTCCCACTAGACTTCCAAAAAAAATAGAAAAAATCAAAATTTAATCCCACCACGTGAAGTCCGGTTCATTCGTGATGAAGAGTGTTTCACAGGGCATGAAACATAAGTTCACGCGGGAAAAAAATAAAAATAATAAATAAATAAGCAACATTTAATTCACGTAAAGTCCGGTTCACGCATGAAGAGTGTTTCATGGCGTGAAAAATAGTTCACGTGACAAAAAAAAAATTCTGGAAACCACCCTTGTTTGGAGGCCCGTATCTCCTAAACTGTGTATCCGATGAAGGCGCTCTAGGGCTCATCGGAAAGCTAACATCGAGGTCTTCGACTTTGGACCAATCATCTAAAGTCAAAATCGATCATTTTGGCCTCCGACCAGCAGTCTCAAAATTTGACCCGAAAATCGAGGCAAAAAACAGTCCAAAAACCACGAAAAATCGTAAAAAAACTGCGCGAAAACGACGATGAGCCATATTCGGGCTACGTTTTGAGGGTCTAATTGACAAAATCATAGACGAATTCAAAAATACTACAACTCTCTCATACAAAGTTTTTCAAAATTCCTTTGGATCACTCTAAATGGATCACTCTAAAAAATGTATTGCGAAACAGGGAAAAAATCCTTGAAATTTTTTTCTGTCTTGAGACAGTGATGGAAAATAGGTTTTAGGACCTCCTCTTCCATCTGGGAAGTTCCTAGCATATCTTTTTTCTGAAAAAATATCTCTGGTTCACGTGCGTATAGCGCCTAAGCTAATTAGGGCAAACGGACACCCGTTTGATCCAACGAAGAGTACGCCAAGCCTCTTGAGGCTGTAAAACGGGATGTGGAAAAGTAAAAAAAGCAAAAAAAATTATTGTGATTGCTCATTAAGGAGCATTTAGGCACTCTAATATGGCCACAATAGAGGCAATTACACAAGGTCTGAACCCAATGGCTGACATCTTCAAGCCATTGAGATCCATGCCGCCAATTCACCTCCCCATGCCATTGACCATGCCTATAACAAGCGTGTCATCAGGTTTTACACCCCCTGTCACTTCGATTCCACTAGGCTTTGGCCTCTTGCCTAACATTCCTGTAAATTCTATAAGTACCAACCCTTTCCTGGATGTCCACACCTTGGACATACTGACTAGTCTAGGAAGGGGGGTGACCCAAGGACTCAGTGAGTCTCTTCCAACAAGAGCACTCAAATACAGTCTCAATAACTCATACAAAAATACCACCGTACAAATTTCTAAAATTATGGGCAAATACGACGGAACAACAGACCCTGCTCAATTCATTCAAAAGTTTGAATAGAGATGTGAAACCTTTGGAAATCCTAATTGCCCCACTAAGGTACATGCATTGAACTTATGCTTAGAAGGAAAAGCTAGTCGATGGTTCATCGCATTAATGCCAGCAATCAAGACTAACTTCAAAACTTTGAAATCGGCCTTTATACATCGCTTTTCCAGACAAGGTGATCAGTGGAGTGCAGTAACAGAACTCTATTCAATTGAGGCGTCAACCACATGAATCCATTAGAGATTTTATCCTTTTGATAAAACTCTTGGACTCACGTTGTGAGCCATGGGAAAAATTAAACGATGTTCAATTGAGGAGATGGTTCATCTCATGAGATGAGCTTAAAGAATAACAGCTTACATAACTTGATCATTGTATCCAATCCGAAAACATTCGATCAATGTTGTAAAGAAGCAATACGTTAAGATGACAACATGCTAGAAGATGATCATGCTACGAGATGTTACTTATCTAAACTAAATGAAGCAATGGCAAAAGAAAGATTGATCTCGAAATTGACATTTCCAAAATTTTATGCAGCCTTGCGTAAAACCTTACAGCCAACATCACAGAGAGGATGAAAACCTTTAGAACGAGACATCCTTAATGCCTATAAAAGGGACGAGCGAAATGCCTTGTGTTAAATGCAATCACTATGACCATCCCAATCCTCATTGTGCATACATGGCACCTGTTTTTCTATACTGCATGTATTGTAAAACCTTTGATCATAATACTAAGAAGTGTCCCGCTTCATCTACAATGGACTAAAAATCTCCATCTCCTGTGCACAAAACAGAAACTATCCAAGGGGTAGAAACTGCTCAGGAGGCAGTTAATCGGATACTTCAGTGTTTCTATTGCCATGGACCTCACAAGGTGGCAGACTGCACAGTTTTGGAATACTTCCATGCCCATAGTCACTGACGCCTTACGGCCCATGTGTGAACGATGTGGCATTGATCACATGTTCCAAGATTGTCCAAGATGAGTTGCTTCAATGCAACTTGTCTCAAAAAATACAACTCTTAACATCTTAAGTGTACAAAATGGGTAACTGGCCCCAGTGCCATTGAATGTGCTTACACATTTACAAGCCACGATATGACAAACAGTAAAAAAGAACGCAAAAGACAATACCTCAACATGGGTAGAAGAACATGCTTTAAAATAGAACCCAAAAGAGAAAACAAAACCTTCTAAACCCAAGAAAAACAAGGGACCAAAAATTGTCGAAAACAAAGGTCGAGTTAAAAGACAGGGAAAAGGAGTCTGTAAAGGACATAAACCCAAAATGGGACATAAACAAGATAGAGCCATAAGCTATACATGGTGCAGAAGCATCCACATCTAAGATTATCACACAAACTTCAACACCCATATGTGCGACACATGATACAAAAACCCAAAAGAAAATTCGATCTCATTGCATGGGTAAACATAGTGAAAAATTACCAAACCAAAGAAAGTCACAGAACAAAACAAGTTCTAGTACATCACTAAGTGAGGATGAAACAAGTTCTTACTCTTCGCTCAATGCACCACATAGACTAATCAAGACACTAGAACCCACCCAATCACCCCAAATGGATAATAATGATCACATGACATGTGGAATGCAAAAAGAAAGCTCAAGAGAGCATGCTTAGCTTGGTTGAATGTCTTACAGGGTCACCGGTTGTGATTGAGCCTCATAATGCCAAACCTAAAATAGCAACCAAGATACAAAACCTAGAGGAGTACCGCTTTCCCTTCAATAGGAAGACATACTCTCTACAAAAGAGTCATTTGAGATAGATTGACTATCAGGCTTCACAAGTTTCCAACTAGCCCTCATTAAGAATTGTCAGAGGGCCAAGTGTGCCATTGTACGCATTGGGTACTTTTGAACAAGCTGAGACCCAAACAGAGGATGAAAGTGAATGGGAATATGAAACAAACACAAGATCTGAAGCTGAAACAATAACCAAAACACTTTTAATGGTATCAAAATGTGGGTGGAGAAGCAGCTACTTGTAGCTCAAGACTACTATGAAGGTCCCAATCACATTTGGGTACCTCGACAGTCAAAACCTCTTCCTCAACAAAGCACTCAAAAGCCAATGAAAAACAAGAGTACTCCACAACACCGTCCACAAAAGCCTATGTGAGTTCCTTAAAAAACTCCACCAATGCAACAAGTGTGGGTACCAAAAACATTGCTGCAAGCACAAGGGTACTACTAAAGAAATACCAAAGCTTGGGTTCCCAAGCGCATCACAAAGTCCCAAAGCCTCAACACTAATCACATCGGCAACCAAATTACAGTGTTCATCAAAGATGGGTGCCTGTGCATGTACTTCAACAACAAGGATACTATGATGGTAATTCCATCATATGGTTGCCAAAATCGAACAATGTGAAGAAAACCTCACCACCGACTTCAACCACCACAACAACTTCACATATAGTTTGACAAGAATGGAGGCCCAAGAAACATCAAGCAAATCCCTCAACCACTCTCGTGCATCCAGCACCAACACAAGAGCTTGTCTGTTTAAGCAAACAATTAGCAGTCTTCCCTACTACCTCGACATCGTTTCAGCAACAAATTCAAGATCAAATACGGAGACTTAAGAGCACATCAAGAACAAAATAACAATGCTCTTGTCACCCCTCTGGAAATGATAAATGATCCATCCTAAGCATGTGCAAACACAATTGGTCAGTCTCTACAAATTCACGTCATGACTTTCACGTCTGCTATTTCACATCATGACTTTCACGTCTGCAACTTCACGTCATGACTTTCACGTTTGTAACTTCACGTCATGACTTTCATGTCTACAACTTCACATCATGACTTTCACGTCTGTAATCTCACATCATGACTTTCACATCTACAACTTCACGTGATGACTGTCACGTCTGCACCTTCACGTCTTGGATCTTCACATCATGACTTTCACGTGTGCAACTTCATGCCATGACTTTCACGTCTGTAAATTCACGTCATGACTTTCATGTCTAGTCCTTCACGTCCTAGCCTTTCACGTCTGTAGTTTCACATCTGCATAATCATGCCTTAGTTTTTCACGTCTTAGCAGTTCACGTGAATAAGAAAAAAAAGGAAAAAAAAACTACGAGGTCAAAATTTGCAAAATCAAGGAGTTCCATCTCACAGCTTAAGAACCTGCACTTTCACGATTTAAGTCTCATCATGGATTAAGCCATATCACACAATAGCTACTATATATTTGTTAAGCTTATTGCTTACTATTCTTTTGACTAAATTAATGTAGCAGCTGCTCCATGAGTACGAATCAATACTCATGCACTGAAGAACATTTGCACCAACGCCTCACCATCAACAACTTCTAGGTACATCTCTAGATGGGGGGGCCATGGTGGACAAAAGCCTGGTCAATGGTACAACCCATCGCCTGGAATTTTCTTTCAAATTAAAACCTCTCAAAACGACGCCACCATCTTCACAAATCAATGATCTTCAATCCTTAGTGAAGATATCTATATTAGCCTCGCAAGTTGACGTAATTCTTTCAATCCTCACCAACAAGTGGCTACTTCAACACAAAGGAGTTCAATAAGAGTCTATATGACTCAATTCTTGTACTTCATGTAAATCTGCTTCTAAGAGCACTTAAATATACATAAAAACATAGAAAGCACATAGGCATAAGAACACAGGATCAGGTCCTACTCAACAACATTTGATAAGAATCTTGCCACACAAAGGGACATCATCACAAGAAGCCATTTACTTCATCACAAGAAGCGAAATACGTCAAATGATGAATGTCTCTTTAATGAATTAAATGAGGAAGTGAGAATCACCATCTCATTTTGATGATAAAGTCTATGTTCCTTTGGATCCTTCTATCTCTTCTCTCCCATTATTAACACCTCTTAGTGTCCCCACTAACAAAAATCACATGTAACCTTGCCGAAGATTGTAAAAACAAAGTGAACCAAGAAAAAAAAAGCGGCTCACACAAATATAAAAATGCAATCATTCGCAAAAACCCCCCCACCCCATTAGGAATTCCCAATACACCACAAATATGAAAATGCAATCATTCGCAAAAACTGCCCACCCCATTAGGAATTCCCAATACACCACTAACCTCTTCATTCATTAACTAGCTTTTCTTATTCCTTCCGGAGGAACACAGACCATTGAATGTCATTCAACATCAAAGCCATCGACAAATTCTCCCCACACAAAGTCTTCAACACGATCATGAGGACGCGATCGTCATCAGGAAGGGGGGAATGTTAATCCAATTCTAGGATGATTAACAAGAGCTACCGCCATTATCTTACATCAAGGAGTCACGGTAGATACACCAAAGGGTCATACATTCAAGATATCAAGCAATAGTGTCCAAAGCTACAACTTGGACATGCGCTCGTAATGGTGTGATGGAGTATTTATGGAAATTCCTACTTCAAGAGTGTGTGGTAGAAAGTTAGGATGAAGTCCTAAGTGATGTACTTCATGGATATATTATGAGAGTAGTCATTGTAATAGCATTAGGCCTCTTAGGAGCCTAAAGTGCTCGGTCGGCCACACTTTAAGTGAGTGTGAACACTAATGACCATGTATATAAGTGAATGTCTCTCATAATACAACATACTCTCCCATTGTGCAATTGAGTTTTTCTCTTGCTAATCTCTCTCCCTAATGCATGCTAGTGAGTGTGTGTGAGTGAAGTCAGGTAAGAGGAGGGACGAGGACCCGTAGTGTAATGCGGGAGTGTGACAATGCTCGTGGGAGACACATTGGAATTGCTTCTTAAGGAGTTGTAGAGCTTGGAGACCTTGAGGGTTACAAGCTCCGCCATTGGAAGGATCCTCACACGACAGTTGCGGTTCACTAGGTAATCTCTTTTTGGATGTGTTTCCAGGAGGGTTAGGATGAGTCTTAACATTTTTGGCGCCGTTGCCTCGGGGAGCCACCCCTTGGATTTTTCCATCGTTTTGTCTCTAATCTACGCATACCCATTGCCAATTATCTTGATTAGTGGTTTTCCATGAAAAAGATGTGGATTTGATGATGATTTATGTGAGATTTGGTGTAGAATAGCTCTCTTTTTTATTTTTGAGAAGAATGCTTTTTACTTAATTTTTAGATTAATTTATTATTTTTTTGGTTTTTCATGTTCTTAGGGCTTGCACATAGTTTGTATTAGGCTTAGTTTGCATCCATTGCATCAAACAATGCAAGAGAATGCATTTCTTAGTGAATGTTAGCTCTCTTTAGTTTAAACATAGATCTAAGATCATTAATTTTAGTTTAATTGTGAGTTTTTTGTTGAAATTATTTGGATTAGAGTGTTAGCAAGCATTAGGAGTAGCTTAATCTTTCAAAAATTAAAACCATAAAAAAATCCTTGAATTTGACTAATTTCTCTTAATGGACTGGTTTTTGTCATTAAGAGTGATTAATCTTGTTCAAAGAGGCTAAAAATTTAGAAAATGTGTTAATTGGGGTCTAAGTTGATCATATAAGTAGTCGAAATTACAATTTTTGAATGTTTTGAGAGCATTTAGATGCATCAAAACACTTAATCACATCAATTATTTGATCAATTGGAGAAATTTGACTCTCTTTGCTTAATTTTAACTTAAAAAGGAGACTATAATTAAGAGTCTAATTAATCCCCTAATTTAGATTAATTTACACACAATTGTTGATGCACAAAGATTAGTTTTTCCTTACTCTATCCAATGGTGTGCTCAATTGTGTGAATTAATTAGAGATTAGTGGTTAATTAGTCCTTGATTAGTGTAAAAGAGGAAAAGATTAGTGAAGATTAATCTTGAGTTAATCCTTAATCATCTTTTTATATAACTCATTAAGGCTAATGAGCATTCAATGAGAAGATGCTCATAAGTTATTAATTTGTCCATTTTGGGGGTCATTTATGAAGGGTGTAAGGTGTGTCATTAAAGGGTACCTTTTTTGGAAAAATACCCATACCCTTTTCATTCTAAATTCAAAAAAATATTCCCCCCAAAAAAGAGAAATTCGTATTTCCCACTAGACACCCCAAAAAAATAAAAATTTAATCCCACATGAAGTTCGGTTCACGCGTGAAGAGTGTTTCACGCCGTGAAACATAAGTTCACGCGGTAAAAAAAATTTAAAAAAATTAAAAAAAAATTTCACGCGTGAAGTCCGGTTCACGTCGTGTGAAGAGTGTTTCACGACGTAAAATAAAAGTTCGCGTGGCCAAAAAAATAAAAATAAATAATCGACATTTAATTTTCACGTGAAGTTCGGTTCACGCGTGAAGAGTGTTTCACGACGTGAAACAAAAGTTCACGCGACCCAAAAAAAAAACTTTGGAAACCACCCTTGTTTGGAGGCCTGTATCTCCTAAATTGTGTATCCGATGAAGGCGCTGAAGGGCTTACGAAAAGCTGACATCGAGCTCTTCGACTTTGGATGTAGTCGTTTTTGAAGTCAAAATCGATCATTTTGGCCTCCGACCACCAACAGCCTCAAAATTCGACCCAAAAATCGAGGCAAAAAACAGCCCAAAACCACGAAAAATCACAAAAAACAACACGAAAATGACGACGAGCCATACTTGGGCTACTTTTTGAGGGTCTAAATGATAAAATCACAGACGAATCAGAAAAACAAAGTTGTAGTACTCTAAAAATACTACAACTCCCTCACACAGAGTTTTTCAAAATTTCTTTTGGATCACCCTAAAAAACGTGCTGCAAAACAGGAAAAAAATTCTCAAATTTTTTTTTCGTCTTAGAGAGTGATGGAAAATAGGTTTTAGAACCTCCTCTTCCATTTGGAAAGTTCCTAGCATACGCTTTTTTCGAAAAAATATGGTTCACGTGCATATAGCGCCTATGCTAACTAGGGCAAACGGACACCCGTTTGATCCAATGAAGACTACCTCAAGCCTCTTGAGGCTGTAATGAGCTGTGGGAAAGTAAAAAAAGCAAAAAAAAAAATGTGATCGCTCATTAAGGAGCATTTAGGCACTCTGACATGGCCACAATAGAGGGATTGCCTGCAATTACACACTGCAATTACACAAGGACTGAACCCAATGGGGCTAACATCTTCGAGCCATTGAGATCCATGCTACCAATTCACCTCCCCATGCCATTGACCATGCCTATAACAAACGTGTCATCGGGTTTTACACCCCCTCTCACTTCGATTCCACCAGGCTTTGGTCCCTTGCCTAACATTCTTGCAAATTCTATAAGTACCAACCCTTTCCTGGATGCCCACACCTTGGACATACTGACTAGTCTGGGAAGAAGGGGGGTGGCCCAAGGACTTAGTGAGTCTACTCTATTCAATTGAGTGTCAACCACATGAATCCATTAGAGATTTTTTCCTTCGGATAAAACTCTTGGACTCACGTTGTGAGTAATGGGAAAAATTAAACGATATTCAATTGAGGAGATGGTTCATGATGGGCTTAAAGAATAACAGCTTACATAACTTGATCATTGTATCCAATCCGAAAAAATTTGATCAATGTTGTAAAGAAACAATATGTTTAGATGACAACATGCTAGAAGATGATCCTGCTACAAGATGTTACTCATCTAAACCAAATGAAGCAATGGCAAAAGAAAAGATCGATCTCGGAATTGACATTTCCAGAATTTTATGCAGCCTTGTTGAAAACCTTACAGCCATCTCAAAGAGAGGATGAAAACCTTCAAAACCAGACATCCTTAATGCCTATAAAAGGGACGAGTGAAATGCCTGTGTTGAATGCAATCACTATGACCATCCCAATCCTCATTGTGCATATAGAAGGCACCTGTTTTTCTATACTGCATGTATTGTAAAACCTTTGATCATGATACTAAGAAGTGTCCCACTTCATCTACAATGGACTCAAAACCTCCATCTCCCGTGCATAAAACAGAAACTGTCCAAAGGGTAGAAACTGCTCGGGAGGCATTTAATCGGACACTTCAATTTTTCTATTGTCGTGGACCTCACAAGGTGGCAGACTGCACAGTTTGGAATACTTTCATGCTTATTGCTTACTATTCTTTTGGCTAAATTAATGTAGCAGCTGCTTCATGAGTACGAATCCATACTCATGCATTGGAGAACATTTGCACCAATGCCTCACCCCATCAACAAATTCCAGGTATATCTCTAGATGGGGGGGCCATGGTGGGTGAAAGCCTGGTCAATATGGTACAACCCATCGCCTGGAATTTTCCTTCAAATTACAAACCTCTCCAAACGATGCCACCATCTTCACAAATCAATGATCTTCAATCCTTAGTGAAGATATCTATACTATCCTCGCAAGTCGATGTAATTCTTTCACACCAACAAGTGGCTACTTCAACATAGAGCAGTTCAATAAGAGTCTATATGACTCAATTCTTGTACTTCATGTAAATCTGCTTCTAAGAGCACTTAAATATACATAAAAACATAGAAAGCACATGGGAAGAAGAAAACAGGATCAAGTCCTCCTCAACAACATTTGACAAGAATCCTACCACACAAAGGGACATCATCACAAGAAGCTAATTACTTCATCACACAAGAAGCGAAATACTTCAAATGATGAATGTCGCTTTAATGAATCAAATGAGGAACTGAGAATCACCATCTCATTCTGATGATAAAGTCTATGTTCCTTTGGATCCTTCTATCTCTTCTCTCCCATTATTAACACCTCTTAGTGTCCCCACTAACAAAAATCACATGTAACCTTGCCGAAAACAAAGTGAACCAAGAAAAAAAAAAGCGGCTCACACAAATATAAAAATGCAATCATTCACAAAAACCCCCCACCCAGTTAGGAATTCCTAATACACCACTAACCTCTTCATTCATTAACTAGCTTTTCTTATTCCTTTCGGAGGAACACAGACCATTGAACGTCATTCAACATCAAAGCCATCGACAAATCTTGTTCATTCTCCCCACACAAAGTCTTCAACACGATCACGAGGATGCGATCGTCATCAGGAAGGGGGGAATGTTAATCCAATTCTAGGATTAACAAGAGCTACCGCCATTATCTTACATCAAGGAGTCACGGTAGATACACCAAAGGGTCATACATTCAAGATATCAAGCAATAGTGTCCAAAGCTATAACTTGGACATGCGCTCGTAATGGTGTGACGGAGTATTTATGGCAATTCCTGCTTCAAGAGTGTGTGGTAGAAAGTTAGGATGAAGTCCTAAGTGATGTACTTCATGGATATATTATGAGAGTAGTCATTGTAATAGCATTAGGCCTCTTAGGAGCCTAAAGTGCCCGGTCGGCCACAGTTTAAGTGAGTGTGAACACTAATGACCATGTATATAAGTGAATTTCTCTCATAATACAATATACTCTCCCATTGCGCAATTGAGTCTTGCTCTTGCTAATCTCTCTCCCTAATGCATGCTAGAGTGTGTGAATGAAGTGAGGTGAGAGGAGGGACGAGGACCCGTAGTGCAATGTGGCGGTGTGACAACGCTTATGGGGGAGATGCGGTGGAATTGCTTCTCAAGGAGTTATAGAGCTTGGAGTCCTGGAGGGTTATGAGCTCGGCCATTGGAAAGATCCTCATGATAGTTGCCGTTCACCAGGTAATCTCTTTTTGGATGTGTTTCAAGGAGGGTTAGGGTGAGTCTTAACAACATGAGTATCTTGCTTCCAGATCTATTATAAGAGGATCCTCTACTCCCTTGGGGGAAACCTCAAACCACCATGCATCTTGGATGTTATTGCTCTAGTGAGGGAAATCGTTGCCTCTCCCCACATAGCTACAGGCGGGTATAAACAGTTTTGGTATTGTTCACTAAAATAGTCATAACTTTGTGCTCCCTTTTTTGTTTTTGATGAAATTTATATCACAATATCTATTTTTTCAAGATCTATCCATTGATGTTTTCAGTTCTCTGTTCTGATCAACATAGAAAAATCTATGGCTGTCTGATCAAAGCAAACTGTGTATTTGGGATAATTTTGACACTTCTCACTAAAACAGTCATAACTTTGTGCTCGCTTCTCTGTTTTTGATGAAACTTATATCAAAATATTTTTTTTTCAAGATCTATCTATTTATGTTTTCAACACTTTGTTTGTTTCCAAACAAGCACATACACTACAGAAAGTGGTGTATGATGAACATCATCGATATTTTCCTCCAAACCACCCAAATTATGCTCCATTAGAGGTTTCTCCGATTGTGATGAGAGAGGTGTAGAGTGGGAGGCCATGTGGCATTTGCCTCCTACAATGCCATTAGAGGGAAGGTGGAGAGATGGAGAGTGGGATGAGAGATCGAGGGCGACTTCCATCACAACACCCGTAGGCATGAAAAGGTACTCAATCTTCTATCGTCTACCATATTGGACAGAGTTAAGAATAAATCATCTTTTGGATCCAATGCACATTTTTAAGAATGTGGCATCAATGATTTAGGAATTGGTAAAAAAGACACCCATGTAATAAGGGATGACCTAAAGGATATCGAACGCATGGAAAATGCATGGCCAAGGATAGTCAATGACAAGGTGGTTTTACCAAAGGTGCCATGGAGGTTGATAAGGTAAGGGGAAAATAATGTCAAGAATCAGATATCATCTTTTTGTACACCAACTGGTGTAATGCATTCATTAAAGAGTGCATTTACATTAAAAAAAATAAGGGCGAGCATCAATTGTATGATATTAAATCATATGATTGGCACAAGATGATGCAAGTACATAACTATATCTATTTTTGGGCACTCCTCTCGATTTATGTTGTGTGGACTCTATTTTGATCTTTTATTGTTTTCAAAAATTGATTGCACTAGTTCATACTTCCAATATCAATTGGTGGGTGTGGAGAAGAGAAAGCTTGGAATGCCATCTATAAATTAGGTGGATTGGTGGGGTGAGTTCCAATCCAAACTATAGATTTGTGCATTTGGTATAGCATATAGCTTTGAAATTATCTATTATTCTTTAATTTATCATTTATTCCTTTGTTGAATAGGTGGATAGTGTCAAAGGAGATTCATCCAGGTTCCATTGAGAAGACTCGAGTTGAGTCAATTGAGGCGGTGCACCCTCTCAAACATCCACTCATATGTGAGGCAAAGATGGGCAAGAAGGCAAGTGGATCATACACACCCACACTCTCACACACACAAGTAATAGCATGCACACAAAGATATAAGAGGGCAAGAGAACCTACGCACAAGGAAGCAAGACCACACTCTCATTCAATACTCAAGGGATTCTCCCTTTTTCATTAGAGAAACTGACTTATATCAAGAGAGTTATAAGCTGAGATGTCCAAAACTAATAACTAATTGCACCCTAACTTATTGGTTGACCATATATAGGCTAGAGGATGAACAGAGTCTTGTTTAAGTCAGCCACATGTATGCTAAAGGAGAAGAGCCTCTCCAACACCTACTGGGCTAAAGCTATCAGCACAACACCGTACTTCCTCTAGCAAGATACGCTCAGACGATTCATCAATAAAACCATGGACTTGCCAAATTGCAATTAAGCCCACCACTTTGTCCTTAACTTGAGAAATTTTTTCATCATTTTCAGGAAGTGAAAAGGATGTGAGACCTTTCCATGCTTGTGCACCATCTATGGTCTTCTGCTTAATCTTCACATCAGTGGCCTCCCTCTCGATACATGCAGCAACAACTTCAATGCTAACATTTGATGAGGCCATCACAAACAAAAAGAAGGAGGGTTTGGGTTATTTTACTCTCCTAACAAGGCTTGGTGGGCAATGTTGTATAACAAATTGCTTTGGAACTTACCTCTATATTTATAGTAGTAGGAGAGGTTCAACACTCAAAATAAAAAACTACATTTATTTTTTTAATGTTATTTTTAAAGATTTCTTTCCTCGAATTTTGGCACCACAATAAAAAATGCATATTTTGAACTTATTTGCGAAAGAGCGAGCATGTATTTGACAGAGATAGACATTGCACAATAGAACCCTCTACAATGAGGTGACATCCAGAAAGGTTAAGCTCAATTGATTATCTTGCATTCAAATTTCTAAATTAGGGTATGTTCTCCTACGAGAAAACACATTGTAAAGCTCAAGGTTAGATAGGATAGGTTGGTGGATAAACATATTCTTGCTTTGGCTTAAGCCTAGCACACGTAAATAAATGAAGTACAAGTGCTTGTAGTACGACTTCTTCTTGGCATCTCTATCTACAAAATCTGCACGTGTATAAGACAGTTTGTCTTTCACATGCACATCATATTTTCCCACGTGTGCATCATCCCTGTGCAATATTGAAAACTTCATACTTGTGCTCCACTCTCTGCACTTCTTCTACCACCATAGCTTTCATTTTCAAAGCACCCTTTATTTTCTTGGCTACGATATTGATGCGTGCAGTACTTGACTCTTATGCCATTTCGCATGCTTGACCCACCGGCCTCTATGTTAGTAGTGGACCCATATTGCTTGACCCACCGGCCTCTATGTTAGTAGTGGACCCATATGGTAGATCTTTTGAAGTTGTAGTTGTAAAGAACCTTGAAGCCCCGCTGCTATGCGATGGGGTGGGCACAACACCTTCCCACAATGAATATACCTCCTTGTTTATGAGGTTCGTTCCTATAAGCAGCTGGCCATATCTTGGGTGGTGGACTAATCTTTGGGTCTATGTTATTGTCCATTATATAGCAATGAAGCATGTGATCAGGGCGACAGAACCACATCCATTGTCTAATGAGACCATTAGGGTGCTTGCAATAGCCTTCAAAGGAAGGTGCAAACACACCCTTAAAGCAGATCTGACTATGTGTTGCCCACACCTCTTACCCCCACAAGGCGTTCTGTTGCATGTGACCTTGCTGCCAATGCATGTCCTTCGGATTGTCCACATTGCTTCATTCACCTTGCGCTCAATGACATTGCCCTCTGTGACTTCTACAATTCTTTCTGGATTTTGTCTTGTATCATGTTCTTTGAAATTGATTTTTCATGGCCTCCCAGAATACTTATGATATCTTACATGTGTGTTGTACTCTGGTTGATGCGTGGCCTCATCATCAATATAAATTACCAACCTTGTGACGTGCACTCTCTTTTTCACTAGTGAGAGGGGTATACATGGGTGTTCCTTGAGTTGCTTGCTTAACTATTCAAACCACCTGGGCAGGGCTTGTAGAGCACCATTCTTTTAGTTTCTCCAAGCTTGGGCCTCTCCCTATGTGCTTGCCTTGACTGTAAGAGACTGCCTTTTGTGCTTTGTAAAATTGCATTTGCTATATCGGTAGTACATGCATCGTAAAGACAAATCTTGCATCTATATACCTCCCCTGCGAGCCAACTTCCATGCTTGCTTTTTGTGCTAGGTTTGTTCTTGGGGTATTTAGACCATCATTACTTCTCTCTATCGTTGTCCATGACTGAACCCCAATGTGCTATGTGCACTTCCCACCACCTCAACCAAGAGTCCATTGCTAACAAATTCATGTCCATCACATGACCACTGCGCCACCATTGACGTATCAATCGAGCCTCCACTGATGCAACTTCACTAGTAGGAGCCATGCACCACTTCTCACACATTGCTTTGTGCTCTCCTTGAGACATAACACACATACTTTGTTGTGTGGGCAACCATGCTTTGCTCCCTATGAAATAGGCAAGACCTCTCCCTATCCGTCAAGACGTTGTTTCTTCCACCATTAAACACATGTTGAACTACATTCCAATTTTCCTGAGCCTCGTCTGCCATGAAACCATAGAAATCTACCCTCTCACAACCATGGTTGTCCATCACTTCATTAATGCATTCTCAGAATAGACATTGGGCATCCACATCCTCCTCTTTGATTTCACATGTCGCAATGGTAAGAAGACCTACATGCTGCGTGAAAACAATAGTCATTTAAGAGGTTGTACAATTAGCTTGCTCTAACCACCTAAATACTCTACATTGGTAATTTTCTACCTTGGATCATATACATGACAAGCCACGGTCACCCAAACTGATGTTTGTCGGGTGTGGTTGAAGTGTATCCATGCATGTCGTAGGTGGCCAAAGTCGGCGGTCCATCACATTCTATTCACCAAATCCAACCCTAAAGCAGGTCCAATGGTGGACATCTTGAAAACATAGCACTTCTCACCTAAGGACCCTTGACCTAGGAACCTTCTTCCATGGAAGAAGTCGTAGTGCACTCTCGCTTCAGCTTCAAAAGTGCATCCAAGCCAAAACTCTCCTTTGAAGGGCCTTTCTGGGCTGCAGCACAGCAACTGACCTCTCCGAAACCTAAAAAAAAAATTGTTCAAATATTACAATGCATCTTATCAACATTTTAATAACTATTTGACACCTACCAAATTTACCAACCAGATTAGCTTACCAACTGTCTTACACTCTCCTACAATGTTGATGAACTCTTGTTCCCTAATGAAATGAGAGGAACCACCTTCTTGCACTAGTGCTGCCATGACAATTTCTTTTGCCACACACATTTGAACCTTCCTTGCCCCACCATTGCGATCCACCCCTAGCACCCTAAACACCATTTGCCTAGTCCTATCAGTTAGTGCCTTTGTGGATGTGCTTGCACGTACATTATGTTGATGGGTGGGGATGCGTATCATTAATATGTTCATCCTCTTGTCGAAGGGCATCACATAATAGATGTAGCAATTGCATGTAGCAATGCACATCATTGGAACTGAGCAGTAATGGCATATGAGCTTCCTAGATGCATTACTACACTCCTCTCCAGTTGTTGGTGCCTTTAGCATGTTTCGAGTAAAATGTTGTATATTTGACACCCTGTGGTTCTTTAAACACGAGCAAAGTTCATTAACACACTTCAAACTACCTAGACAATGGCTTCGCCGACATACTCTAGGGAATGCAATGTTAGAGGTTTGCGGCTTTGACCACCCACCAGTGGGGATCATACTTATGCTCTATGGAGTCCATTCTTGAGCGTGTTCCCATGGTCGCTGGCAACTCAAATGCAATATCACCATTGTATTGTTTAGGAATCTCCACGGCCTTGATAACGTCTTTGACATTTAGCAAAATCTTTGTTAATCTGTTTCCCTTATTCATGCTGAAAAGGTATTCTAAAATGCTTACCTTGTCCTCTTGCAACACTGGATGATCCTGATGCATTAATCTATCACATAAATCGATATCCTCTGGGCTGCATAAATCTATTACATTCTTCAGAGTTGGAAAACCTTTGGGTGAGTTGTCTAAGATGGCTATTGGTTGTAGGTGTGACATCAATGAAGAATCAACTATTGCCTCAAGCTGATAGAGAGTCCTATGTAGAACTCCTCTCCCTAATGATTAGAGGTTGCAATACCAGTCAGACAACAGAGATACAGAATGAACCCTAGCTACACCAAGCAAGTCAAAGAAGAAATCGACAGGCTATTAAGAGTAGGATTCATTGTGTGAGTGGATAAAGTTTCTTGGATATCCCCAATTGTGGTAGTTCTATGTGGATTACCACAAGCTAAATGCTACAACTACCTCAAACCCCTTCCCACTTTTGTTCATGAACTCCTTGCTAGATGAGGTGGTAGGGAAGGACCCATTCTTTTTGCCCACTATCACTATGGGTGATACCCACTCTGTGTGCTCTATTTTGTAGATGAATCCGGCATCAATAAGTCTATAAATTTCTTTCCGGACCATCTTGGAATACTTTGGGTTCATAGGTTAAGCCCTTTGTTTGATCGGCCTTGCTCCATTGACCATCGGAATGGTGTGCTTGGCTACTTTGGGAGGTACACCTTTCATGTTCGTGTACTTCCAATCGAAGCAATCCTGGAATTCAGTGAGTAGAGCAATGGGCTTGGTCTCTTCCTCTATAGAGAGGTCATCTCTCCAGTGTACAACACTAGCCCTCAGGTCTTTGCTTAGGCCTACCAGGTTAATGTCTGTTACCTTGGCTAGACCATCATATGAGGTCCCTGGTTGTCCGTTGTGTGACCTTTGGGTCGAGTCATATTTCATGAATATGTCAGCCATCTAGAAGGTCTTAAAGTGTTTGGGAACTTGTTTGGTCTCTTCTATTATTTTTTTGGCTTCTTTTTCCACCAATGCTAACTTGTTATTGCATGCTCTACGCGCAGAGCGACAAAGCTTTTACGGTTTGGGTCTGAGATTAGTGGGTTCCAATGGCTTTGGGGTAAGCCAAGTAATGGCCAAGACTTAGAAAATTTTATCCGTATGAAAAGTAGAATAACTGTACACTCTTAACCAGGTTGATTGTGGAACAAAATTTTTGATAACTAGATCAACGAAAGTTGATAAAATCAAACCTGATTCACTTAAAGCAAAAAGAAACTATCTTGTTTGTAGAGATTGGAATAATGTGAATGAATGTGGAATGATGTGAGATGATGTGAATGAATGTGGAAATGATGTGGGATGATGTGAATGAATGTGGAATGATGTGAGATGATATGAATGAATGTGGAATGACATGAGAGGATGTGAATGAATGTGGAATGATGTGAATGAATGTGGAATGAATGTGGAAATGATGTGAATGAATGTGGGATGATGTGAATGAATGTGGAATGATGTGAGATGATGTGAGATGATGTGAATGAATGTGGAAATGATGTGGGATGATGTGAATGAATGTGGAATGATGTGAATGAATGTGGAATGATGTGGGATGATGTGAATGAATGTGGAAATGATGTGGGATGATTTGAACGAATGTGGAATGATGTGAGATGATGTGAATGAATGTGGAAATGATGTGGGCTAATGTGGAATAATGAGAAATGATGTGGAATGATATGGAATGATGAGAAATGACGTGGAATAATGGGAATTTTGCTTGGAAACTATATTTGCATGTGAAACCTATTTTTTTAAAGATTGTTTTACATCAAGAATGCTAGGGGAAGCATTTTGACTATCTTATGGAATGAGGTCGTGGAACCTAAGTGGAAAATGTTGCAATAGCTGACAGAGAGTCAAAGAAGGACGTCTCACGTGGCAAGGTCGGCCGAGGTCTTGACCAGCCTCGGTTTGGTTAAAATGGTGAGCTTCCAGTACGGTGGTGGATGAGGGGTGTGAGGTCCCCGCCCGCCCGCTCCGGGGCTCCTCCTCCCGGCGGCAGAAGCGGCGTCGGCCTCCCGCGCGGGGCGGAGGTCCTGCACACTCGGGGCCTTGCCAGCCGATGTCCGGGGACGAGAGGTTAGCCCGGGGGGCGGTCCCTCTCCGAGACCGAGCCCGAGAGACTCCCCTCACTCGAAAGGCACGGGCGATTCCGCCAATTGGGAAAAATCTTCTAACTAGGAGATTACTCTAACAACGAGTCAAGTCTTGACAAAATTAAACTGATCTGACCGAATGTGGTCACATTCTCAGATCAAGAAGAGACTTGCACTTGGTCCATGGAATCACCGCTTTTTTCCTCATTTCCAAGGCACAGCCGATGATCTTTTCCTAGAGAACAAGGTCTTCTCAGGATTTAAACTGATTAACATAACTAATCGTATCTAGTTGTTTCTCAGGAATCCTCCGATCCAGCCTAACCCCATCCGGCCCTCATGGGTTAGCTAGCCACCCCCAACCACTGAATTGGTGGGATTCCTTTATAAAGATTTGATTGGGTTTTTGCCCGAGTACCGAGGAAAAGATTTCCCAGGCCCCCTAGCCAGTGATTCATGCAAAAATCAAATAGGCATACCACGTACACACCCAATATGAAATTGCCATTTATAATAGATTCGACTGGCTTTAAGACAATCCTTGAATAAAATTGTAATATTTCTGATCATCATTTTCCAAAATTCCAAGTCCATTGTATTACAAAAATGCATCCTGTGAACTCTCCGTTGAAGACCAGCTGGCCAACCAACGAGATCCAGTATCAAATTTTTGTTGTTCCCAAAAACCTTTCCTTTTTGTCCATAAGATATCTTCCTCGACGTACGCTTGGGTGTCCTAGCAACCACGAGCCCATGCGTCACCTGGTCAGAACCCTCTAGGATCCTCCTTAGGTGTCCTAGCACTTCACTTAGGGACCGCTTCGTTGGTCCTCGCCCATCGTATCGAAAGCGCACCATTTTAACCGTACCGAGGATGGTCAAGACCTCAGCAGGCTTTGCCGTGGGCGACGTCCCTTGATGACTCCCCGCTAGCTATTCCAACAAACCTCCTCTTAGAAAAACATAAGCCAAATGCTTCCTCCAATATTCTGGCGTAAAACAGTCCTTTAAATGAAAAACAAAGTTTCCAATGCAAGTGAGATCCCAGTTTGAGATCGGTTTCAAAGACCCTTTTTCCAATAATTCCCAGTTTTCATAATGAGGATCCTTGATCTTTCATGAGGGTAATCTACCCATCATTTTATCCATTTATCCAACTAGATTCTTGGTGAGATTGGTCAGGGAAAAACTAGATTAAGGCTGTGCTGAGATCCAAGAAAGTTCTTACTACTTCAAAGAACGCAGTCCAGAATTTTGATGTGAATTTGGGATCTCAGTCACTTACTATCCTCCTGGGTAAACCATGCAATCTGAAGATCTCCTTAAGGAAAACTCTGGCAACATCCACTGCAAAGTATGTTTCTTTCACTGGAATCAGATGGGCAACTTTGGTTAGCCTGTCAACTACCACAAAAATGGAGTTGTAACCTAATTGCACTGAAGGTAATCCAATGACAAAGTCCATACTAATGCATTCCCACTTCATCTGTGGAATGTCTAGAGGCTGCAATTTCCCTGGCATCTTGACTCTCTCTGCCTTGACTCTTTGGCACATCAAGCATTTCCTTACATGATCAAGTACATCCTTTTTGAGCCATGGCCAGAAGAAGCTTTTCTTCACAGACATATAGGTTTTTATAAACCCTGGATGTCTAGCTATCAAGCTATCATGGGCTTCTCTCAGAATTCTTCCCTTTATTCCCGCATCATTGGGGATACATAGCCGATTATTAAAATACATGCACCCTTCATCGAGTTTGTATCCAAAAACTTGACTCATTTCCTGAGGACTCTTGCTTCCCTACATCAGAAGGGTAGCAATAGGGGTAAAGAATTTGTCCTGCATGATTTTCTCCTTTGCTTCATTGATCAATGGATTTGACACCACTATAATTGCAAGCAAGGAGGCTTTTCTGTTGAGCGCATCTGCAACCACATTTTCTTTCCCCGACCAATACTTTATTTCAAAATCAAACTCCTACAGGGTCTGCATCTCTCTTTTGACGCATGTTGAGATCCCTTTGGGTGAAGATCCACTTCAGATTTTGATGATCTGTCATCAAGGTGAATCTTTGTCCCCAAAAGATAATGTCTCCACAACTTCAGAGCATACACTCTGAGAGTAACTCCAAGTCATGGACGGCATCATTCCTCTCATGTGTTCTGAGTTTTCTGGATTCATAAGCCATTGCATGACCTTCTTGCATTAGAGCACCACCTAAGGCAAATCCCCATTGGCATCAGTAACTACCTCAAAGGGTTTGGTAAAATCTCGCAATTTAAGGATAGGGTTGGTTACTAAGGCTGTCTTCAGCTTGTCAAAGGCACTCTCACACATTGCAGTCCACTAAAAAAGTGTACTTTTCTTGAGAAGGTTAGTTAAAGGGGATGCTATCTGAGCATACCTAGGTATAAAGATCCTATACCATCCGATTAACCCTAGGAATCCTCTGACTTCCTTTACTAACTTGGGTTCTGGCCATTCAACTACTACTTCTTGGATCTTTACGGGGTCAGGAGAAATCCCATCCTTTGACACTATACATCCCAAGTATTCAGAGAAGGAACACTTACTCTTCTTTGCAAAGAGTTGGTATTTCCTTAGGATTTCCAAGACTTTGCACACATGATCTTCATGATCTGCAACATTCTTTGAGTATACTAAGATATCATCAAAGAAGACAAGAACAAAATCATCCAAGTATTCTCTGAGAATATCTTGCATAAGACGATTGAATGTCACCGGGGCATTAGTCAATCCAAACGGCATGACCGTGAACTCATAATGCCCATAGCGAGTATTGAATGCTGTCTTTGGGATGTCCTGCTCCTTGATTCTGATCTGGTAGTACCCAGATTTGAGATCTATCTTTGTAAACATTTGGGTACCACTTAACCGATCTAGAAGTTCATCGATCCTAGGAATAGGATACTTATTCTTAATTGTTAATTGATTCAGTCCTCTGTAGTCAATACAGAGTCTTAATGTTCCATCTTTCTTCTTTTGAAAGAGAACGGACGCACCCCAAGGTGAGACACTGGGTCTGACGAATCCCTGCTCTAACAATTGTCTTAACTATTCCTTAAGTTCTATGGCTTCGGGGACTGGCATTTTGTATGCATGCTGGGCTACTGGCTGAGCTCCGGGGGGGGGGGGGGGGGGTTAATTTGATCTCATGATCTACTTCACGAGATGGAGGCATCTCAGTCAATTCTTCAGGAAATACATCTGCATACTCACTTAACCACTCTGGTTCTTTAGCTTTACATTTTATGTCTACTGGATTCATTTTAATGACATACACAGCTTGCCTCTTTTTGAGCCCTTTTAATAATTTAGAAGCCTTGACTAATTGCAGCACTGGGGATCCAGAAATATGATGTCAATTTTAAACTTAACATGAGACTCACTCTTCATGGGTAAGCCGTGAAAACAAGTCTTGCCAAGTCGAGGTTCACTGGTTCAAACCAGGACATAAGGTTCAAAAATGTTGAGCTTTAATTTTGGAATGTCGCGAAAATGAGAGGATCCACAGTATATGTATAATTTTGAACCTCTTCTAGTAGTAGTAGTAATATACAATACCTAAAGGCAACAATGAAAAGAACAAAGAATTAGTCCACTAGTACTTAGAGCTCAGTCATGCATCATACTATATACATCATGCATTGTATATACTATACATACCATAGTAAAATATTGACAATGTTATCTGTGATTTTGAATGCGTCATTCCTCAAAACATTTAAATCGTATGCATCCTGATGCCTGACAACTCTTGCCCCCCGAAGTGAAAAAGCCGCTCTAATTGGTATAGCAGCCTCCAAAACTCTCAATTCTCTGATATTGTCTGCTTTAATCAAACTTAATTCCCTCTCAATCCTGTCAGAATCTTCTTCTTCTACAACAGGGCTGTGGCTATGCTGCAGTAGCCTCCGGTTATGGTTGTGCTCCGGTTCTAATTGTTTGTGAGGTTCTTCTTGAGGGGCATCATCACTGAAGTGTTTAAGTCTCAACCTACTCTGAGAATGGGTGTCCCTGTCATGTGAGGAGCACGGGACCTCTCAGATGGCCTTGTACAAGGATGGAGGGGGGGAGCTGTAAGGATACGTCGCATTTAAGGATCGCATACAGAAATAGGAACAAGCATCTAGTCGTATCTGTACCGCGCTCAACGAAGGGTATCAAAATCCCTTGGCATTATTGTCAGCCTGTGGGGGCATGAGCGGCGAGAAATTATCGCTTGGTACTAACTCCATGACCCCATGACTCACAGTGGGGTCGGTACCGAGTGATATAAAGCATGCCTCATAGTGGGGTCGGTACAAAACCATATAAAGGAGATAGGATCTCGGAGGTCTTTGTTTTGCTTGGTACTGGTACCAAGCGATATAAAGGAGACAGGATCTCGGAGGCCTTTGTTTTGCTTGGTATTGACCCCATGACTCAAAGTGGGGTGGTACCAAGTGATATAAAGGAGACAGAATCCTAGAGTCTTTTGTTTCGCTTGGTACTGACCCCATGACTCACATTGGGATCTACACCAAGTGATATAAAGGAGACAGGATCCCGGAGGCCTTTGTTTCGCTTGGTACTGACCCCATGACTCACAGTAGGGTTGGGACCAAGAGATATAAAGCAGACAGGATCTCGGAGGCCCTTTTTTTTTGCTTGGTATTAACCCCATGACTAAGAGTGGGGTCGGTACCAAGCGATATATACAGGATCCCGGAGGCCTTTGTATCGCGCTTGGTATTAACCCCATGTCCAACGTCATTAAAGTGGAGTCGATACCAAGCGATATGAAACAAACAGGATTCTAGGAGTCTATAGGTACTAATATCACTTGATACTAGACCCGTGGGCAATATGAGCCAAGGGGGTTAGTATTAAGCAATATGGGACTAGAAGGACCCCGATGAAACCCTAAGCGCTTTGTACAGACACTATTATCAACATTCACAAAACAGACAGCAAAACGTTAATAGAGGGTGTGAAAGAACTCTAAAATACCTGTAATGGATGTAGAGGCTGATGGCATTTTGCTTAGTTTGGGGGGCATTGATGAGGAGGCTGATGCAGTCGGAGACTCGGAGGATGATGGATGTAGCAGCGATGGCGTTTGGCTCTGTAAGATTCCTCCCCCCGCTTTTGAGGTGTGCAGGTGTGAGAACCTCCCCTTCTGATCTTATAATTATTCCCCTCTCTGAAATAAAAGAAAGATCCTGTTTTACCCTGTTTTGGCCTAGAGAGAGAAAATCTCTAGAGAGAGGTAATTAAAAATGGAGATATTTTTGGATATAAAAATCCTCCTAGTGTTTAAAATGGTTTCCCCTAGAACAAAAATTCAAAAAGAAGTTCCAATGTGCAATTGGAATTGATTGAAAATAGGTAAAAAGGACCGTAGCCTAAGGGTCCAGATTTTCATAAATTTTTAGATTATGGTCCAATTAAGGTTCCTATGGACCAATAAGATTAATCCAAATTTAGGGAGGAGATAAATTAAAGAATAAAAGAAAATCCCCCAAAAATGAGTAAATACTCACATAAGATCAAGAGTTGACTAAGGACAAGGTTTATTAGTTAAAAAAGAAGAGAGATTTAGAGGAAATGATACATTTTTCACACCTAAGTGTGCGGATCTCCCCTCATGAAGGAGGCGCCTATTTCACATGTGTGGAGGAGTTTTAAACTCATAATAATGAGATATTTTCATCTCTCCTCTCTCCTGTTTCAACTAGATCCAAAAAGTAAGCTAAACTGACCAAAAAATGGTCAAAAATTGACCAAACTGACCTGGAAAATTCTAGAATCAGTTTGGTTGGTTAGAGACTCATTTTTTCCTATAAATAGAAGCCTCCCCCTTTATAAAAGGTTAATAGTGTTTATGCACTGTTACTCTACTCCTCCCCAAAATCAAATACATTGAATTCACTTGATAATTCAATTGTTTTTGACTAAATCCTCTCCAAAAGAATTGGTGGCCACTCTTGATCCAAACAAGAATAGAACCCTCAATCCCTCAAGCCAAAGGAAAGCTCACAAAACTCCATGTAAGCTAAAAATTCTACTTTTTAATTTCTAATCTATGGTTTTTTGATTTCTTTGCTTTTTTAGTTGATTAAAGTGAATCTTGATATTATGCCTTGAAGAAAAGGCCACCCCCTTCTCTTCCTTAATGAATTTAGCCCTTATTTATCCTAAAATGAGTTATAAATAAACTGATTTAAACTTTTCTTATTGTTTACTCTTTAGAAAGTGAAAATCGAATAGATTAGAGTACTTTACTTCAAATTGGGATTAATTTTAAAGTAATATTAGAATGTAAATGGTCAGCCATGCAAAGGAGGTTATGGCGAAATTTTCTTAAATTTTGTGGAAAATAAAGTTTATTTTTATGTTATTCCAAAAGAGTAATCCCCACCGTTTGTGCATTCTAAAAGAAATATTTTTATTTACTCCATGCACCTATTCACCTATGAATATGCATGGATATCATTTTTATTAATTATTGAAATTAATTTCTATGCATAGAAAGATGCATATTGGAAATCTTTTTATATAAAAGTGTTGTTTTCATTGAATTTAATTTCTATGCATAGAAAGATGCATATTGGAAATCTTTTTATTATAAAAGTGTTATTTTCATTGAGTTTAATTTCTATGCATATAGAAAGATGCATATTGAAAATCTTTTTATTATAAAAGTGTTATTTTCATTGAATTTAATTTCTATGCATAGAAAGATGCATGATGAAATTTTTATCATAAAAGTGTTGTTTTCATTGAATTTAATTTCTATGCATAAAAGATTTATTTTCATTTCAAAAGTGTTATTCTCATTAAAATTGATTTATGCATAGAAAGATGCATAAAATATTGATTTTTATTTCAAAAGTGTTATTCCCATTAAAATTGATTTTATGCATAGAAAGATGCTGTAAAAGATTTATTTTTATTTCAAAAGTGTTATTCTCATTAAAATTGATTTATGCATAGAAAGATACATAAAAGATTTATTTTTATTTCAAAAGTGCTATTCTCATTAAAATTGATTTTATGCTTGGAAAGATGCATAAAGGAATTAATTTTATTTCAAAAGTGTTATTTTTCTTAAATTTGAATTTATGCATAAATAGATGCATAAAAGGATTTTTATATAAGTGTTATTCCCATTGAAGTTGATTTTTATGCATAAATAGATGCGTAAAGAATCTTTATATCAAAAATTAGAATTCTCTTAAATGAATAGATGTGATGTGAATGGATGGATGGGTGTGATGTGAATAGAGGTGATGAGATGTGAGGTGAATAGATGTGAATGGATGGATGGATGTGATGTTAATAGAGGTGATGAGATGTGAGGTGAATAGATGTGATGAGATGTGAGGTGAATAGATGTGATGAGATGTGATGTGAATCAGATAGATATGTGAATGGATGGATGGATGTGATGTGAATAGAGGTGATGAGATGTGAGGTGAATAGATGTGATGAGATGAGATGTGAATCAGATAGATGTGAATGGATGGATGGATGTGATGTGAATAGAGGTGATGAGATGTGAGGTGAATAGAGGTGATGAGATGTGAATGGATGGATGGATGTGATGTGAATAGAGGTGATGAGATGTGAGGTGAATAGATGTAACGAGATATGATGAGAATCAAATAAGTGTGAATAAATGGATGGGTGGTTGTGATGTGAATAGAGGTGATGAGATGTGAAGTGAGTAGATGTGATATGTGATGTGAATCAGATAGATGTGAATGAATGGATGAGATGTGATGCCATGTGAATCAGGATGTAAATGAATAATATGGGATATGAGTGGATGATATGTGATGAAAATGGATGTAAATGTATAACTGAAGAATGGATGTGAATGTGTATGTGAAAGAATGGATGTGGATGTGTATGTGAAAGAATGTGATGTGAATGTGTATGTGAAGAATGGATGTGAATGAGTATGTGAAAGAATGGATATAGATGTGTATGTGAAAGAATGTGATGTGATGGAAAGAGATGTGATGTGTCATAAATATATGTGGATGTGAATGTGATGGATATGAATGAAAGTGAATGTGATGGATATGAATGAATGTGAATGTGAATGTGATGTGATGGGATGTGAATCGGGATAGATGTGAATGAATGAGATGTGAGGTAAAATGAATGAGATGTGATGTGAGTGAATGTGATGTGGTCTGAATGGATGAGATGTGAATGAATGTGATGTGCTGAGATGTGGATATGGGTAGATGCGAGTGGATGAGATCTGATGCGGATAAATGAGAAAAGATGTGATGAAATGGAAAATGATGTGAAGAGAATGGGAATACATATGAAATAAATGAGAATTGATGTGGAACAATGTGGAAAGACGAGAGTTCATTATAGAAACTGTATTTATGTAAATGACTGTTTTATGTCAAGAATGTTGGGGAAGCATTTTGATCGTCTTGTGAATGAGGTCATGGAGACCTAATCTGATAAAGTTGCAATAGCTGACGGAGAGTCAATGGAGGACATCTTGCATAGCAAGGTCGGCCGAGGTCTTGACCAGCCTCGGTTTGATTAAAATGGTGAGCTTTCGGTGTGGTGGATGAGGGACCAAGGAAGCGGCCTATGAGTGAAGCGCTAGGTCACCCTGCGAAGGATCCTAGAGGGTGCTGACCATACGGTGCTTGGGCTCTGGGTTGCCAACGATACCCACACGTGCATCGTGGAAGATATTGGAACAATGAGTAAGAGTTGTTTTCTGAATTCGGGCATGGATCTGGTTGATTGACCTTGTTGGTCAACGGATGAGTCCATGGCTCTTTTATATGGATCCATTGGTTGATCTTGCTAATCTTCAATAGAGATTCCATTTTGATATGTGATTATATTGCCAGTTACTATGAGCTAGGAACTATCGAAAAGGCCCTTGAGTGGTCAGGTGGTGAGCGTTCTGGTTGCCAATGATGCCATAGGTACACCGAAGAAGGAAAAATTAGAAATTAGGATTCAACTAGATATTTTTGAAGATTATGATCAGTGACACTATGGTTTCATTAAATGATTGTTTTAAAGACACTGATTCTATGAAAAAGGCAATTTCATATTGGGTGTGTAAGTGATGTGACTAATTTTAAGTTTGCATGAATACCCGGC
Organism: Cibotium barometz; assembly: GCF_041138505.1. Taxonomy (NCBI): domain Eukaryota; kingdom Viridiplantae; phylum Streptophyta; class Polypodiopsida; order Cyatheales; family Cibotiaceae; genus Cibotium; species Cibotium barometz. Next base: position 26,784,430 of record NC_141094.1, on the reverse strand, counting down.
TAGGGGGCGTGGGAACTCTTTTCCCTTGTACCCAGGACAAAACCTAACCAAATTCTTAATTGGATCCCATCACTACACTGGTTGGGCGGTTGGCTAATCCACGGGACTAGATGGGGTTAGGTTGGACTGATGGATCCCTAAAATGAGACTCAATTCTGTTATGGTACGATAGATGAAGTAAATCTTGGATAAAAATTGTTCTATGGAAAAGAATCAATGGTCAAATCAGTTTAGCTAGTTAAGGCTTTTGACTACGCTAAAGTAAAAATTTTATCCTGGAGGAATCGCCCGTGCTTTCCGAGCAAGGAAAGTTTTTTCGGGTTCCGTGGGCGAGGCCCCGAGTGAGGGACCTTGCCCCGCGCAAGAAGTGCTACTTCCGCTGCTAGCACCCCTGAATTTGTTGCACGGTGGGGACAGGGATCTCACAAGCTCTTGCTATTTTGTCGGAGGCTCAGGTGAAAAAAATGAACTTATGCAAAAAAGTCAATGAGTGAGCACATAGTACATACCATATTCACGCGTCGTTAATGCGGCCAACCTTTTAAATGTCTGCACGAGTGGTATGAGTCGATAACGTCCCAAAACTCCTTGTGTGATGGTACTAGTTTTTTAAGTCCCAAATCTCCCTTGGGAGCAATGTTCGGGGAGGATATTTTTGAGAAACATACCCAAATTCCCATTCGACTCCTCTCAAACCAACAAATCAAGCAATTTGGGACATACATTTTTAGAAATTTACACTATTTCATAAAGTTTCTTTGCATGCTAAAATCCTTCTAGGTTTAAGTCTTATATGAAATCCTCAAAGCTAACCGCCTCTGTGATAAGCTGAGACACCCATTTGCGTTGAGTTACCTATGTTGCCATCCCTCTACATCACCAACACCATTGCCAAAGCTTTCAATATTTTCTATAGGTATGCCCATCTCTCCCTCCCTCCCTCCCTCTCTCCCTCCCTAAGGTTTCAAATGAAATGAAATTTTCTAGAGTAGTAGTGGGTTACAAATGTGTAAACATGAAGGCCAAGTAAGTTTATAGGCCTTCAAGTTGAAGCTTAGGGTAGGCCTTAAATTTTCAGGCCTGGAAGACACACTATTTTAGCTTACAAAATACAACTAAAATGCAAAATATGCGGCTTGTATTTTTTTATTTAATATATATAAAGGCTTCATCTAAAAAAATAATAATAAAACTTATTGACCCCTTTAAGTATCTTTAAATTTAGGGTTCAGTACTACCAAGCGGTGATGGGCTCGTGAATTCTGTGTGAGCCCTATACCGCTTGGTACTGACCCCTCTTTTTTTGCCTAGTACCAAGCGATAGGGGGCTTGCATGTGTATATCCAAATCTCCTTATCGCCACATACTGACCCCATGTATAATATGTGTGCATGTTCTAATTGACTGAAATGTTTTTTTAGGCATGTCTTCAAAAGAGTTGGACATTGTATACAAATCAGATGACGAGGCAGAAGAGTCTTGTGCAGAAAAGCTGTTTATGTTCTTGTACAATGCACAAGCCCACGAGCATATCTCGGAGTTGTCTTCAATGTTCAACAAGGAACTTTCTCTTCAGAACATCATTAATTTTTGTAGGATTGTTCTCGGTGACCATGAGCAGGAGTATGAAGACACTGTTTCTACCAATATTGTTATGTCTAATGGTGAACGATATGTTCATCCATCTGATTTTGCAACAGACAAAGTCATGAAGAGGAGGCTTAGCCGTTGTATTGAAAAGATTCCCAGCTGTAGCAATAGAGTAGAGGAGAAATGCCCAATACACTCAAAGAAGTGTCGCCTGCTCTAATTTAGTTATGGTTTTCTTTGTTTTCTCCATCTTCTTACTGAGGACTCAGAGCCGGAGACAGCGACTTTGGCAAGCACTCAAGTGCCAATCGAGGATGATAGGGTTGAGGAAGAGGTGGCTATAGACCCAGCAGAGGAGAGGGCACAGGCCGAAAAGGAAACCTTCGAGGCTAATGCATCCCTTATTCCCTTCGATGTAGCACCTTCTGATGAGAATGAACAGAGGGAGTTGTCACTACCTTGCTTGCCCAACTTTACTATGGCAACCCGAGATGATTATGTATTATTAATAGACATTATGCAACACTTCAATATTTGTGAAGACTATTGTTTGGCTTCCTTAGAGCAAATTTCAATGAAGCAGACATGGGCTGGATAGAGGAAGGAGTTGACAATTATCTACTAGTTGATTCTGTAGTTGAGGACTCTGAGTACCTGCCTGGCAAGGAGATATTAAAGAAGGACATGGGCTGGATAGAGGAAGGAGTTGACAATTATCTACTAGTTGATTCTGTAGTCCAGGACTCTGAGTACCTGCCTGGCAAGGAGATATTAAAGAAGATGTTCGATGAAGCTAAGACATATGAAACCCAATTGCCTTCCGAGGAGGAGGCTGCAGCAATTGCCGACCGTCTTGGTTTGGCAGATATGGGCAAATTTTTGGCACCAAGCATGCATGAAGACAGTAAGTCCACGATCCCTTTGTGGACAAGATCCATGCTTGAGGGTGGATGAAAATCAAAAGGTAATAGAGCTAAAGCTTTTTCAAACTATAAGAATTTGATTTACGTGGACTTTGATGATTGTGTGAATTAAACATATAACATTGGTACTAGGTTTTTGTATATGATGATGATTTCTTGAAGAGAGAAGGAGGCTCAAGATCATCCAAAGCTCCCACTTTAAAGTAAACAGGTCATCGAAAGGATGTTTCTCTTGCTCAATATAGAAGACATTTGAATCATCAAAAGGTACATGCACTTTACGACACTTGCTTAAAATTAACAACAGCAAGCAGTGGCATGAGTCATGATGATTACAATTTCAATGCGCAAATCATTATATTTCACAAGGAGTTCTCAAAAGACAATGAAAAATTTCCTTTATTCGCATTCAAAGTACTATCCAGGTTTTGTGGTGGACATGAAGTGCCTTTAAATGCTGAGAAGGTGGTGCTTGTCGAGAAATAGTTTGCATTGCGGGTATTTGGTCAGAGGTATGGTTGCTAAGCACTAAGATGCCCCTACTACCTGTCATATATAGCGCATACTATTGTAGCGGGAATTATAGACCCAGACACATTGCATCCATATGGAAAAAGATATCTAACAAGGACAAGAAAAAGTTGGTCGAAACTGTTGCCTCCAACAGTGCAGATGCCAAAAACAGATCTCCCGGCAGATGAAGAGGAAGAAGAGGAAAAGGAAGACGAAGAAGGAGGACCACTGAAGAAGATCAAGGCCACCTCATCTAGACCACCTTCTCCCAACCTTGACTCTTGAGCGATGCCACAAATGATTGCGCTCTCTCGCAGCTAACTGATTCCAAGCGCATTGCCATTTCTCAATGTTTCTCTCTTCTCAACCCCTCTCAAGCTTGAGAAGCTTAATTGGAATGGCTTTTCAATGCTATTTAATTGATGAATGGTAGTAAGAAAATACATAAATTTCCATTTATGATTAATTTTAATGGTTTTTATGATTTTTGTCTTCTCTAAAATGATTATGATGTTATGTCTCATTGAAAAAAGGCATTCCCCTCTCTTCTTTAGTAAATCCAACCATTCTTTATCCTAGTTGAATGATTAATGGATAAAATCAAGTTTTTCATAATGTTTCTCTTTGATAAGTAGAAAATGTTTACATTAGAATGATTTAAATACTCTTGGTTAACTTCTAATTAATTTTAGAGAATAAAAAATTAAAAAATGGTCAGCCATACAAAGGAGATTATGGCAAAATTTTCTAAAATTGTGTAAAATAAGTTTTACTCAAAAAGAGTAATTCCCATCGTATATGTATTCTTAAAGTGTTAATTTTCATCCTAGGTATAAGAAAATGCACACTTAAAATATTTTATTAAAAAAGTGTTACTTTCACATTTGAATCTGGGAAAAAGGCAATTTCATATTGGGTGTGTAAGTGGTGTGACTGGAGTTAAATTTGCTTGAAAATCTGGCTAGGGGACCTGGGAACTCTTTTCCCTAGTACCCAGACAAAACCTAACCAAATTCTAAAGACATCATCCCACATCAATTCACATCCAATCACATCATCTCACATCAATTCACATCCATCATCTCACATCAATTCACATCCAATCACATCATATCACATCAATTCTCATCCAATCACATCATCTCACATCAATTCACATTAAATCACATCATCTCACATCAATTCACATCCAATCACATCATATCACATCAATTCTCATCCAATCACATCATCTCACATCAATTCACATTAAATCACATCATCTCACATCAATTCACATCCACTCACATCCATTCACATCACTTCACATCCATTCACATCTATTCACATCCATCCACATCCATCCACATCCATTCACATCCATTCACATCGCTTCACATCCATTCACATCCATTCACATTGCTTCACATCCATTTACGTCCATTTGACTTAGGTTGAAAGTACAGTTAATCTACTCTCAATATTGATAGAACTTTTTCTAAGTTTCTATCAAATTGCTTGACTTAGTTAAAGGCAATTTTTTCTCGATTCCTTTAAATCTAAGTATCAGAGTGTTGTTGAAGGTTTAAAAGGAAAAATGAATTTTATCACAAAAACTCAGAAAGAGCATTTACAAATAGTGTTTTCATTCCTTAAGCTTCATTAATGAAGACTTTTGATCGACATCCCCTGTTTAAGTCTAAATTTCCATAGAATCTAAATTTTCATTCTCTTTTAGGATCCTTGATCCTCTTAGAGATTCTAGATTCCTTGTCCAAGGAAACTAGAAATAAGCGTGTTTGTGGTCTTTTTCTTTCTATTTTTCGAGAATCTAGACATGTACGTCAACTTCCAAAAGTTCAATGTATTATATTTCCTTTTTCTGATTAAGAATTATCCAAGTTTTCTCGATGAATATTTTCACATTCTCAAATTTCTCAAAATAAAATATACTCAATATTCTTCTTTCTGAATAAAAGATTCATGGGATTTACAAAATCAATTATACCCATAATGAATTTATCTAAATGAATCATTTTCATAATTCTCATGATTCTAGAAAATTTGTGCATACCCTTTTTTATTTTTCTAACAATTGAATAATGCTCAACACTCCTCTTTTTGAATAAATTTTATTTCGCATAAATTTATCCCCATAAAATGATAATACTCAAAATTTCACTTTTGATAAATAAATAAAAACACTCATATTTGGAAATATGCCAAAAATTCATCTTTTAACATTTAAATGTTGAATCTAGAATATAATGGGATTTTCTCTTTTTGCATTATTTTAAAAATTATGCATAAAATAAGATTTATTTCTTTTCTGGAAAATTTTACCACCAGAGCTTCGCTGCAAAGACTGGAAATGTTCAATTTTCTATTTTGAATTAAAAACTTGTAATGAAAATATGATAGAAACTTCTCTTTTAAACTAAAATAAGATTTATGCATACATGGCATAATTATGATTAATTCTCTATATTAAACTAGAATAATCATTCCTCACTTCTGAAAATTTTAGCATAACCTCCTTTCAATTTAGGATGAATTTATATGATTTTTCCATACCATAAACAAGATTAAAAGATTTAATCTTTCTTTTTCCTAGAATAGAAATCATGAAAATAACTCATCTCTTTCTCTAGCTTGTCAAGCTTTGAGTTTGGCTTAAGATAAAGAGATTATGAATAAGAATCGTCCTTCTACCAAGGATCTAGCCATAAGAATGACTAATCTTTTTAAGAGAGATTTTCTAAAAGAAAAACATTAAGATTAAACATTAAAATTAACATTAATCTAAATAGACATTATGAATCTTCAGGAAAGCTTGATTTGAAGAAAAATCATTGCTTTGAAAGCTTCTTAAGGTTGAGTGGGGTTGAGAAGAAGAAAATCATTGAGAAAATTGAAAGAAAACCATTAAAATAGGTTTACCAATGATTTGGGCTTGTTCCTTTAGCTAGAAGTGAAGCCCCCAAGAAATGCCTTGGCCACCAAGAGAGTGAGAGAGCAATCTCTAGGAAAGGTTGGAGGAGAGAGAATCTCCAAAGCTCTCAAGAGAAGAGGCAAATTAGAGAAATAGTAGAAATATGCTAATTTAGAGATAATACTAACATAGTGTTGCTCCAATATGAAAATACAAAGGAATGAGGGTCTATTTATAGGTGAGGGAGACCACTAACCAAGCTCAACTAGGTTTTAGAGCCTTCCACCCTCAGTTTGACCCAATTTGGAAAAGATTTAGATCAATTTGGCTCCCTTTTTGATCCAGTTTTCACCAAGAGAGAGAAGTGATGAAATATCTTGATTTTTTCTGAAATAAAAAGGCCAATCAATGATGATGAAGAAGGAACCTAGCTCAAGTGGCTTTCCCTCCTTACCAAGGTGTCAAAAATGCATCATTTCAGCGAAATATCTCATTTTTTATCTAATATACCTTAGTTCTTAACTAATAAGCCTTGTACTCAGTAAACTCTTCATCTTATGTGAGCATTTACTCATTTTTTTGGCTATTTTCTTTTATTCATTGTATTTATCTCATCCCAACACTTGGATTAATCCTATTGGCCCTCCTCTAGAACCTTATTTTTGGACCTTAATCCAAAAATTTCTGAAAATGTGGACCCTTAGGCTAAGTTCCCTTATACACGTATTCAATTAATTCTCAATGCACATTGGAAAGTTCATTTTGAACTTCTGTTTTAGGGAAATTCATCTTAGACATTAGGAGAATTTTTGTATCCAAAAATATCTCAATTTTAAATTACCTCTCTCTAGGCCAAAACTGGATAAAACAAGATCTTTTTTCTATTTCTGAGGGGGAATGATTATAAGAGACTGAACGGGAGGTTGTTACACCTTTACATCTCAAAAGATAGAGGGAGGAATCTTACAACTCCAATATGAAAATAAAAAGGAATGGGGGTCTATTTATAGGTGAGGGAGGCTACCAACCAAGTCTAGAGGCTTCCTGCTCTAGTTTGATCCATTTTGGACAAGTTTAGACTAGTTTGGCTCGAAGGAGGAGAGATGAAATATCTCACTTTTTTGAATTTAAAAAATACCCTCTTGATGTGATTTCTAGGCACCTCCTTCATGAGCCCTCTCCCCATTCTGAGGTGTCAAAAATTCTATTTTTTTACTAATAAACCCTGTACTAGTCAACTCTTCATCTTATGTGAGAATTTACTCTTTTTTGGGATATTTTCTTATATTCTTTGCCTTTTTCTCATCCCAACACTTGGATTAACCTTCTTGGCCCTTCTTGACACTCTTTGGATCTTAATAAGAAGTTTTCTGAAATTTTATACCCCTAGGCCAAGATGTCCAATTCACATATATTCAATTAATTTCTAATGCACACTGGAAAACTCTTTTTAAGATTCTGTTTCAGGGGATCTCTTCCTATTGACTACTGGGAGAAAATTCTTATTAAAAAAAATATTTCAAAACTATATTATCTCTCTCTAGAATATTTTCTCTCTCTAGACCAAAACACGGTAAAATAATATTTTCTTGCATTCAAAATTAGGGGATGATTATAGAGACTAAAGGGGAGGTTCTTACACCTTTACATCTCAAAATCTAGAGGGAGGAATCTTATAGTGCATCCTCTCTCTCTAGAAAACATTATAGAAAACATCATCACTCATCAAACAACAAAAGAAGTATTTTGGTGCCCACTACCAATCCCTATGCCACTTCTTACAACACATAAGCCAGCCCCTCTTGTGAAGTTGGGCCTGATCAACTTGCTTATTATTGTTCTTTTTGTGAAGGTGCTCCTTGGTTCTCCTAGCGCATAACTAGTCATGCTGCACAATGAAGGTTTAGCATGCCGCAACAATAATCCACAAGAGTGATGCCATGGTGCTATAAAGATTGACCAACATTTGATGATGGAGTGTTAGTATTAGCTTGCTGACATCATGGAAAACACATGCTTCTACACACATAGCCATGGAGTACACATGTACACATAAGCATGGAGTAAGAGACATGGGTCAAGAACAAGGTAAAGACATAAGAAAAACATCATAGTGTATTCCCCCTTCCAATTTTCATACAAGAGGGGAATTATATAACCATCCAACCATGTGAATCTTGGGATACCCATGTGACTATCGGGCTTCCATAACCTCTACAAGATACTAACTCCCCACAAGCCTTCTTGTAACCAGTTCTTGATATGACATCTTTTAATGACCAAATCCCACAACTCATTAGCCTAAACTAATGCAAGTAATGGTGTACGGACGGGGTGTTCACACCCAAGCTAATGCCAAAATTCTAGGGGGTGTTCACACCTATCAGCACCTCTCTTCCCCTTTATTTAATTGAGGGGGGTGAACTATCTCCTATCAATGCCAACAAGTACATCATGAAAATGTGTGAATAAGTGGTTGCTAGAAGGTAAAATGCAAGCCATTTCAAGATTCTAACTCCCATAACCTCTAGAAGATACTAATTCCCCACAAGCCTTCTTGTAACCAGTTCTTGATATGACATCTTGTAACCAGTTCTTGATATGACATCTTTTAATGACCAAATCCCACAACTCATTAGCCTAAACTAATGCTAGTAATGGTGTACGGGGTGTTCACACCCAAGCTAATGCCAAAATTCTAGGGGGTGTTCACACCTATCAGCACCTCTCTTCCCCTTTATTTAATTGAGGGTGAACTATCTCCTATCAATGCCAAGTACATCATGAAAATGTGTGAATAAGTGGTTGCTAGAAGGTAAAATGCAAGCCATTTCAATTCATACAATATAATCATGGCAGAGCCACTTAAAGATGATAGTAGACCAAGGAGATGGTGGAAAGATGATTTCCACCAATACAATGAAGAATCCACGAGCATATGTTGATGAAGAATCTCATCCATGGGCACTCGAGTGTGCTACCATCTGTGTCGGTGAAGCTTGCCAGTCTAGGCCATCAACATAGGCCTCTCAGACCATAAAAAACACTGCATGAGGTAGGCAAGAATCATGTAGTGATAATGGTGTCAATTCTCCATGAGCATGGGATGCTAAAAATGAGGGCCATGTTGACCCCATCATAAGTTGGTGTAGGTAATTTGATGTAGCCACCTGATCCATGTGTCCCGGGAAGTCAGCTTCATCTCTAGAAGTTTGTATCTGAGAGTCCAGGAAGTTTTCTTCCACTCGCGATTGTCTACAAAGTGAGTCCGCCCTTGGATCCTGAAATTACAACACCCAACAAGTAACTGCATTCTAGAAATCATTACATCATTTTTTGTCTTATGCTTTTAACATTTTTGTTTTGGTTTACATTCTGTTTTTCCTTTACTTACAAGAGACTTTGTAGAGAACTCATGGGCCTCTCCTCTGGCCCTCATGCCTCATTCTTGGACTTAGAGGCAACTCGGTAGGGATATCATTGGGCCTCTCCTCTGACCCTCATGCCTCCTTCTTGGACTTACAGACGATTCGATAGGGACCTCAATGGTCCTCTCCTTTGGCCCTCATGCCTTGTCCCTAGACTTACAGGAGAGGCGACATGGTAGGGACCTCTTTGAGCCTCTCCTCTAGCCCTCATGCTGCATTTTTTTAATGTTTTTATTCATTTAATATTTCAAGGCAACGTACAACAAATTACGTATTTACAACAATTGGCAAATTACTCACCATGTCCGTTAGGTCGACCACCCCGAGTTTCCCACGGAGTTTCCCACGGCGGAGGTGAAGGATGTGTTCCAAGTACTCCATGTAGTAGGCATAGATGAGTTGGATCATCAAAGCCAACATGTTGGAGAAGATCCCTATCGACAACATGTGGAACATGTACATGAAGAAGTGACCTATCAAGAGAGAAGTCAAAGCCCAAAAGTCAAATTGGGTGTGGTTTCATCATGGAAAGACCATCTACCTATGGCATGAATTCAAATTAAGCATCATTATGAGCATCATCATTTAAGATATCATAACCTCATGGTTGTCATCATTACATGACACATGGTCCTTAACAAGGAATCCTGGCATCATGAGTATTATCAATAAATAATATTACCATGCATAGAACTTAAGGAGCAGTTAAGACAACTGCTAGAGCAAGGATTCATAAGACCCAGTGTTTCACCTTCGGGTGTGCCAATTCTCTTTCAGAAAAAGAAAGATGGAATGTTAAGACTCTATATTGATTACAGAGGATTAAATCAGTTTGATAGTAAAAAATAAGTATCCTATCGCTAGGATTGATAACCTTTTGGATCAGTTAAGTGGAACCCAAATGTTCACAAAGATAGATCTCAAATCTCAATATTACCAGATCAGAATTAAGGATCAAGATATCCCCAAGATAGCCATCAATACTTGATATGGGCATTATGAATTTTAAGTCATGCCGTTTGGATTAACAAATGCCCCGGCAATGTTTAAACACCTTATGCAGGACATTCTTAGAGAATACTTGGATGAATTGTTCTTGTCTTCTTTGATGACATCCTAGTATACTCTAAGAATGCAACTGATCATGAAGATCATGTGCGTAAAGTCCTGGAGATCCTAAGGAAGCACCAACTCTTTGTAAAAAAGAGTAAGTGTATTTTCTCCGCTATCCATGTCGAATACTTGGGATTTATAGTATTTCTCTTGACCCCGCTAAAATCCAAGTAGTCGTAGATTGGCCAGATCCCAAAATAGTGAAAGAAGTCACAGGATTCTTAGGATTAACCGGGTGTGGTATCAAATCTTTATACCCAGGTATACTCAAATAACATCCCCTTTGACTAACCCTCTCAAGAAGAGTACCCTATTTCATTGGAACCCTATATGTGAGAGTGCTTTTGATAAGCTGTAGACAACCCTAATAACCAACCCTGTTCTAAAATTGCCAGATTTTTTGATACCCTTTGAAGTAGTGACATATGCCAGTGGCTTCACCCTAGGAGGTGCACTGCAGGAAGGTCATGCCGTAACCTATGGAAGAGCTTCGAAGTAAAAACAAATCTTTTGGCTATCAAGGTTTTGGGCACCAGCTCAAGGACTACCTAACTCCTTCAATGTCAATGGGCCAGGGAAGCCAAGGTCCTAGAGTGCCGAGAACGACTCCTTAATATCAATCTAATCAAGGTCCCTCTTGCCAAAATTAGAGCAACCCTAGAAGAATGCCAGCTCAGCCTATAGCCTCAATGTAGAGTAGTCTGAGATCCCCCTCCAAGAATTGGGGATGCTAGAGAGAGAGAGTTCCACCCCAGATAGTAGGAGCCAGAGCCACCATAATCGCTGATGTAGTGGAGGAAGAAAGAGGACATATTTATGTCGCAATTGAACATCAAGGGCAGAATCGTCAGTTCTCAGTCCTTCAGACTCCACCAGAGTATAAGGGTAAGCACTTTAAGCTTTTGATTGATTCACGTAGTACACATTCTTTTATTCCCTAGGATGTTTGTGTAAGTTAGTCCTAGATCACAAAACAAGAAAACCTATGCAAGTAGAATTGGTCAGTGGGAATATTCTTTTCACACACCATGAGATAGAGAGTATTCAGTTTAATCTAGATGGGAATATAAGAGACTGCCTATTCAGAGTCTTACCCTTGGGAATCTATGACAGAATCCTTGGAATGGATTGGCTCCATAAGAATCAGGCTGACATTCATTGTCACAAGGGAACCATCTCTTTCCTGGACCATCATGGGAATCAAGTTCAAGGAACTAGAATTTCCAAATCCCCGGTCCTACAGTTAGTCAAAGCTTCTAAGTTGCTGAAGAGGGATCAGAAAGAAGCAAGTTGTCTATGTCGTTAAAATGAATCCAGTAGAAAATCCAAGGCTAAGGAACTAGAGTGGGTAAGTGAGTATACTGATATATTCCCAGAAGAGCTGACTGAGATGCCTCCGACTCGTGAAGTAGATCATGAGATAGAGCTAACTCCCAAAGCTCCGCTCGTGCCAGTAGCCCACTGTGCATACAAGATGCCAGTCCCAGAAGCCATAGAACTTAAGGAGCAGTTAAGACAACTGCTAGAGGAGAAAGGATTCATAAGACCCACTGTTTCACCTTGAGGTGCCCTCGTTCTCTTTCAGAAATAGAAAGATGGAACGTTAAGACTCTGTATTGATTACAGAGGATTAAATCAGTTTGACAGTCTCAAAAATAGGTATCCTATCCCTAGGATTGATGCACTTTTGATTCATAAGACCCAGTGTTTCACCTTGGGGTGCCCTCGTTCTCTTTTAGAAATAGAAAGATGGAACGTTAAGACTCTGTATTGATTACAGAGGATTAAATCAGTTTGACAGTCTTAGAAATAGGTATCCTATCCCTAGGATTGATGAACTTTTGGATCAATTAAGTGGAACCCAAATGTTCACAAAGATAGATCTCAAATCTCAATATTACCAGATTGAAATTAAGGATTAAGATATATCCAAGACAGCCATCACTCGATATGGGCATTATGAATCTATGGTCATGCCCCATTCGGATTAACAAATACCCCAGCTACATTTAATCGCCTCATGCACGACATTCTCAGAGAATACTTGGATGAATTTGTTCTTTTTTTCTTTGATGACATCCTGGTATACTCTAAGAATGCAGCTGATCATGAAGATCATGTGCGTAAAGCCCTAGAGCTCCTAAGGAAGCACCAACTCTTTGCAAAAAAGAGCAAGTGTGCTTTCTCCGCTGACTATGTTGAATACTTGGGATTTATAGTATCTAAGGATGGGATTTCTCCTGACCCCACTAAAATCCAAGCAGTCATAGATTGGCCAGAGTCCAAAACAGTGAAAGAAGTCAGATCATTCTTAGGATTAACTGGGTGTGGTATCGAATCTTTATACCCAGGTATACTCAAATAGCATCCCCTTTGACTAACCTTCTCAAGAAGAGTACCCTATTTCATTGAACTGCTATGTGTCAGAGTGCTTTTGATAAGCGAAAGATAGCCCTAGTAACCAACCCTGTTCTAAAATTGCTAGATTTTTCCATACCCTTTGAAGTAGTGACAAATGCCAGTGGCTTCGCCCTAGGAGGTGTACTTATGCAGGAAGGTCATGCAGTAGCCTATGGAAGAGCTTCAAAGTGAAAACAAATGTTTTAGTTGTCAAGGTTTTAGGCACTAGCTCAAGGACTACCCAACTCCTTCAATGTCAATGGGCCTGGGAAGCCAAGGTCCTAGAGTGCTGAGACTGACTCCTTCGTATCAATCTAACCAAGGTTCCTCTCGCCAAAATTAGGGCAAAATTAGAAGAATTTAAGCTCAGCCTGCAGCCTCAATGCAGAGTAGTCTGAGATCCCCCTCCCAGAATTGGGGAAGCTAGAGAGAGAGAGTTCCACCCCAGATAGCAGCAGCCAGAGCCGCCACAATAGCTGATGTAGTGGAGGAAGAAAGAGGACATATTTATGCCACCATTGAACATCAAGGACAGAATCGTCAGTTCTCAGTCCAGACTCCAGCAAGGTACAAGGGTAAGCACTTTAAGCTTTTATTGATTCAAGCAGTACACATTCTTTATTTGTAGGATGTTTGCGTAAGTTAGTCCTAGATTAGAAAACAAGAAAACCTATGCAAGTAGAATTGGCCAGTGGTGGGAAGATTCTTTTCACACACCATGAGACGGACTGTATTCAATTTAATCTAGATGAGAATGTAACAGACTGCCAGTTCAGAATCTTACCCTTGGGAATCTATGACAAAATCCTTGGAATGGATTGGCTCTCGAATCTTTATACCCAGGTATACTCAAATAGCATCCCCTTTGACTAACCTTCTCAAGAAGAGTACCCTATTTCATTGGACGGCTATGTGTTAGAGTGCTTTTGATAAGCGGACAACCCTAGTAACCAACCCTGTTCTAAAATTGCCAAATTTTTCCATACCCTTTGAAGTAGTGACAGATGCCAGTGGCTTCACCCTAGGAGGTGCACTTATGCAGGAAGGTCATGGAGTAGCCTATAGAAGAGATTCGAAGTGAAAACAAATGTTTTAGCTGTCAAGGTTTTACGCACCAACTCTCAAGGACTTCCCAACTCATTTGATGTCAATGGGCCAGGGAAGCCAAGGTCCTAGAGTGCCAAGACCAATGCCTTCGTATCAATCTAATCAAGGTTCCTCTCGCCAAAATCAGGGCAAAATTATAAGAATGTTAGCTCAGCAGCCTGCAGCAGCTGCCTCAATGCAAAGTAGTCTAAGATCCCCCTCCCAGAATTGGGGAAGCTAGAGAGAGAGAGTTCCACCCCAGATAGCAGTAGCGAGAGTCACCACAATAGCTAATGTAGTGGAGGAAGAAAGAGGACATATTTGTGCCACCATTGAACATCAAGGGCAGAATCATCAGTTCAGTCCTTTAGACTCCAGCAAAGTACAAGGGTAAGCACTTTAAGCTTTTTAATGATTCACGCAGTACACATTCTTTATTTCCCTAGGATGTTTGCGTAAGTTAGTTCTAGTGAAAACCTATGCAAGTAGAATTGGCCAGTGGGAAGATTCTTTTCACACACCATGAGATAGACCGTATTCAATTTAATCTAGATGGGAATGTAACAGACTGCCAATTCAGAGTCTTACCCTTGGGAATCTATGACAAAATCCTTGGAATGGATTGGCTCCATAAGAGTCACTCTGACATTCACTATCACAAGGGAACCATCTCTTTCCTCGACCTTCATGGGAATCAAGTTCAAGGAACTGGAATTTTGCCAGTTCAGAGTCTTACCCTTGGGAATCTATGACAAAATCCTTGGAATGGATTGGTTCCATAAGAATCAGGCTGACATTCACTATCACAAGGGAACCATCTCTTTCCTCAACCTTCATCGGAATCGAGTTCAAGGTACTGGAATTTTTGGATCCCCAGTTCTGCAGTTAGTCAAAGCTTCTAAGCCGCTGAAGGGATCAAAAAGAAGCAAGCTATCTATGTTGTTAAAATGAATCTAGTAGATAGAAACTCCAAGGCTAAGGAACTAGAGTGGCTAATTGAGATGCCTCCAACTTGTGAAGTAGATCAGGAGATAGATCTAACTCCCAGAGCTCAGCCGAAAGCCCAGTGTTGTGCATACAAGATGCCAGTCCCAGACGCCATAGAACTTAAGGAGCATTTAAGACAACTGCTAGAGCAAGGATTCATAAGACCCAGTGTTTCACCTTTGGGTGTGCCCGTTCTCTTTCAGAAAAAGAAAGAATGTTAAGACTCTGTATTGATTACAGAGGATTAAATCAGTTTGACAGTCAAAAATAAGTATCCTATTCCTAGGATTGATGAACCCAAATGTTCACAAAGATTGATCAGTTAAGCGGAACCCAAATGTTCACAAAGATAGATCTCAAATCTCGATATTACGAGATTAGAATTAAGGATCAAGATATGCCCAAGACAACCATGAATACGCGATATGGGCATTATAAATTTACGGTCATGTCATTCAGATTAACAAATGCCCTAGCAACATTTAATCGCCTCATGCAGGACATTCTCAGAGAATACTTGGATGATTTTGTTCTTGTCTTCTTTGATGACATGCTGGTATACTCTAAGAATGCAGCTAATCATGAAGATCATGTGCGTAAAGTCCTAGAGATCCTAAGGAAGCACCCACTCTTTGCAAAAAAGAGCAAGTGTACTTTCTCCAATACTTGGGATTTATAGTATCTAAGGATGGGATTTCTCCCTGAACCCGCTACTAAAATGCAAGTAGTCATAGATTGGCCAGAGCCCAAAACAGTGAAAGAAGTCAGAGGATTCTTAGGATTAACCGGGTGGTATCGAATCTTTATACAAAGGTATGCTTAAATAGCATCCCCTTTGACTAACCTTCTCAAGAAGAGTACCCTATTTCATTGGACCGCTATGTACTAGAGTGCTTTTGATAAGCTGAAGACAACCCTAGTAACCAATCCTGTTCTAAAATTGCCAGATTTTTCCATACCCTTTGAAGTAGTGACAGATTCCAGTGGCTTTGCCCTAGGAGGTGCACTTATGCAGGAAGGTCATGCAGTAGCTTTAGAATCCAAAAAGCTGAGAAATTTTGGTGTCCATTACTTGGAGTTACTCTCAATAGTTTATGCTCTATAGCTGTGGAGACATTATTTCTTGGGATAGAGATTCACCTTGATGATGATAGATCATCAAAGTCTGAAGTGGATCTTCACCCAAAAGGATCTCAACATGCGTCAAATAAGGTGGATGTAGACCCTACAAGAATTTGGTTTTGACATTAAGTACCAGCCAGGGATAGAAAATGTGGTAGCAGATGCACTCAATAGGAAAGCCTCCTTGCTTGCAATAACATTGGTGTCAAATCCGTTGTGATCAGTGAAGCAAGAGAGAAGATCATGCAAGACAAATTATTTGCCCCTATTGCTACCCTACTGATGCAAGAAAGCAAGACTCTTCTGGAAATGAGTCGAGTTCTTCTCGGTACAAATTGGATGAAGGATGCATGTATTACAATCATCGGCTATGCATTCCCAATGATGAGGAAACAAAGGGAAAAATTTTGAGAGAAGCCCATGATAGCCCAATAGTTAGACATTATTAAGACCTACATGTCTGTAAAGAAGAGATTCTTCTCACCAGGACTAAAAAAGGATGTACTCAATCATGTGCGTGAGTGTTTAATATGTCAAAGAGGCAAGGCAGAAAGGGTTAAGATGTCAGGAAAGCTGCATCCCTTAGACATTCCATAGATGAAGTGGGAATGTATCAATATGTATTTTGTTACTGGACTACTGTCAGTGCAATCAGGTTACAGCTGCATTTTTGTGGTAGTTGACAAACTAACCAAGGTTGCCCATCTGATTCCAGTAAAAGAAACCTACACTGCAGTGGATGTTGCTAGAGTCTTCCTCAAGGAGATTTTCAAGTTGCATGGCTTACCCAGAAGAATAGTGAGCGATAGAGATCCTAAGTTCACATCAAGGTTCCGGACTGCATTCTTCGAAGCAGTGGGAACTTCCTTAGATCTCAATACTACTTATCATCCCGAGACAGATGGCGAGACAGAAAGAGTGAACCAAGTTATAGAAGCTATTCTTCGGTCATGTTGTGGCAAAGAACCCAAGAAGTGGTTACGCTGCTTACATCAAGTTGAGTTTGCTTATAATGCCTCTTATCACCGAAGTATCGGGATGAGCCCTTTCAAAGCTCTGTACGGACAAGATTGCCTCACACCATTAACTTGGTCCGACCCATTGATCAGGGTGGTCGAGATGTCCAGATAAATGCTTGATGATATGGAGCAGCAAATATAGGCAATCCGCAAAGATATTAAGGCTGCCCAAGAAAGACAAAAGCAGTATGCTGATAAGAAGAGAACGGAGGGAGTGTTTGAAGAATCAGATATGATCTTCATTCATGTACGACCTAAGAGAAGTTCTTTATCTCTAGGGAAGTACAAAAAGTTATCTCCTAGATAATGTGGGTCGTACGTTGTGCGCTTTTGCCGCACAGGTCGTAGCTGGGGACTTGCCAGACACCGTATTGCGAGCCACGAATGGCTACAAGCATACAACCAAGGAAGGAAGCTCAAACAGAATGCCAAAGGGTGTGTCACTCACCGCTCAACCGCCACCTTGAAGGATTCCCACTTCGCAGCCGTGAAGGAAGAGCCGCCGTCGCCGCTCTACCGCCTCTCCGCCGTCGCCGCCGTGCCGCTACACAGTGCTCGATCGCTCTCTCACTCACTCTCTCTCTCTCTCTCACAAACGCAGGAGAAGGAAACCAAAGAGATAAGGCAAGAGCACTCTTGTATTCACAACACATGAGAATGAGGATTTTAGGGTTACATTTGACTCATATAGGTGACTTGGCCGTTCACACTTGGGCGCCCATACATGGCCGGCCGACCCTAACCCTTATCCTACTGATATCCAAGGTGCGTCTCTCATCGGCGATCACCCAATCCCTTCATCCTTAACATATGGTGCCGACAAGCCCGGCCCATGACTCAGAATATTTAAATTAATGACGTAAAATATAGTATGTCGCAATGTCCGCCATGGGTTAACATGCCCCCCTTCCTGATGTAGATTCCGTCCTCGGAAGCTATGGTATGGTAAGCTCGAGAGGGTTGTTGTGGTAGACCGTCTGCAAAACAGGGAAGTAGAGTGAAGGTATGCTGGAATTCAAAAGATATAAAGTGTATAAATTCAAGCGTGTGAGACCACAATGGATGATGCTATTAGAACTTAGTTTAAGGGTACATGAGTGAGCTAGTGTAGCAAATTAATGGGAGTTTAAAATTATTGAAAGGAATTCAAGAGTTAGCAAGGTGTCAAAGGTTAATCAAAGTTTATAACTGGCCTAAGTCAAGGAAAATAACCAAGCTTAATAAATAAACAGATGACCATACTATGTCTACTCTAAGAACAAGTAGTTACCACGAGCCTAGGGACACAAGAAACATCAGAGTTACAGGAGCCTTTTGCCTTTATTTTATTTTTTTTGCACATGACAATTTTTATACACAATGGCGACCTTCCTAAGGCAAAACTAACATCGATCCTGGTACCATGTTTAACACAAGGCATTATCCAGGAATCTATTAGCTCACTTTAGGCAAGGCTACCCCCTACCAACCAAGGCATCGGTCTGGAGTAGAATACTCCTCGCCTACCAAGTATCAATAAGGCGATAGGCCAACATTAAAGCACATCATAGACTTGTATTGCCATTTATTGTAGGCTTTTTTTTTTAAAAGTTTGTTTTGATCTTCGCTCCTGAACTAAAATGTGTTCTTACATCTTTTCGACAAGGGGTAAAATCTATGTCCTAGAGGTCAACACACACACAGCCAGGTGTTCAAACATTAAGATGGTTTGACTCTAGACCTAAGACAATCGTATTCCAAGGTTAACTAAAGACGTCATGCTGCCTAGGAATATTTCCAATAAAGTTAAGCTCATTAATGATTTACACTAGCATGCAAGCAACTTCAAAAACTAAGTAGTACATTGACAATTTCCATGTGGTCATGCCTTATAGTTTATGAAATTAATTGAACAGAAAAAACGAAAGAGAGTGGGTATGGAAGAATTACACCTGTAATTGGAGATCTCCTTGATTTGACGAGACAGCTTGCAATTTGATGTAGATATATTTTGATGAACGTTGCGGCAGTCTCAGGACTTGAAAGCGAACCCACCTCAAACTTTTTAACCTGTACAATCAACTAACAAGCACTATACCTCGAGAGGCACATCAGTGTGGAAAATCAAAGACTCGTTTAAAGAATCCAAACTAGAAAAAACTTGAAAACACTAACCTACCTACCAGTCACCACACTACTACTGAGGATACGGTAAGAGGATGTTGTAGAGTCCTAGCTCTAGCCCTAAGGCTAAGCCTCTATCCGCATCATCCAAATAAATAAAATCAACCTCAGTAGTGCCATGAGTTTCATCCGTCCATTCATCATTGTCAGATATTTCCTTTTCATTTTCCCATCCACATAAACTCATCAAAAATGTAACCATGCGAGGATAGTCATCTTGTGGAAAAGGAAAGCATTGGGCTATCGGGGATATGTCCTCTACGGAGTAGGGGTCGGTCATGGTCAATAGGCGAATTAGCCATTCTAATTCCTCAATATTTTCCTCTCTGGCTAGTACATCTATATGATCCCATTCAGTTTCAATTACAGGATAGCACATGTGGAATATCTGAGAAAGGTACAGATGATACCTCTCACCAAATGTAGGAGTGGATGAAGTGTATGATGATTGGGCATCTGCCATATCTGCAAACACAGATATAGCATCAGTAGGTTTATGACAGGACAATCTAGTTCTTGATTGTATACGGATATCTCTGCTCTTAACGTGCTCTTGCTCTTTTTACTATTTTTTTATTTTGTTTTCTTTGTTTTGTTTATGTATGAAGCTATATATATACATCCCCTTGAATTTGGCAATTACATGGTCAGGGGAGAAGGTTAAGGAGGAAGCATTAGAATATCGAGCGTGAGTACATGCTCCCCCTTTCCTTGGGTAGATCATATTATTTGCAATGATGTTGCAGCCTCTTGGAACCAATTTGTCGAGATGGTAGTGTACGCTCCCATTGACGAATGGAGGAAATGGTTTCCGACGATACTATTACAAGGGGAGACGTAGACTCATCGGTTTTTTGTTGGGTGTTGACAAGAGTAGGTGTAGAGCATGTAGA
This sequence comes from Cibotium barometz, assembly GCF_041138505.1. Taxonomy (NCBI): domain Eukaryota; kingdom Viridiplantae; phylum Streptophyta; class Polypodiopsida; order Cyatheales; family Cibotiaceae; genus Cibotium; species Cibotium barometz. The sequence goes on along the minus strand of NC_141094.1, from coordinate 26,764,282 downwards.
AACTTCTATATGATTGTGTGCCTGGCATGAGGAGCTAGAAGCTTCATGTGGCTCCCCCCTTCCTGAGCTAGGTGGTAATGATCGATATCGTTTGGGAATCCAAACTAACTCTGGAAGTGGTGCGAAGCCCTCTGTTACCTTTCCCTTACCACGGTCTTGAATTGTCATTGGGGTGGCAACAATTGGTTTGCAAGGTTTTATAGGTGATGTAGAGGGATTCACCTTATGTTTAGGAAGCCAAATCTGGTCATTCCCCTCGTAGTACCCTTGGGCTACGAATAATTTTTTAGGGATCCACCGCAATGTTACATTGCCCTTTCTCGGGTGGGTAGCTACTTTCCTTTTACGAGGCTTCTTGGTGGCTGAACGAGATTGAGCAGGGGAAGTAGCTGTTAACGACGCTTTGGGGACCCATTTATATGTACTCTTTGGCATAGTAAGCGAAGCTTTAGGGACCACCTTGCCTGTTTCCACTCTTGGCGTTGAAGCGTTAGAGGGGTGGCCAACAATCGAAGATGGTTTTGCCACTGGACTTTGTGATTTTTCGTTATCTAATATTTGAGTGGATGACTTAGGTGCAGGATTTTGAGCGGTCAGACCTAGTGTTGGTTCTTGCGTTGTGACTTGTCTGGTTGCCCAATCGATATTGCACTTGGTGGCCATCATCCATTTACGCCCTAAGATTACAGTCCCTTCCATGGTACCAGCAGGCATAACCAAAAAGCTTTGAATTATGGTTCCCTTGTCATAAGCAACCGGAGTGTGCAGAATTCCTGAGACAGGGGTTTTCTTCTTGTTGATTCCTTGGACTTGGATAGAACTCTTGGTTAAAGGTGGTTTTCCCAGTTGACACCACACGCCATATGATAGCAAATTGTGTTGAGCTCCTGTATCCAATAATGCATTATACAGTACCTCCCCGTAAGGACTCTGTAACTCAATTGGGTATCTTAGAGGTGGGTCAGATTCCAGTGCATCCTCTTCTGCTTCCTCGAAAAATACTTGCGTAATTCCCAAGTTGGCTTCTCGTTGTCTCCTAGCACGTTGTTGACGTTCTTTGGCTTCGACTCTTGCTTGTATCTTTTTAAGCTCAGCTTGTTCTTTAGCTGCCTTCTTTTGATGGATTGCGTGTAACTCCTCCTGGCTCAGGGGGTCATAGTATCTTTTGAATTTACTCCCATTAAGGAATCCAATGGTTTCAACTCCGTCGAGAGTCTCCACTCTGATGGTACCTTGCGGTGTAATTTCACATACTCTATACGGTCCCTTACCAGCATATTTGAGCTTCTTCTTTTCGTTTCGCACTCCATACATCAAGACTTTATCCCCAACCTTGATGTCCTTGTCCTTTAGATGGCGATCAAACCATTTTTTCCTTCTATCCTTCTCCACAAGGGCATTGTATACAGCCAATTATCTTTCTTCGTTTAGCCGCTCAAGGATATATAGACGCTCTACTAAGGGATTACCATCCCAACCCTCTTGAGTAGCAACACGAAGACTAGGAATGACAAATTCCCATGGCATGACTGCTTCTTGGCCATATACCATTTTGAATGGTGTGCAATTAATAGCCACTTTGTACGCAGTACGATAGGCCCATAAAGCTGTCGTGAGCTTTAGATCCCAATCCGTGCGATGAGCTTCAACTGTCTTTGTCAAAACAGAGATTAATGTCTTGTTTGTACTCTCGGCTTGGCCATTCGCTTGCGGATAATAAGGAGTAGATTTGTGATGGGATATCATGAAATTTGTTGTGAGCTCCTTAATCACGTCATTTATAAAATGCGTTCCATTGTCGCTCACAAGTTCAAAAGGACAACCGAAGCGTGTGATTATATTTTCAAAGAGGAACTTGGCTGTTGTCCTCGCATCTGCCTTACGTGTCGCTTTCGCTTCAGCCCATTTGGTCATATAGTCAGTGGCTACAATAATATAGCGAGATTGTGTGTTTCGGGCCGCTGGGCTAATTGGACCTACAAAGTCTAAACCCCACTTTTCAAATGGTTGGTTTACTTTGATTGGATGTAGGGGCATCTGATCTTTCCTCTGGGGTTTCTTATATCGTTGGCATTCATCGCAACCCTTCACAAAGAGTGATGCATCTTGGAACATAGTGGGCCACCAATACCCTGATTGTAAGATCTTTCGTGCAGTTAAGTCTCCTGAGAAGTGACCACCGGCTACGCCCATATGTGCCTCTTGCAAAATGTATAGATACTCATCCTCTCGGGTACAACGCCTAAGAACGTCATCCTTTCCTCTTTTATAAAGAGTCCCGGCTATCAGGCAATAGGGTTCGCATTCTTTGATCAGCTTCCGAGCTAGATCTTTACGAAGCTCCTTGGGTGGAAAGCCATTAACCAAAAAGTTAACAATTTTCTCACTCCATTCAGGCATTGTCTCCACCATGAACAGGGAAGTGTCAGGTAAGTCATCATCAACTCCCGTAGGAGCCTCACCATTAGGTATGCGAGACAAATGATCAGCCATAATATGTTTTTTGCCAGGTCTCACAACAACAGTGAAATCAAACTCAAGAAGAATCAATAGCCATCGTGTGATTCTTCCTGTGGAGCATGGTTTGTTTACCAGATACAACAATGCTTGATGATCCACATAGAAAACAAACTTGGTGGCAAGGAGGTAATAACGAAATTTCCTTACTGCATATATCATTGCCAACCCTTCTCGCTCCGTAGTGGTGTAGTTCATCTCAGCATCGTTCAACTGGCGACTGGCAAAGCTAATGGGGTAGTCTAGCTTGTGTTCTCCAGGTTGAGTTAACACACACCCCCAATAGCAAAGTTTGATGCATCAATATGCACATGGAAGAGTAAATCCCAGTTAGGCATTCTCAAGATTGGAGCACTCGCCAAGGCCTTCTTTAATAGCTCATAGGCACGGTCACATTCTTCGGTCCAAATAAACTCGATGAGAAGCTTATACAATGGTCGAGCTATCTCGGCGAAGAAGAGAATAAACCTTCGATAATAACCAACGTGGCCCATAAAGCGTTGGACTCCCTTGTAGTTGGTGGGTGGGGGTAATTCCAGAATGACCTTGATTTTACTCTCGTCAGTGGAAATCCCATTTTTGGACACTATATGCCCTAAGATAACTCCGTGTTTAACCCAGAATTGGCATTTGAAAGGATTCAAGGAGATGCGATATAATCTACACCTTTCAAATATTTTTCGTAAACACATCAAGTGCTCGTCCCAAGAGGAATGAACACAAAGATCATCTAAGAAAGCTTCACAGAAGTCCCTTAGATATTCCTTAAAGGCCGTGTTTATCAATCGTTGGAATGTTGCAGGTGCATTGGTCAAGCCAAAAGCCATGACGCGAAAGGCAAACACTCCAAACTCCGTGATAAATGCTGTTTTAGATTGGTCCTCGACTGCAATTGTGATCTGATTGTAACCCGAGTACCCATCTAAAAAGCTATATGCCTCCTTGCCTGCCACTCTTTCAAGCACATGTTCAGAATATGGCAAGGGGTAATGATCCCTTCTGGTGGCTGCATTAACCTTTTTGAGATCAACGCACACTCTGAGTTTCCCATTCTTCTTTGGCACGATGACTATCGGAGAAACCCATTCTGAGTGCTCAATTGGGTATATGAATCCACATTTTACCAACTTTTCAATTTCCTCTTGTACAATCTTTGCGTACTTAGGATTCATTGGGTAGGGACGTTGCTGGACTGGTTTAGCAGTGCTTGTTGGAATTAGGGTTGCAGGAATGCACACACAACTTCAAGAAGATGAGGAAGCTTGAGCACAACACTGTAGTGTATTATGAGTGCCAAAAATAAAAGATAACAAGCCCTAGAAGATAATGGGCGTATATACAATGCACGGGGGAAAAAACCTCCTAGTGAGGGAAAAAGTGCCCCGGCGGTCCTAAGTGTGTTCACACACATCACTACTATAATATGGTAACAAATCCCCCCTGGAGTGATGCGGTGAACAAGAGCTAGCACTCATGTATAGGGAAGTGTCTAGCTATGTGGACGAATCCACAAAAGGGAGTAAGCCCAAAGCTTTGCGAAAAGCTTCGAACTTCTCATGAGGCAGAGCCTTTGTGAAAAGGTCTGCAAGGTTATCCTGTGTTGGCACATAAGCCAAACTGATCTCTCCTGCAGAGAGTCTCTCCCTGACATAATGGTAGTGCACCTCAATGTGCTTCGTACGAGCATGGAACACTGGGTTCCGCGCAACTGCCAATGCGCTCTGACTGTCAGTGAAGATGGTGGTGGCAGATGGCTGCCCAACACCCAAATCAGCCATAAGGCGTCTGAGCCACACACACTCAACCGTAGCTGTGAAAGCTGCCCTGTACTCAGCTTCACAACTAGAAGTGGCCACAGTAGGCTGCTTCTTGCTCAACCATGATATGCATGAGCTTCCAAGCATGAAGCAAAAACCACTCGTGGACACGCGTGTGTCATAACAACCAGCCCAGTCAGAATCTGAAAAAACATGTAAATCTGGCGGCAATGATCCCCCCTTGGGATAAAACAACCCAAGATGCCGAGTACCACTCAAATAGCGAAAGATACGCTTCACTGCCTGCCAATGCTTAATGCCTGGGCTATGCATAAATCTGCTCACCTGTGAGACTGCAAACTGAATGTCTGGCCTCGTAATGCATACATAAATGAGGCAACCAACAGCTGTCTGATAGAGTGTGACATCAAAGTGATCTCCAGCATCATGAAGACTCAACTTCAAACCTGTCTCCATTGGAGTAGCAATAGGCTTGCAGTCTTCAAGGCCAAATCTCCGCAACAATGTTTCAATATACTTTGTCTGACACAAAGCAATACCTCCATCACACTGCTTAAATTGTATCCCCAAATAATGATGCAAATTCCCCAAATCTGACATCTCAAAAGAGGCATTCAAATCAGCCTTAAAATCAGCAATATGACTCTCATTTGGTCCTGTGAGCAGCATGTCATCGACATAGAGAGCAATGATTAGATGTACACCATCCACACGTTTAACATACAAAGTGCTTTCTGTTGGACTATTCTGAAACCCATGTGCAGTCAAATATGCATGTATTTTTTCATACCAAGCTCGTGGAGCTTGCTTTAAACCATATAAAGCCTTTTTTAACCTGCACACTTTGTTTTCCTGCCCTCTTTGAACAAAACCACGAGGCTGCGATACATACACCTCCTCATGCAAATCTCCATTTAAGAACGCAGTCTTTATGTCCAGCTGATGTACATTCCAACCATTATGAGCTGCTAATGCACAGATGCTACGAACAGTGGTCATACGACATGTGAGAGCAAAAGTCTCATCAAAATCAATGCCCTTCTCTTGAGGATAACCTTTTGCAACAAGCCTAGCCTTATGGCGATCCACTGTGCCATCAGGCTTACGCTTCAATTTGTATACCCACTTAGTGCCAATGGCCTTCTTGCCAGGGGGCAAGTCACATAAAGACCATGTACCATTCTTCATAATAGCATCGTATTCTGCTTGCATAGCAGCCATCCAATTTTCTGAACTTTGTGCCTCATCAAATGAAACAGGCTCACTTTCATCGCACATACTAGAAACAGCCAATGCATAACAATCTGACGCATAAGAGGCACCATGAGAGCCAGAACGAGTGCGACTAGACAAAGGGGCATCCAACTTGCTGTCATGCAAAGTCTGCACCAGCCATCTAGGCATATTCCTAGAGCCCTCAATCTCTTGTCTCTCATCCTCAAGTGCATCATGCACATCTGCATCAGATATAGGCTGATCTGTGCCATCATTTAAAACCTGCATAGGCTGAAAAACTGCCTCATGAGGTATTGCACTTGACTGTGCACCACTGAAAAGAGGCAACAATGTATCATAGACATCACGTGAGCTGATATCTGTCTCCTTAGTACATGAAACCAAGGGCTGAACTGCATCTTCCACAAATACAACATCACGGCTAACCAAAATGCGCTTTGTCTGTGGATGATACAAACGATAGCCTTTGCTCTCAGCACTATATCCAACAAAAATACATTTGACAGCTTTGTCATCCAATTTTCTGCGATGTTGCACAGGCACTAATGCATATGCCAGGCAACCAAAAACACGTAAATGGCCAACAGATGGCTTGCGGCTATGCCAAGCCTCATATGGAGTGACAACCTGTAATGCTTTGGTGGGACACCTGTTTAGTACATAAGTGGCACACATGACAGCCTCAAGCCAAAAACCATGTGGTAGACTTTGACTCTTAACCATACATCTTGCCATTTCCATGAGAGACCTGTTTTTTCTCTCAGCCACACCATTTTGCTGTGGTGTATACGGCACTGTACATTGGTGTTTTATCCCACGCTCAGCCAGAAATGCATTAAATTCTGAAGACATATACTCCCCCCCTCGATCTGAACGGAGGGTGCCCATCTTACTTTCTGACACATTTTCAGCCATAACCAAAAACTATTTGAAGCACAAAAACACTTCGGACTTTGCCTTCAAAGGATATACCCATGCATGCCTGGTAAAATCATCAATGAAAGTCACGAAGTAAAGGTAGTTTCCAAATGATGGAGTTTGCATGGGACCACAAACATCACTGTGAACAAGCTGCAATCTGCGTTCAGCTCTCACTGATCCATCTTTGGGAAAGGAAGCACGCTGCATTTTACCCAATATGCAGCCCTCACAAACATGCTTGACAGGTGCCTCAAGCTTAGGCAAAGAAGACACCATTTCAGATTTCTGCAGGCGCAGCAAACTTGCAAAATTCAGATGACCAAAACATGCATGCCACAGTTTTGCATCTGAAATAGCCTGCGTATCCATAATAGCACATGCTGAATCCTCTACACATTTGCCATCCATATTGAGCTTATACAGCCCTCGACATAGTGAACCAGATGCTACAATGATGTCACCACAAGAGAGATCATGAACAGTACATCTGTCATCCACAAATTTTACAACCAAACCTGTTTTGGCAAATGCGGAGACTGACAGCAGATTCTTTTTGATCCCTGGCACATACAATGCATCAAAAAGTGTAAAGGTGTTGCCATTTGCAACATTCAGCACAATCTGTCCAACTCCTTCAACGGGATAAGAGGAGTTATTGGCACAAGTGACAGTATTCCCTGTGGGAGCAGACTCAAGGAAAGTGAATAAACTGCGCTGCGAGGTGATATGCTTAGTGGCACCACTGTCAAAGTACCATACATCTGAATCTACTGCAGACATACATATGTCATGCAAAGATGGGTCATAACTGCACTGCGCATTGAATGCCCATTCTGTATCTAGCACAACATTAGCAGATTCATTGTTAGAAGGAGAGGCATCTGCAACAGCCATACCAGCCTCTTTCTTCTTAGCCTCTTTCGCAGCCAGCTTAGGACACGCTTTGATGACATGATCATTTCCCTTACAGTACTTGCAAAATGTCTTCTGTTTGTCACCCTTCTTCTCATCTTTGTCTTCCTTCTTTGGTTGCGCAGCATTTGCAGATTTCTGCTTACTAGAAGAAAAGCCAGCTTTACCTTTCCCGCTTCTCTGACTAGCAACGAAAGCTTGATCTGCGACACGCATAATATTCCTGTTTTGCCTTGACTGGTCTTCTTGCAGCAAAACAGAAACTAACTCCTCAAATGATAAGGCATTGGGATTGCCTTTCATCATCAAGCGAAGAGTGGAAGCAAAACCCTGATAAGAATCTGGTAGACCATTCAAAACAGTCTGCACAAGTGAACTGTCTGACAGGATTTCATCTGCAGAAATGAGCTGCTCTTTGAAATCCTTGATCTTTGTCAAAAAGCTATCCATAGAATCACCTTCGTTCATATGCTCACTCTCCAACTGTTTTCGGAGATAAGCAACACGAGCCTCATTTCTTGCCTGATACAATGTGGCAAGTACATCCCAAGCATCCTTAGAAGTCCTGCAGGAGCGAATATGTGGGATAATGGTACGTTTGACAGACAGCGCAATCAAGGCATGAGCCTGCGCATCTCTACCATCCCAACGAATCTGCTCTGCTGAAAGTGGTGGTTCTCGAACAGCTGCTACAGCACTTGTGCCTGCACCATCATCAACAGTACCTGTTTCTGATGTGTTTGCAGCATTCCCAGCCACAATAGGACGTGCATCAATACCCTGCACAATGTTCCATAACCCCTTTGCTACCAATACATGTCGCATCATATATGCCCACAATGGATAGTTGGTGCCATCCAACTTATCCTCAGCAGCCAACATGCGGAATACATCATTGTTGTCAGCCATGGCCAATGACTGTACTACTAGATGTAAATGCTGTCTGTAAGAGGTAAACCTGTATAAAATTGACCTGTGCTATGTAGCACAGCCCAAAACAGACGAATGGGCACCCGTCCTGCAGATTTTAATCTTGACAGAAAATCTGCACAGTAGGACGATTTTGCCTACGCAGTACTTGGAATGCAAAAACGGAGGGCGAAATGACTTCAGATCAAAATTCTGAAATGAACAAGCCCTAGGGCTCTCCCACGGCATATACTAACCTACAGCAGACGCTCGTGAAACCTCGTTGCAATCGGAGGAGATGAAGCGGCAGGTGCCGGTGATGCTGCCCGGGAGGAGGAAGCCTGCTCTGATACCAATTGTTGGAATTAGGGTTGCAGGAATGCACACACAACTTCAAGAAGATGAGGAAGCTTGAGCACAACACTGTAGTGTATTATGAGTGCCAAAAATAAAAGATAACAAGCCCTAGAAGATAATGGGCGTATATACAATGCACGGGGGAAAAAACCTCCTAGTGAGGGAAAAAGTGCCCCGGCGGTCCTAAGTGTGTTCACACACATCACTACTATAATATGGTAACAGTGCTAATCATTGGAATCGTGTGTTGCACCACCGAGGGTGGAACACCCTTCATATCATGATATGTCCAAGCAAATATGTCCTTGAATTCTTTAAGAAGCTTCGTAAGTGCAGCTTCTTCCGCCTTGGTGAGGTCTTGAGCAATAAAAACTGGTTTAGACTCCTCACCCGGATCTGCTAAGTCTATCTCCTTAACTACCGCAGGGCCATCGTAGACACCGCTACTCCCATTGGTAGACGTTCGTTGGGCTTTTGTGTAGACTACTTTACGTTCTCCTGTGGTGAATGATTTGAAATGCTCGGGTGCGGGATGTAAGTCTACTGGTTCTTGGTGTGCCAGGCTTTTTTCTTTCAATTCCGCTTCCTTTTGTTGTTGAGCCAACTCTTGGTTTTGCCGCCTTCTTGCAGTACGACTTAGTTTCGGCTTCTCTTTGATTTCTAATTGGGCGACGTCATGAGGTTGCGGAATACACCACATGATACTTTGGAGGTATTGTCCCCAATTATCCGCTATCTTCCGATGAGCATCCAATGGCTCCTATATAACTGAGCCATTCTGCAGTGGATCTTTCCTTGTTTATTGCAGTGCGTACATTAGCTCGATAGCGTTGGCGCTTATGTCTCGTTTTCTTCTTACCAAGTTTTTGATTTTTGTTTATATCAGATTCAGACTCACTTGGTCGATCTTCACTTGTGTCCACCTCACTTTCGGATGAACTGCAGGAGGTCACTGTCCTAGGCCTTGAGCACATTGCTTCCACCTTTGGGTGAATATTTGATTCTTTCCCCCCATCAGGCTCAGGGTCAGTTTCTTCTTGAGATTCAGACTCAGAGTTGCATTGGTCAGAGTCTTCGCTACTTTCAGTGTCGGTGGAGTTTGCCACGTTCTCGCCATCAGGAGTCAAGTGCATAACACCTATCATGTTTATTGGCACTAACGGTGGCATATCTTGCCCCTCAGGTGTTACCCAACTTGTGCCTCTATTTCCCCATGTGTCTATGGTTGCCGCTAGGTGTACCCAATCCACGTTATCCGACTCAGTCATACCCGGTAGGACATCCATATAAGGAGAATCTTTCCCATCATCAGTCTCTTTTTTGCATGTATAGCAATACCTTAATGGGGCGGAGTGAATAGTGGTATCCGATCGATTATCAATGATAACCTTGCTTCCTAAAGGATGTGCACGACCATTCTCAAGATCAACTCGAATGACAGAGTCCTGGAATTGTAGGTAGACATGGTTTTTCGACCAGTCATGCACCATTTGTGCTTCCCTCATGAAAGGACGTCCTAAGATCATTTGATATGACATAGGATGCTTGGAGAAATCCATTACAATGAAGGTATGTTTTACCTTGTACCCCAGGACCTTGATCTTAAGGTCCCTTAACATTCCAATAGGTTTAGCTATGGTTCCGTTTGCCATCTTAACCACTATGTTTGTGACTTCGAGGTGAGGTCTCCCCATGGATTCCCAACAGTTTTTAGTCACAATGCTCACTCCAGCACCACCATCAAGGATTCCCTTTAGAGTTAATCCCTTGGTAGTAATGGGGAGGGTGGCGTTAGATTCGTCACCTTCAAAGTACTGTCCCAACTTGTTCACAGGTATTTCCACGACTGAATCTTCATCAAAGTTGGGTTGTAGATCCCAATGCTCCCCTTCATCTTGAAGCGTGTCGGGTCTATCCATATTTGTAAATTGTGGTAGCCCCGCCTTTAGTTCTCCATTGAGAAATACCCGAAGAGCTAAAGGTTTTGCCCCCTTGTGGCGAGAGCAGCCGCTTGATATACAGGCTTAACTTGCCCGAAATGATCCTCCATGTAGTACTGGGGAATCATTTCAAACGTATCAATCCCGTATGGAACAGTGGGGTCTATCTCCTCTTCATAATCCCCACATGCACTATGTGACTCACAACCCATCTGGTTTACAGGGGTAATCCTTGGATGTGGAGGTTGTGGTCCTAGCACTGGCGGTGGTAACGGCACAGACTGGACTACATTCGGATTCCTTGGAACTATGTGCTGTGACGGTTGCTCGATAGGTTGTGCAGGCATTAGCGCGGGTACTTGAGGTGTGTTTGACCAAGCTAGTGGTGCCTGGTTTGCCAACATTCGCTTAAGTGTTAGGCAATCTTTAGATTGATGGCCATACTTACCACATGCATTGCAATTCCCATTTAATTTGACTCTAAATGTGGGATATTCACTCGTGCTATGTGGCCCTAAGCACACCGAACACCATTGTTGCTCTCTCCTTGGGTACATATGGCTATTCTGAGGAGCTCGATTACCCCTGAAGTATTCTTGGAGAGCCTTAGTAAGGTCGGTCACAGACATTTCAGATATCTTGGGCTCCTTGGCAATTGGTTTTACCGTCATTGGCTCGTGCCCAGATACTTGCGAACTAACGGATTTTGTTTCTGAAGACACCTTTTTACCTGCAATCATCAAGTTGTCTTCTAACTGGATTGCATTGGCAGTGACTGCTTCCCACGTTGTAAGACCTCTAATGACTAGGCCATTGTAAATGTCCTCGTGGCGCAATCCTCGGATGAATCTATCGAGGAGTTGGTTGTTATTGAAGCGTTCATCGGGAGTGCAGCAAGAATTTAGATGCTTCAATCAACTTATAAAGTCTCTCACTGACTCCCCTTCCTCGCGTTCAGCTTTTTGGAGTTGAGATGCTACCCCCCAAAGCACACCCTCGCGTATGTATTCTTTCAAGAACAATCTCTTGAGAGTGGGGTAGTGAGTGCGCTCTTCAACCCTTAAGGTTCGATACCAATCTCCGGCCTTCCCACTCAAGGTTAAGCCTAAAGCTTTACACTTATGCAGCTCATTATGCTCTTCCAAGGAATCACACACGTGTTCAAAGACTTCAATGTGCTTCCTAACATCCTCGTTACCACTGAAGTTTTGAGTGAGCTTAGCCACTTGTACTGCCTTGCTTCTAGGTTCTCTCTCAGGCATACCCCGCATGTTTTCTGCAATGGATCGTCCGATCGTCTGAGCAAATGCTACGAGATCACCTAAGTGAGCAGGCATAGTTGGTGGAGGCATTTCTGGGATAGCCTGGCTGATAGGAGTTGGCGTTGGTCTGAGTAGGTTGGCAAATGACGTAGGATATGATATGTGGCTAGGCCTAGCTCCTCTTGGGTAATGGTGGTGATAAGGCGGTCGTGGAGCATACGCCATTGGCATACTAAGAGGCGTAGGAGCTACCTGAGCATGAGTAGCGATAGGTACATAGGGTCGATAGGCACTGGCACGCACTGTTGTAGGTACTGTTCCACTAGGTAGCGGTGTCGTACTAACTACAGCGGTAACAGGTGCACTTTCAGCTATGCTCATCATTGGGGTAGGCATTGCGGATTCCCTAATGGAAAGTTGAGCCAAGGTTGGAAAGCTAAAGTTACTACTCGTGGGCTCAACCTGCATTGAGACTCCAGGCGAAACAACATATGAAGGGTCTATGGGACTCACCGAGGGAGTCTCCAATTGTGATAGGGTTGGTTGTTTGGCCTTGCCCGTATCCAAAAATCTCATAGGGCCAGTGGAAACTAGGTCCACTCCCCTATTTTGCCTCTCAATTTGGATAATTCTATGAATCACCTCACATATCATGTGTTGTTGCTCCTCTAGATTAGTGGCGCTAGATGTAGATCGTAGGACTTCTAACCAACCTACATGGTATGTGTAACCCGTGTATAGGTCCGTTAGAGTCTCTGTGTGTAGATCATATTCCCAATTTTCATTGAGAAATGTCCCATCTAGACTTGGTGTGCCAAACGGTTCTCTTGAAGTGGACGCAATGTCACTTCTTATGGATTGGCTTCTAGGGACCTCTACTTTAGGAAGAGCATCGGAATGTTGTAGCTCAGTAGGGCCCTCATTAAACGAAGTGGGTAGAATATCCACACGGACACTCTTTGGGAGGGTAGGGTCTACATAAGATGTGAATGGCGAATCTACTACCCCTCCTTCCTCATTTACTTCACTTGTCGCATGTTCAGAGCGTGTAGCTCTACTAAAGGTCTCTATTAGACGACTAAACATGCTAGATCCGGGTTGTGGGGCCCACACTGGCATGTTTTGGCTTGTCTCCTCAGGGTTCTTGGTAGGGTGTCCTTCCATGGCTTCTGAGTCAGAGGACGAGTCACTATCCACTATTCGTGGATCTTGGGTTGCACTCCCTTGGGTTCCAGCCGAAGGCCAAGATGCCAACGTGGAGGGATGGTGTGAGCCTGCGTAGACTGAAACGCTTTCTAGTGGTTCAGGCTCTAGCACCCGACCAGAACGTAGATGCATGTGACGTGGGTACCCTACGTGCGTTGGTAACTACCCTTGAAGCCCACACAAGTGGTTTCTTGGGTATTTTGCACCTCGTTTTTACTTGTTTTTAGATTGTTTTTAACTCGTTTTTGACCCCCTTACTTACGGTCGAACTTGGACTAGGACGTGTGATAGCTCAAAACGAGCGTATCGTTTAAAGGGTCCTAGTGTGCTTTACAGCACCGTGTTTGCCTATCCAGAGCTCCTGTAGTCCTCAAAACAGTCCGTTTCCTTTGGGGGAAAGGGGCAAAAGCCTATTTGCTTGTGGAGGAAAGGGTGAGGGCTTTATCCCACATGCTCACTTTACTCCTTGGGGAGTGGGTTACATATAGGGCACGACTTCCCATAAGCTCTCACTTGAGAGAAAGCTATGGAGGCTCACTCTCCTATATATATATATCAAAAGACCGAGACCGAGACCGGGGCCGGGGCCGCGGCCGCGGCCGGGGTCGGGGTCGTGGGTCGTTGGTCGTTCTTTCTTTTCAAAAAAATTTTCTCCAATTAGAAAAGCTTTCCTCTCCCCACGTTTGGTTCTTTCTTTGAAAATAAAATTTAATTTTTTCTTTTTTCTTTTTTATAATTTTTTTTATTTTTTATTTTCTGTTTTTTTGTGGGTTAAGTTTTCTAGGGTTTCCTTAGGGTTCAACCTTGGCCGCGGCGCAATTCGCACACACAGCACAGATCTAGGGATTCAGAAATCCCTCTCACACGCAGAAACCAGATAACAGATGCACGCCCACACGCGGAGCGAAAATATAACAAAAGAAACAGAAATGCAACAGACAAATTGCAGAAACAGATTGCAAAACACAGAAACACCTTAACAACAAACACACAGTCGCTTTCCTACAGTGTAGATTAAACTTCACGCAGTAGCCGAGCTGCAAACTGGAGCTTGGTGCAGGGCAACTCCCCGGCAGCGGCGCCAAAAATGTGCGCTTTTGCCGCACAGGTCGTAGCTGGGGACTTGCCAGACACCGTATTGCGAGCCACGAATGGCTACAAGCATACAACCAAGGAAGGAAGCTCAAACAGAATGCCAAAGGGTGTGTCACTCACCGCTCAACCGCCGCCTTGAAGGATTCCCGCTTCGCAGCCGTGAAGGAAGAGCCGCCGTCGCCGCTCTACCGCCTCTCCGCCGTCGCCGCCGTGCCGCTACACAGTGCTCGATCGCTCTCTCACTCACTCTCTCTCTCTCTCTCACAAACGCAGGAGAAGGAAACCAAAGAGATAAGGCAAGAGCACTCTTGTATTCACAACACATGAGAATGAGGATTTTAGGGTTACATTTGACTCATATAGGTGACTTGGCCGTTCACACTTGGGCACCCATACATGGCCGGCCGACCCTAACCCTTATCCTACTGATATCCAAGGTGCGTCTCTCATCGGCGATCACCCAATCCCTTCATCCTTAACATATGGTGCCGACAAGCCCGGCCCATGACTCAGAATATTTAAATTAATGACGTAAAATATAGTATGTCGCAATGTCCGCCATGGGTTAACATACGTCATTACTAAAAAAGTAGGAGATCTAGCTTATGAACTTCTTCTACCTCCCCATCTCAAGGTTCATAATGTGTTCATGTCAGTTTACTTAAAAAGTATGTTGTGCTAGATGATGAGCAGTTGACTTTTCCGACTCAAGGCCAAATGGAACTCTAACCCGAAGAAATCCTGGATGTTCGGGAGAAGGCTCTCAGGAATAGAGTCCTTAGAGAGTTTTTGGTCAACAAGTGGAAGTTATATCCTTTAGAGGATGCCACTTGGGAAAAAGAAGATCAACTGATAAAGGACTACCCCCACTTTGTGAGATGATGACATCTCACATTTCTCAAGTGGGAGAGGATGTAAGGTTCCTTCTCAGCCCCTAAAAGATGTATAAGTTCTCTTTTGAGTCCCCTGTAATCATCCCCTATTTCAAAATGCAAGAAAACATCATTTTCCTTTGTTTTTGGCCTAGAGAGAGAAAATATTTTAGAGAGAGGTAATACAGTTTTGAAATGTTTTTGGATATCAAGTTAACCCTTAAATTTAAGATAAATTCCCTTGAAATAGAAGTTTAAGAATATGCATTAGAAATTAATTGAATATGTGCATTGGGCACCTTAGCCTAAGGGTACTCATTTTCAGAAAATTATGGATTAAGGTCCAAAGAGTGTTCTAAAGGACCAATGTGGTTAATCCAAGTGTCTGGAATAAGAAAAATGCAAGAATAAAAGAAAATCCACCAAAAATGAGTAAATTCTTACATAAGATGAAGAGTTGACTAGTACTGCTATTTATTAGTATAAAAATAGAATTTTGACACCTCAGGAGGGTGAGTGGAGCTCATGAAGGAGGCGCCTAGAATCTCATCATTTTCCCCAATTTTTAATTAAAAAAATGAGATATTTCATCTCTCCTCTCTCCTCTTTCAAACTAGATCCGAAAAGTGGGCTTAACTGGTCCACTTGTCCAAATTGGATCAAATTGAAGCTGGAAGCCTCTAGATCCCAGTTGGACTTGGTTGGTGGCCTCCCTCTCCTATAAATAGAATCCCATTTCTTTGTATTTTCATCTTAGTGTATTTACATGCTAGTAAAATTTTTAATTTAGTGTAATTCCATTATCCCTCTACCTTGCCTCTCCATTGTGAAGCTTTGGAGCTTCACTAATACTCTTCTTCTCTTGGAGATTACCCTCTTCTTCTTGGTGGCCAAGCTTCTTCTTTGAGGGCTTCACATCTTCCTAAAGAATTAAGCCAAAAACCAAGGGTAAGCCTAAAACAATGATGTTTTACCCTCTTCTTGGATGGTAATCTTCTTTCCAACCTCTCTACATGCTTGGGAAGCATTGTAATCCCTAGTTTCTTCTTAAAACCATGCCCTTATCAATTTATGTTGCTCAAATGAATTAATGTTAATCTCTTATGCTTCAATGTGTTGTTTTTGATTTGTAATCTCTCTTTTTGAAAGAATACTCACTTTTATGGTGAAATCCTTCTTGGAAAGATAGATCTTAGTTCTAATCTCATTTTCTTACCCAAAACTCTAGGCCTAACAAGCTAGAGATGGAGATTAAGCATTTTTTATGATTTTTAATTAGTTAAAAATAAGGTTAATTAATTTAAGCTTGTTTTTATGTTAAAAAAATTCATATTTATTCATTTTAAGATGAAAGAGAGCTTAGGATAATATTCATATATTTATTTTCATATGGAAAGTGATATTTGGGTATTTTTTTTTAATAAACAAGATGCTTAGATGCAATTATGCTTATATTTATGCTTAGCTCTATGCATAAAGAATTTTTATATTAAAAGAGGAAGTCCCACCATATTTTTATGTAATTAGGTTTATGCATAAATTTGATAATGCAGAAAGAGAAATTTTTGTTATATTTTAAAATGTATATTCATGGTATGTATATACATGGATATTTTTATTTATCAAGAGAGGAATTTTCATCGTATCTTTAAATAGTAAAATGCATAATTAATTTTGGTATCAAAAAGAGAAAGTTTCATCATATTTCCACGTAGATAAATATGGCACGTTGATGCCTAGGTTCAAATGGAGAAGAGAATATTTAAGAATATTTCTATGTGAATATTTTAATAAAATGATGTATGCATATTTACTAAATAATCATTTGGAAAATCAATATCCTTGTTAAATTCCATTATTCACAAGTAGAATTATATATAGTTCTTTTTAGAATGAATTTTCATAATATTGGATGTTTATCCTTATGACTAGAAATCACAGTTATTTTATGAGATAAATGGAGAAATATTCTTAGGAAATAAATCTAGGAATAAATTCAAGTAATTCAGTGCTAGAACATGACCACGTAAGAAAGGTGGGTCAGTAAGATGCCTGCCCATCTCTTGAATCGTAAACTAAGTCAAAGAATTGTGACCATTCCCATTTCTTCAGTACGAAGAAGGGATAACTGTCTAATTTAAAAAATTCCCCCTAAGACTGGGAATCGTCTAGAAATAAGTTAGAAATTCATTCAAAATTGATGGATGGTTCACCTGGATGGTTCACCAAGATACGAGATTCGTGATTTTCATTGAGAAAGTGTGGGTTTTGAAAAAAGGGTCTTGTGAAACCAACACTAGAGATGTTTTTCTCGTGAAATGGCTTTTCATGAGAGGAAATCAAACTTAATGGAAAATTCTTACTTGAACAGAAACTCTGTTTTTGTAAAGGAATGTCTTATACCAGAATGCTGGAGGAAGCATTTGGCTTATTGTTTAATCTAAGGAGAGTTTACATTGCAAACAACAGCTCGAGAGAGGAGTCATCGAAGGACGTCTCGCGGCAAAGCCCGCCAAGGTCTTAACCAACCTCGGTACGGTTAAAAATGGTGCACTTCCAGTACGATGGGCAAGGGCCGACAAAGCGGTCCCTGATGAGTGAAGTGCTAGGACACGTAAGGAGGATCCTGGAGGGTTCTGACAAGGTGATGCATGGACTTGCGGTGGTTGCTAGGGAACCCATGCATATGTCGAGGAAGGTATTCACGGATTGGCAAGAAATTATTTAAGTGAATTGGAAACTATGAAATTGGATCTCGTTGGTTGACTAGCTGGTCTTCAAACGGAGAGTCCGGATGACACTTGTTTGTAAAAACCATGGAACTGGAATATTGAGGATTATGATGGAAACACTGTGGTTCTATTCCAATTTTGTCTTGAAGATAGTTGAATCTGAGAAAAGGCAATTTCATATTGGGTTCATAAGTGGTGTGTCTATTTTATATTTTTGCATGAGTGCCGGTTAGGGGGCCTGGGAACTCTTTTCCCTGGTACTTGGGAAAAAACACAACCAAATTTTTATAAAGAGGGATCCCACCAGTGGTTGGGGCAGTTGGCTAACCCATGGGCCAGTTGGCTGGATCGGTGGATTCCTACAGTAAAGTTTAGTTATGTTTAAGTTACGATAGTTAAAGTAAGTCACAGGGAGATTCTTGTTCTATGGGAAAGAATCAACAACTGTGCCTCGCTTGAGGGGGAAAAAGCGATGATCTCTATGAACCAAGTGCAAGTCCCCTCCTCAATTCGGCCATGTGACCCACGGGTTTTGTTGAAATAGAAAGGATAGTTAAGGCTCTTGACCCCGTTAGATAAATTTTTGTTAGAATATTTTTGTGGAGGAATCACTCGTGCTTTCTGGGCGAGAAAAGTTTTTTCGGTCTCGATTTTGGAAGAACCGCCAGACTAGTCCCTTGCCCGGACATGTGTGGGCGAGGCCCCGAGTGGGAAGCTCTACCCTGCGCAAGAGGTTTCTACTTCCGCTGCTAACTAGCACTCCTGAGTTTGATGCGTAGAGAGGGCAGGGGTCTCACAAGAATAGCAAGGACACTAAGAAGGAATCCCAAAGCATCTCAGGAGAGGCAAGAAGGCTAAAAACTTCACGGCGACAAGAAGGCTAAAAACTTCACGGCGGGCAGGCGGCTAAGAAAACACCCCAGGAAAAGGCCAAGGAGGGCATCATCGGTGGATATCTCCAACCAAAAGAGCAAATGTGGTATAAGAGGAAGAATGGATGTTTCTTCTGCCACACTATGGGGCATAGTAAGAAAGACTGTACCAAGTGGCAAGCTGTACAAGCAACCAAAGCCTCTGCCTCCATAGACACCGCCACATCTACATTGAGTAGCCATCGCCATAGCTACATTGACACCTCCCGAATCGGCCACCGACACTCTCCAACTCTTACCCACTGTAAACACACTAGCCCCCATGGTATTTCATGATAAGTAGGAGGGTGAGGGTGAGGAGAAAAATAAATCCCTCATTCGTGCTTATGGCATAGTAAAGGGACAACAATTCATTGTTCTCTTTGATATGGGCAGCTTTGAGGATGCCATTTCTCCTCAGTTGGCTAAGAAGATGAGTTGTACACTTGCACCTCATCATTTGCTTCACACCCAGTCTTCGCACACATATCTCATAAGGCTCAAAAATTCTCATTCATGGTTCAAAAGGCCACTGTAGCATACACCAAGTTAGGACCGTGTGAAACAACGAGGCCTTCTTTAAACCTAAATTTAGTGAGTCTTTAGCAATCCTTTAAACAACATACATGAACTAAAAGATGTAGTCAAGATAACACCAGACGAGGTCCCAAAGTGGGTTAATAGGACTACTTGTTGAATTCTCTAAAGTGGGTTAAGAATATTGACCTAACATTGATCTGACAAACCTCTATGGCTGGGAAACTGACCTACGTAGCTCGCGCCAAACATGTCCCTAATTGGGGCAAAGGGATCATGACATAATACAAAATATCCTATCAAGGTACTACTTATGTATATGTTTCTTGCATTGCTGATGAGCCAGTGTGCCACCATATACCACAGTGCATGCGTGCACATGACATTCCCTCAAAATTGCATAGAATAATATTTTATAGCTATAGAGAGAGGGCAAAGAGAAAGAGGACCACATCCTCAAGTTATAGGATACAATCTCATGTATGAAGAGCACACCCATGGGAGCCAGAGAGCGAAAGAGGACAATGAACAACATTCAGACACTTGCAATTGGTGGTGGTGCTCTCAAGCGAAGAATTTGTGCAGCAAGGTTTGTTTTCTATTCATCTTTTTGGTTATAAGTTATTCTTATTAGAGTGTATCTATTGTTTGATTTTTTTCATTAACTGTTAATTCATTATATAATATTGCTGCTATAAGTAATCTTTGTTAGTTCATTTTATAGGACCTTTCTTAAAGATGCGTGTGGTGATAATGGTCATCAAGATATTGGAGATATGTTACGTAGCTGCGTGAGAAAACATGACATTCTTTCCATAGTTCGAGATCCACGCTACAAGAAGATACAACAGATACTTGCAAATGAGATAATGAAAGATATAACTAACATTTTGCCAAAGAGGTGATAGTCCAAGTGGTAAAGTGTTTGCCTAGGACCGAAAGGTCTTGGGTTCAAACCCTGCTTGGACCCCTCGGTGGCACCTCTCATCCGCGCTCTCCATAAGCTTCCCTTTCGGCGTCGATCATGTTCTAGCCGCCTTTCCCAGGAGGACTCTAGTGTAGCCCCTCCGCTCTCTGTTGTGGTGGAGTGTGCTTGTCGCCCTCTTCAGAGGGCCGCGTAGATGATCTTGTAGCTCACGACACCAGCGTGTCTGGGACATTGAGCGAGTTGTAATGTTAACTATTAGTAGGATCTCTCTCCCAGGAAAAAAAAAGATATAACTAACATTTTAGGCATTGAGGAAGTTCAGAATGCATGCGATGAAGTGGGCATAAGCACAAAAGGATACAAGGCTCTCCATCAATTACTGCAAAATACACTTTGCAAACAAGGCATCACACGAAATATTTTTCCTGCCCCAAGAAGATTAAGAATGCATGCGATGAAGTGGGCATAAGCACAAAAGGATACCAGGCTCTCCATCAATTACTGCAAAATACACTTTGCAAACAAGGCATCACACGAAATATTTTTCCTGCCCCAAGAAGATTAAGATTAGGAAAGATGACATGCAATGAAGAAGATGTGCAACGTAAGATTAGAGAGTACCACTGTGTCAATGATGTGCTGACCATTAGAGCTTGGGGAAAAAAGCGAGGCAACAATGGTAGTATTCTGGTTCCTTACAACAACGAGTTTAACAATATATTTGTTGATCTATAATGTCTTCAGAAAGTTATGATCTTATTCTATGGATTACCTAATAATTATAAGTAATTTTTATCTCTTGCTAAGTAGTTGAAAAAGTCTATGAAAAATCAAAGATTATTTAATTTTGTTTGTCATGCAAAGTGACAAAGTTAGCTTTGTGTTGAAAATGGATGAGTGTTAGATTGTAAAAGGAAAGAGGATAGAGCGAATGAGTATCACACTCATGAATGAGGCTATGGCATATGAAAAAAGTTCAGAGTTATCGTCTTTTCTCAGTGAAGACACATTTGAGGGGAATATTGAGATCAACCAAACTCCTGATAGGGAGAGGATTTGCAAGCTAGACCTTCCCTCATATAGTGTTGAATATGAGAAAGAGATATGGTGGCTTGGGGCATTTGAAGTACCAAAAGAGACACATGAAGTTCTCGCTTGGATGTTTGATAGGATACCCTGGATTACCACTGTCATCAAAGCACAGATTCAGGGAGAAAAACTTGAGGTAGAGGGCAAGGGCACTTATACAGCAGATTAGCATTTGGGGGGTGACATGAAGACAATAAAGTGCTTGCTTGGGTGTCCAAAACGTGCCAACACCCCAAATCCTTGTCCGTGGTGCATGAGAATGGTGAGGGAAAACAAACAAAAGTCGGAAAGAAGAGGATGCTTGAGAATCAAGATATTGAGCACGACCCCATGGACGATGTTGCTGGTAACTGGGTTGGAGGTGTCTTGTCTGCCAACATGCTAGCTGTGCCAAACAGGCATTTGAGAGACCCAAAATGGAATCTTGTAATTCCATTTTGACCTGAAGAATGTCCACTTCTGTACATTGCATGCATTCATGCGTGTGTTTGACTGTTTGCTCAAGTGTCACATAGATTATGCATTTACCATGCAAGGCAAAGAATGATAAGAAGAAGCTCTTCATAAAGTAGAGCAACTACTCAACTCAATTGGGTGCCATGGTGGCAATGTGCAAATTATTGTTATCGCTCTCCAACGGATGTTTATATGCTCGTTGAAAAGAATAGAGAGATCAATGACAATATTGTGCTTACTTGTTTAAGGTGTGTACTCTTCGCCTTTTTTTGAATACTTTCTTATTTTGATTTCTTTTTCCCTTTCCTAATGTTTTTAATTCAATCTGCAGGGTACTGTTGAAAGAGCTTTTGCCAGAGCAGGCAAAGCAAGTATATATTTGTGATCCTTTGGTATCAACTATCCTGATTGACCCGTCGAGGTTTGAAGAGGACCTTGCTCCTTATTTCCAGGATGTTAGTCCGGGTACCTGCTTTGTTGTGCTACCATATATAGAGAAGTATGTATTTTCTTTAGATTTCAAGCTGTTGATGGAATTTAAGTTATTAGTTGCCTATGTTAGGTTTCTTTTTTTCTTTTTCTACTTTCTCAATTTCAGAGGGCAATAGTCTGCTTGTTTAATAAATGTGGAAATGCCAAACAATTTTTATGAATAGCCTTGTCGGACAATCTAAATTGTAAGTCATTATACTTTGTATCGTTTCCTTCTTGCTTCCTCATTGTTGATTGTAAGTCATTCTTTATATCGTTGACTGTAGGGCATGTAAGAGGGCAGTTGCATTGATTGAAACTCTATGTCCTGAAGAATTGAAAAAGGATATAGAGTGGAAATTTTGCAACCAACCCGTTCCTATGCAAAAGGATTTGCACTCTTGTGGCTGGCATACCCGCATTATTCTAATTGACTTTTATGTTTTTTTGTAGTCTATTCTCTCAGACGAGTTCTGGCTCAATAATGCAATTATTCTGCCTGATGACCCTGACTCGCCACTTCCACCAGTTGCTAGCACTAGTGCATCAAAGAAGAGAAAAAAGATGCCGTTTCATTTCCCTATTAAGCATTTGAGCTTTAAACAAGGAGTCCCTGAGAAGGGAAGCAAGGACAAGGCAAAGAGGAAGCTTCCATTTGCAAGCAAGGGCAAGGAAAAGGCAAAGAGGAAGCTTCCATTTGCAAGCAAGGGCAACGAGAAGGCAGGCAAGGTGCCAACAAAGGAGACAGAGGAGGAGGCCAAGGTGCCGAAGGCTGACTCAAAGGAGGAGGCCAAGGCTCAGAGCCTGAAACCACTTAGAGGCATTTTGATATATCCAGAGAACGTTGTAAAGATTCTGTATTTTTATTGAGCTCGGATCACTTTTGTATAAACATTCTATATTTTTATTGAGCCCTACTCATTATTGTATTTTGTGAGTATTGTGCTTTGCCATAATAAAATAGATTGTTGAGAATTTTTATTCTCATAACTTATCTTTGGTTAAAATTGAATTTTAAAGACGTTTGCTTCAAAATCGTTATGAGTACTTTGTAGAGTAGACACATGTCCATGTAGAAATTTTTCATTACATTAGTCATTGCTAAGATACAACAATTCAGTACAAGTCTTACAATGACTTCTATTGATCCTAAGTCCCTCGATACAAGGCCTTTCTAATTCTGCACGATAGACTGAAGAATTCTTTGATGCACCTCTTTGGCTTCATCTATCAGTTTGTCTACATCTTCAAGGTCTTTCTTGAAGCTTTCAGATATCTGGATAGGTTAATCATCTATATCCCCAATAGAGGAATAAGAGTCATCATCACAAGAAATAGCTAAAATAGCTGTTCCTAGCAACCTTGCTAGGAACAATCCTCTCATTAGAAGAATTTGCATCCATGGGCGGCTTTTGTATAGAGCTTATAAGTTGTAAGATATTATGTTCTCAATTCCCTTATGGACTGGTCTTTATATACTGTTTTGGATGGACTCCAAAACCATCGACATAAAAAAACCATGTGCTATAAATTTGTGTCACTAAACCATTTAGGAATAGGAACCCTAGTCCCTACACTGAGCTGACCATTATTGTGCACATACAAGACAGCTTTAGAGTAAATTTCTGCTTGATTCTCTCCACCTCTTCACTTTTCCCAAAATATCTCCCAGAATATCTCCACACTTCCTAAATCTTCTCATGCTACCCTTTATTCTTTCCCAGTAGATTCTTCTCACCTTTCACAGGTTCTTTCACATTTACTCATCCTCTTTTATAGCCTCTAACCAAGGGCTTGTTCCCGCACACACCCTATTCACTTGTATATTTCAACACCTCCCCTCAAGTGAATACTCCTAGTACACCTAGACCCTATACCAAGTTTCCCTCCTTACTTTTGATAGTCCGCGACTAGTGTCTACACCTCCCCTCAAGTTATCTTAGCACACCTGGACCCTATACCAAGTTTCTCTCTTACTTGATAGCTTGCGAGACCAGTGTCTCAAGTCCCGAAACTCATAGTCCTTGACACTCTCTCTCTCTATGTGTCCAAGGCTTACTATAGTTTCCCGTGACCTTGACTAAAGTGCTCACACATACATCTATCTACCACGTGGCCTACATCATCGGTGGCTCAGAGGTGGTTTTACTTTGTTGGGGCAGGTTACATTGGATTGTGGTGTCTCTCTCTCTCTCTCTCTCTCTCAGAGATTTTCACATGGCTCCTCACTCTTTAGAGCCTCACATCTTCTCTTGTCTTCAGTCTTCTTGTCGTGGCAGCTTCTCTTCTCGTGTCCATGTCTTCCTTCAATGCTTCCTCTAGATCTTCTTCTTGGAAAGAGATGTTCTTCTTCTTTCATGGCTGGGGCCATGTGCTTGTCCGTCAGGTCTTTTTGCTCCATGTGAGCAACATGTTTCCATGTTTTGCTGACAGTTCCTTTGGGTTTTTGATGTTTATCTTGTATCATTATGCAATGCAAACCCGAATTTATGCGGGAGGTCTTACCTCTTGCCTTATTCTGGAGAAGGGCAGTGTCTGATCCCATTTTTACACTGATGCAATGTGCCCAATACTACATAATGCGTATAGCATTCATTCTTATGCACATTCCCAAATGCAACTCTGGCTGTGAATAATCTTGAATTTGAGTGAGATTTATAAGCATTAACCAAGGGTTAAATGCAAAATGATGATTAACACAATTTTATCAGTATAATTTTACTAGAAATTACATTAAATCAAGGATAACCAATTTGTATGAAATGGTTGGAGTATCAAACCAACTCCGAATTGCAATCTGAAGTTATAGGGATCTGTATCAGATACCTAATGGTTAATTTGAACCCTCAATTGCACCAAAATATAGTGATTAGCACTGATTAATCTGAAGTTATAGAGATCTGTATCAGATACCTAATGGTTAATTTGAGCCCTCAATTGCACCAACATATAGTGATTAGCACTGATTAATCACTGATTAGCAAATTAATCCACTATTTTGTGTGCAAAAAATAGAGTATGCGAGGAGTCCAGATCTGGTGCCTTAGACTTAGCTCAAATGCTTTCAAGGCCATCAATAGCAATGAGTCTAGTAGAGGATTAAGCCAATAAACACAAGATTTGACCAAATATTGAATGCTTAATCTCTGTTTTACCAAAGTCACCTGCAGATTTGATGAAGAGCTTGGATCTCACTGTAGACTTGATCAAATTGAATTTTGTCTTCACCAACTTGTAGAGCATGCTTGAAAACCCCTGGAGCTATGAGGAATTAGACTGATTGTAGCTGAGCAAGACATCTCCATTCTTCTCCAGAAAAATGGTGCTAGCAAATCAGCAAAAATCGACAGGTGTAGGCGGCGGTTTGCTGTGTGGATTCACTTGGCTGGAGCACAAAGAGGTTGGTTACCTATGGCTAGAAGGGTTTGGCCTAATGTGATGTGTGCAAGGAGCTAGAGCTCCTCCACTGGTTGGGGCTACAGAGGCTAGTTGAAAACTAACTAAAATTTTGATTATTTTTTAATTATCTACTAATCCTAGTTAATTAGATAATGGGCTCATAAACCTGATGGATTCTAGGCATGGCTTTGATACCATGTTGAAATTAGAGCAATGTGATGAGCTATGGTGGATCAAACACTAGAATCAACATCATTAACAAAGTGATTAGCAAATAATTAAGACATGATTAGTGAGTAATTAGCAAATAGCTTAGTGTAGGCATGGATAATCAAAAACCAGCAAATTCTCATTAGGCAAATGTCTCAATTTATAGAGTTTATATCCAAGCATCAAATCCCAGTGATTTCTGCTTGATTCTCTCCACCTCTTCACTTTTCCCAAAATATCTCCCAGAATATCTCCACACTTCCTAAATCTTCTCATGCTACCCTTTATTCTCTCCCAGTAGATTCTTCTCACCTTTTCACAGGTTCTTTCACATTTACTCATCCTCTTTTACAGCCTCTAACCAAGGGCTTGTTCCCGCACACACCCTATTCACTTGCAGACTAGGGTTTTACGGGAGCCTTGAAGATGAGAGAGATGGAGCTCCGAGAAGGGAGGGAGATTAAGACGGAGGAGAAAGTTTAGGGTTTTGGGCTTTGATGGTTTCATTAGGGTTGGGCAAATGAGACAGAAATGGGAGAGAAAGGGAGGAAGAGTTTAATTTGGACATTCAAGAGGGAAAGCGGACTTGAAAATGAAATTTTTGATTATAATGAAATTTGAGATGGGTTTTTGGGGGGAAATGCGAGTTTTGGGGGATCTCAAAAATTTCAAAATTTTAAGGATTTTTTGAGCCACGAAAATGGTGGGGCCATACCTACCCTAAACCCCCTACTTTTTTAAAGGGAGGAAAAGTGTAATTATTAGTACTGAAACCCTAGTCCCCCTCCCTATAGCCTAGTCTCCCTCCCTATATTCAAAGGAGACCAAATGTGCACAATCCTCTATTCCTATTGGTCCGTTGCTAATTACTTTCATTAGTAAAAGGCCCAAAATATGTCCAAATTTCCCCTAATGGTGAAGTCATTGTTTAGAACCATGCTTCCAATGATGTAGGAGGATCTGCTTGGGCTCTGTCACTTCTACTTCAGCAAAGAAAGTCCAATATAAGGCTTTAACCAAGAGACGTGGAAAACATTGTGCATCGTCCAACTGTCTGGCAATCTAAGTTACATGGCAACATCACTTTTTTTTTTCGAGAAAAATATCCTTCAACTAGTTAATGAAAAAACAACCACAAAGAGCTAAATACAAACTCGCCTCATTAGGGGTGGGAATCAAATGATCAAAAGGGAAGAGACACTTCTCCTCAGGCTAGCCGCTCTAAGAGGAGAAGGCTATCTCATACAAGGGGAGGGGGTGGGGAACAAACACATTGGTGGTCTGTAATGCCAAGTGGGGTCACCACCTCTATTTGTGAGAAATGGGCTAGGTCTCCAAAGCCTCAAGAAAGCTTCACGCCGCTTTTGCATGCGATCATAACCTCCCTGTAACATCCCCCACTGACGGGTGTGAACGATATCTAGCCTGATGGACTCAAGATCGATATCAAGCCTGATGGACTCAGTCAGCGGCGGAGTGTGGGTACCCCCTCGATGGCCTTGCTGCATCTCTAGCTCGTGAAATGTGCTAGGCTGCTATGCTACTACAAATCTCCCATCTCTAGCATGAGCCTGGCCACCAGTCATCAATAGGTGGGGATGTGACGAGAATTGTTGCAATATGATAGTGAGAGACCTGAAGGGCTAGCCCTCCTCCTCATAAGCCTTGACCACTCCAGCCTCTGCTGTGGCCCAAGCAACAGTGCCCCATGTAATGATCTGGATGCCCTGTCCATAGTGAAGATGCGGAGAATCCGCTACTGAATCTAGTGAGCCTTTGGAGAATCCCAAAGGCAATGTCTCTAAGACTCTTGAGGGTGGCCGCACTACTACGGGGGAGCTGCTGTGGCTGACCTCCAACTACCAGCAGCCAAGTACCGAAGCACCAAACTCAAGACAATGTGGCAGATCTTTTCACCAAGGCGCTTCCTCCAAAAAAGGTTAAAGCTTTTCACAAAGCTTTGGGCTTACTACCATTTGAGGATTGATCTACTCTATACATTTGTATACAGAGCACTTTATCACTACAAGGGGGGATTTGTAGGAGATTACACACTTTGGGTAGTGAAAAAGTGTATAGTTGTTAGGGGAATCAAATGTCTAGGACCTAGGGACATTAGAGTTTTAGCATTTTATGTTATATGCTTATAACCTTAGTGTGCGAACTTTTAGAACTTATGATACTTTACTAAGGTTCGAACACCTACTCTTGCATGGTGTGGTTTATTGTAAGGAACAACCTACATGTCTTAATATCAAAATATGCTTAAATTCAACCATTGGATCAACTTTGTACAAAGAAAATTTGTTTTCTTAGACAATGCACTAACCCCATGTAAGAGTTTCATCAAATTATATTGGGTCTAAAAGTAATGTCAATTTTATCACATATCAGTTTATTGATAACATGCTATGTACAACACGCAGTGTAGAAATGTGTATTGGTACAAAACTTATCCATGCTCAAAGATAAATCTTGCACTGGTGCCTTATGTGGTTTGTTCGGAGATTCCTAGTGATGAGGGGCATGAATCAAACTTGTACCTTGCCCAAGGGGAGGACATCATGAAAAAAACCAAGTTATTCATTAGTTGCCACCATGAATGTCCACCAATTCCGTTATACAGGCTATTATCACATGCCAAAGCTAGAGGACTTTGAGAAGATTTGTCGGGTGTTTGAAAGCAACATTCGGGAAGGACGGATATGTCCCTAAAAAAGGAGCATTCATAGTGTCCTTATATGGACTTTCTCCCATGAGGAAGCCATGGTCATAGATGTGGTGATGTCTTCTTGTTGGGATCCCCTATGATAAGAGATTAACAGGGAGTTTGAGGATGAGCTCGCTTGATTTTTGGCCCTCTTAGCTTTCTCCGATCGCATGTTTTATGTATGGGAGGGAAAACACCAATTTGTGGCATGGATTGCGGAAGTTTGATCTAGAGATGCTTAATTTCCATGATATAGGAATTATTGTGTATGGATTTGAGTTAAAAACCTCCTTGACACTTGCACCAAAAAATAATTGATATTTTTAAGCAAAAGGTCCAATGACTCTCGTTTAGTTGATTGGAAGAGTTTCTTCTCTTGTAATACTTTTTAATTAGACATTTTTGGGTTTAGAGTAAAATGTAAGTAATGTTTATGCAATTTTTTTCATAAAAGTAGTGTTGTTTTTTTAAATGTTTGACATGAAAGTGTGTCTTTTGTCTCCATAAATTTGAAAAAAAGGTCTATTTTGGGTTTTTCTTTCCAAAAATGGAGTTGAATTGTCGTTTGCATGATTTTGTTGTCATTTTTCATGACTCACTGTTAACCACTCTTCCTAATCCAAAACCATCGGCACAAGCTCCTCCCAGTAATGGTGTTGAGCCTCCCACTAGTGATCAAGAAAGAATAGAAAATTGAATACTGAGGGGTAAGATGAGACAACAAAGTGATGGCCATATCCTATGATGATATCTCCTTCCCAGCCTGAAGAACCTCTTGCTGAAGAGTGTGGAGTTTGTTGATGTTCTCCCACATCGTCGAAGACTTTGTAGGATTCATCACTCACATCTGCAGTTCCAAGGAAATGCACTTCATGGGTGATACCATGTTATACAAAGAAGCCAAGTGCTACCAAATCCCTTGGGCCAACGTTATGTGTTTGATGTGATTGATCACTTGGGGTGTGCAATCAAGGAAGATGAAAGAATGCACCCAAGCATTTACACGATCCCACAACTATGCCTGAGCCTCCTTCTCTTTCTTAGAAGAAGGTAAAAGCTCCCCCTCCTCTAACTCTAGCCATGGAACTCTAACCACAATGAAATCAGCCAAATCATAAGACTCTAAGACTGACTCCATCATTACCTTTCGGATGCCATATTTGGTCCTGTCTAACTGCTCATCCACTGGGAACGTCAGGAGGGTGGGGATCTTCACATGCTTCTCACCCATCTCAAACAAATCTGCTGTCTCAAGGGTTCACAAGGTCTTGTGAAGGGAGGGTGGGTGGGAAAAAATTTGACGAAGAGGCTGCAAACACTATGTAAGGTGGCTATCCAGCAAAATGATGGATGCCTTCTACCTATTTCTCCACATCCCAAACAGCTCAAAACCTCTCCAATCAACACCAAAAATTAGCAAACCCTTAAGCTCTCACTCTCTCCAAGCTTCAAGCCACCTAGGGCTCTGATACCATGTCGAAATGCACAACAAAAATGAGACAAGTGTTGTGACAAAGAAAATGCAGAAGTGTAGAGAGAGAGAAGCTGTATAAACTCTGCTATATACATTGAAGATTTGGTACAGAATGATACATAGAAGTGTGGGGGACAAGGTGCTATATATACCACCTTGGGCAGCATGTCGGCCAGTGGGGAAAAAAGGCCGATAACCCACAAAAGGTGTCCACCATGATCGGGAAAATTGAGTCGGCCAGCACCACACCTGATCGGCCAGTAAAAAGGGAGATCTCCTAGTCGGTGAGTGAGCACAAAAATGTGGATCACACCTTGTGGGCCAATACTACTACAGCGGACGACCGAAGCAGAAAAGAACACCCCCCATGTGGTGCAAAACTAGGAAAGGATAGAAAAAATGATAAAAATGGAGACTAGTCCTAAAACGAGGGAGCCAAACCCACAACAGGGACCCTAACTCCCTACTGATTAATATGGTACAGATAGGAGATGACTACTAACAGAACGTTCCCCAACATTTCGGAACGTCGAGTAGTGGGGAACGACGTTCCCTTACTCCCTAGAGGGGTAACGATGTTCCCCACTAACTATGGTGCAAGTACTTGTTTGAATACTCACACCAGGAAGGCATTGGAAAGTGTTCATCTCTAGCATTTAATCTCCTTTTTGTCCTATTTTTTCCCTCTTTTATGTAGTTATTTATCTGATGTAATTGGGTATTTTATTCCACATATTTTAGGCTATTTTAGACATTTTTATTAGTTGTTCCTCTAGTCCTATAGGCCGACCTGATCTTTTGTGATGTATATAAGAACTCGACACGTTTGCCATATAATTCATTAATAATTTTCTCACTTGTGTTTGATCACTCTTGGGCTAATTGCTCTGTCTTTCTTGTTCTATATTGCTTCCACTTTCTATTCAACTATTCTCACATCATACATGGTGTAAGAGCTTCTGTGCTTCTGCTAATAATCAACAGGAAGACTTTTTCTTCTATCCCTTGGTGGCTATGTTTTGGATATCTACTTCGAGCACAAACATTAGGCAAAATATGGACTCTCATTTTTTTCCCTTAAGGATTTCCATACCTCCTCTCTCTAGAAAAATGGGCTCATGGTGAAATTTTTGCAAATCAACTCAAAAGTGAGCAGAGTTTGGACATTTGGAATCTACTCTTTGAGACCTTTCCAATGATATACAGCATGATAAACAATTTTGAATATTCAAGAAGTCCCCAAATTGGTGATCACATGGCATGTAACATGACACATCATTACCAATTTGGGGACTTCTTGAATAATAAAAAATTTCCATCATTCTATATATCATTGGAAAGGTCTTGATGAGTACATTCCAAATGTGCAATCTCCATCAACTTTTGATTTGATCTGCAAAAATTTCACCATGAGCCCATTTCTCTAGAGAGAGGAGGTGTGGAAATCCTTAAGGGGCAAAAATGATAGTCCATAAGTTTCACCTAAGGTCAACGTTTTTTTGGCATTGATTCGGGGTTGTTTTCTGCCTCTTGAAAAACACTTCTTTGTTGCGTTTTTTCTCCTAAAGTAGTATCTTGTTGCGTTTTCCTCTATATTAAAGAGAATGTGGGGGAGAGGGAGATCTTGGGTTCCTTCCAATCAAACACACACACATAAGAGAGAGAAAGAATAATAGAGATGGATGGCTGAATTTTCTTCTTTCTTCTTCTCTTCTCTACAACCAAGACTATTGGAGAATTTGGGAAAATCCCAAGACTTTGGAAATTTTGTTTTCAATCTACTTTTTGGTGTATCTTAAGTATACAAACTCAAAAGTTGTCAGAGAATGTGTATTTTGAATCTACCCTTTATCCCCTTTTTACAATCTTGCAAAATGGAAATTGGGATTTTTCCAAATTTGCTAATATGGTGCTAACCATATAACTAAAAAATAAGAGTACATACTATAAGGGAAATTACTCTTCTACAATAACATACAATGGTCGGTCCATAGTGTGAACTCAACTATATGAGCTAGTATTATAACCATGTCATAACTCTAGTACCCCAAAGTGGTTTTCACACATCTTGTCATCCATTTGTGGTACATCAATCATAATCTCACCAACCATGCTAGTGGCATAAGTGTGGAAGCTATCACCCACATGGGTCATCAATGTCCGTAGCACTAGTTGAGCTCGATATCTCAACACTCCCCCTCGAGCTCAACTCCACACACTGCACTCCGAGTAAGCTCCTAAACCTGTGGAGCTTTCCTTATGCCCAATGCCTTCTTGAAGATGCCAGCCACATGATCCTCTGTGCTGACATATACTAGATCTACATCATCTCCTAGAACCTTCTCCCTCACAAAGTGATAATGCACCTCAATGTACTTAGTTCTAGCATGGTATACT
This sequence comes from Cibotium barometz, assembly GCF_041138505.1. Taxonomy (NCBI): domain Eukaryota; kingdom Viridiplantae; phylum Streptophyta; class Polypodiopsida; order Cyatheales; family Cibotiaceae; genus Cibotium; species Cibotium barometz. The sequence continues at coordinate 26,731,963 of NC_141094.1, read as the reverse complement.
TGGTTACTGGCCAACTATATACTACTCATGTACTTAGTTCTAGCATGGTATACTTGGTTACTGGCCAACTATATACTTGGTTACTGGCCAACTATATACTACTCATGTTGTCACAATAAATGACAAATTTCCAATCCATGAGCTCACCCATATCACTAAGTAGTTTTTAAAACCAAACTATCTTACGAGTTGCATAAGAAGCATCCCTGTACTTTGTCTCTGTACTCGACAAAGCAACTCTTGGCTATTTCTTACTTCTCCAACTCACTGCAACACTCCCAAACAAAAACATAAAGCCACTGGTAGATCTCTTGTCCATGATACTATGAGCCCAATCAACATCTATGTACCCATGTAGTTGTATCTCTGTACCAGCCTCAGAAATGTCCATAATCAACTGTGGACTTTATGTATTTGAAAATCCGTCTAGCCACATCCAAGTGTGGCATCCTAGGAACCTGCATAAATTGATTCATAAGTTCATCAATATAGATCAAGTTTGGCCTACTAATGGTCATGTAGATCCCTACATGAAATTATGGTGAAAACTCTTCTTTTAACATCAAAATTTATTTAGACCTTTTTATACTTAAATACAATGAAAATTTCTCTTTTTTAAATAAATAAAAATATCCATATTTTGGAATATGCCAAAATCTCCTCTTTTAACATTTAAATGTTTGAATCCCGAATGTCATGGGAATTCCTCTTTTTACATCTAAATTCTTATGCATAAAAATAAATTTATCAAAGATTCCTCTTTTCTCTTAATTAATAATTATGCATAAATAATAAAAAGTAATTATGCATAAATAATAAAAAGTATTTTTCATGAATATGATAAAAATAACTCTTTTTGATTAAAATATCTAAACCTAGAATATGGTAGGAATTCCTCTTTTAGTATTATGCATAAAAATAAGATATATATATTTTTTTGAAAAAATTGCCATATTACTGATAATTTTTAATTTTCAACTTGTAATGAAAATATGATAGAAACTCTTCTTTTAATCTTAAAATTAAACTATGTATACTTAGCATAATTATAACCATAATTATAAGCATAACTATGATTATTTTTCTTAATTAAACTAAATTAAACATTCCTCATTTCCAAAATTGTTAGTATAATCCTCTTCCCATTTAGAATGAGTTAAAGTAAATTTTCCTACTCATAATCAATCTAAAAAGAATTAACCATCATTTTTACTAATTTAAAATCATGAAAATATCAATTCTCATTCTCTAGCTCATCAAGCCTAGAGATTAGATTGAATCAAGAGATTATCATTGACAAACATCCTTTTAGTAAGGATCTAGCCAGAAAGATGATTAATCTTATCAAGAGATATTTTCTTAAAGAAAACATCATAATAAAGCATAAAGATTAACATAATTCTATTTAGACATTATGAATCTTTGGAAATCTTTATTTGAATAAAGAATCATTACTTTGAAAGCTTCTCAAGCTTTAGAGGGGTTGAGAAGAAGAAAGTCATTGAGATGATTGAAAAAAAACCATAAAAATTACGATTACCTCTAAAATTAGCTTGATTCTTTACTTTTTTGAAGTGAAGCCCCCAAGCAATCCTTTGGCCACCAAGAGGAGAAGAGCAATCTTTCAAGAGTTTTTGGAGGAGAGAGAAGCTCCAAGCTCCCAAGAGAAGAGGCAAATTAAGGGATAATAGAAATATGCTAATTTTTAGGATAATATTGGCATGGTATAGCTCAAAGATGAAAATACAAAGGAATGAGGGTCTATTTATAGGTGAGGGAGGCCACTAACCAAGTCCAACTGGGTTCTAGAGCTTTCCAGCTTCAGTTTGACCCAATTTGGACAAGATTTGGGCTAATTTGGCTCCCTTTTTGATCCAGTTTGCTCCAGGAGAGAGGAGAGATAAAAATATCACATTTTTTTGAGTTAAAAAACCCAAGCAATGATGAAGAAAAAGGCACCTACTTGATGGGGCTCCCCTCCTTACCAAGGTGTCAAAAATTCATCATTTCTCCTAAATATCTTATTTTTCTTACTAATATACCTTAATTTTTAACTAATAAACCTTGTACTCAATCAACTCTTCATCTTATGTGAGCATTTACTCACTTTTGGGTATATTTTTTTATTCTTTGGATTTATCTCATCCCAACACTTGGATTAATCCTATTGGTCCATTGGAATCTTAATTGGACCATAATCCAAAAAATTCTAAAATCTGGACCCTTAGGCTAATGCCTTTAATACACATATTTATTTGATTCCTAATGCACATTGGATAATTTATTTTGAACTTTTGTTTTAGGAAAATATATCTTAGATATTGGGAGAATTTTTATATCAAAAAATATCTCAATATTGAATTACCTCTCTCTAGAAATTTTCTTCTCTCTAGGCCAAAACAAGGGAAAAAAATATTTTCTTGCATTCTAAAATAGGGGATGATTACAGGGAGTTGAGGTAAAAGCTTATTCATTAATCAGGCTAAGGAGTAGTCTTACACTTCCAGAGCAATCAAGGTCCCTCCCGTCAAAATCAGGGAAACCCCAGAGGTAGATTCCCTAACCAACCCTTAGCTTCGATGCAAAGTAATGCAAGACCTCAATCTCAAAATTGGGGAAGTCAAATAGATAGGTTCCCAAACCAGCCATCTACTTCCAAAGTAGTGACACTCAAGTAATAGAAGAAGAAAGAGATGTAAGAGATTATCCTCTAGCTGGCGAGATTATCCTCCAGCTGGCGAGATGAGGACATCTCACGTTTTTTTAGTGGGGTAGGATGTAAGATTCCTCCCTCCATCTTTTGATGATGTAAAGATGTAAGAACCTCCCCTTAAGTCTCTTGTAATCATCCCCCCCCTCCCTTCAGAATGGAAAAAGATCTTGTTTGACCCCGTTTTTGTCTAGAGAGAGAAAATATTCTAGAGAGAGGTAATACAGTTTTGAGATATTTTTGGATATAAAGTTACCCTTTTATTTTAAGATGAATCCCCTTGAGATAGAAGTTAAAAAAGAGTTTTTCTATGTGCATTAGAAATAAACTAAATATGTGTACTGGTCACCTTAGCCTAGGGGTACCTATTTTCAAAAAATTATGGATTAAGGTCCAAAGAGTGTTCTAATGGGCCTATAGTATTATTCCAAGTGTTTGAATAAGAAAAATGCAAGAATAAAATAAAATCCACCAAAAATAAATAAGTTTTCACTTAAGATAAAGAGTTGACTAGTATTGGTACTTACTTTTCACTTAAGATGAAGAGTTGACTAGTATTGGTACTTAGTATAAAAATGTGAATTTTGACACCTCAGGAGAGAGAGAGCCCCTCATCAAGAAGGCGTCTAGAAATCACATCAAGGAGGTCATTTTTTATTCAAAAAAATCATAAAGTGGCTAGATATTTCATCTCTCATCTCTCATTTTTTATTCAAAAAAATCATAAAGTGGCTAGATATTTCATCTCTCATCTCTCCTCTTTCAAACTAGATCAAAAAGTGGGCATAATTAGTCTAAAACTTGTCCAAATTGGATCAAACTGAAGCTGGAAGCCTCTAAAACCCAATTGGACTTGGTTGGTGGCCTCCCTCACCTATAAATAGAGCCCCATTCCTTTGTATTTTCATCTTAGTGTATTTACATTCTAGTGTAATTTTCATTTTAGTGTAATTCCATTATCCCTCTACCTTGCCTCTCCATTGTGAAGCTTTGGTGCTTCACTAAACCTCTTCTTCTCTTGGAGATTAATCTCTTCTCTTGGTGGCCAAGCCTCTTCTTTGAGGGCTACACATCTCCTTAAAGAATCAAGCCAAAAACCAAGGGTAAGCCTAAACAATGATGCTTACTCTCTTCTTTGGATGGTAATCTTCTTCCCAACCTCTCTACATGCCTGGGAAGCATTCTATTTCATGGTTTCTTCTTAGAACTATGCCCTTATTGATTGATGTTGTTTAAATGAAGTAATGTTAATATCCTATTCTTAAATGTATTGTTTTTTATTTGTAATCTCTCTTTTTGAAAGAATACTCACTTTTATGGTTAAATCCTTCTTGGAAGGATAAATCTTAGTTCTAATCTCATTTTCTTACCAAAACTCTAAGCCTAACGAACTAGAGATGAAGATTAAACATTTTTATGATTATTAACCTACTTAGAATGAGGTTAATTCATTTAAACTTGTTTTTATAAGAAATATTATATTTATTCATTTTATGATGAAAGAGAGCTTATGATAACATTCATATATTTATTTTCATTTGGAAATTATAATTGGATATTTTTTCAAAATAACAAGATGCTTAGATGCAATTATGCTTATATTTATGCTTAGGTTTATGCATAAAATAATTTTTATGCTAAAAGTGGAATTTTGAGCATTCTCATTTCATAGAAAATGTGGGCAAACTATGTCAAAATAAATTTAGATTTATGCATAATAAATGTTATGCCAAAAGTGGAGTTTTGAGCATTATTCATTTTAGAAATTACGAGAAGGTTATGTACAATTCTTCTCTAATTTTTAAATGGGATTATAAATATAATTGATTTAGATAAAAATAAATTAGAATGTGTGCATAAATATTTTATGCTAAAAGAGAGATTTTCATGATATTTTATTTTGGAAAATAGAGAAAAGAATGTGAAAATATTCATAGGGGTGCATCGAGAAAACATGGATAAAATTTTAATCAGAAAGAGGAATCACGCGAACATAATTAACTTTTGGAATTATGAAGTATACGTCTAGATTCTCAAGAAATAGAATCTTAAATACATTCTAAACAGGAAAAGGATTTCCCAAAAAAAGACCAGAAACATGCTTAGTTGGATGAATGTAAATACTTGACTGATTTATTCCTAGATTCCCTGGAAAAGGATTCTGGAATTCTTGAAAGGATCGAGGATCGAGGATCCAAAGGTGAACGGATTTATTCCTAGATTCCCTGGAAAAGGATTCTGGAATTCTTGAAAGGATCAAGGATCCAAAGGTGAACGGGAATTTAGCCTTAATTGAATTGAGTCGAGAAAAAGTTATCTTTAACTAAGCCAAGTAATGGCCGAGACTTAGAAAGTTTTGTCGGTATGAAAAGTAGAATAATTGTACTCTTAACCTGTTTGATTGTGGAACAAAAATTTTGATAACTAGATTAAGGAGGAAAGTTGATTATCAAACCTGATTTGCTCAAAGCGAAAAGAGACCATCTTGTTTGTAGAGATTAGAATAATGTGAATGAATGTGGAATGATGAGATGATGTGAATGAATGTGAAATGATGTGAGATGATGTGAAAATGATGTGGGATGATCTGAATGAATGTAGAATGATGTGAGATGATGTGAATGAATGTGGAATAATTGATGTGAATGAATGTGGAAATGATGTGGGATGATGTGAATGAATGTGGAATGATGTGAGATGATGTGAATGAATGTGGAAATGATGTGGGATGATGTGAATTGATGTCAAAAAATGTGGAATAATGAGAAATGACGTGGAATGATGAGAAATGATAAGGAATGATGTGAAATGATCAAGAATGATGAGGAATGATGTGGAAAGATGGGAATTTTGTTTGGAAACTGTATTTGCATGTGAAACCTATTTTTTTAAAGATTGTTTTACATCAAGAATGCTGGGGGAAGCATTTTGACTATCTTATGGAATGAGGTCGTGGGACCTAAGTGAAAAATGTTGCAAGAGCTGACGCAGAGTCAAAGAAGGACGTCTCACGTGGCAAGGTTGGCCGAGGTCTTGACCAGCCTCGGCTCATTAAGTTGGAAATGATGTGGGATGATGTGAATGAATGTGGAATGATGTGAATAAATGTGGAATGATGTGGGATGATGTGAATGAATGTGGAATGATGTGAATGATTGTGGAAATGATGTGGGATGATGTGAATTGATGTGAAAAAATGTGGAATAATGAGAAATGACGTGGAATAGGAATGATGTGGAAAGATGGGAATTTTGTTTGAAAATTGTATTTGTATGTGAAACCTATTTTTTAAAAGATTGTTTTACATCAAGAATGTTGGGGGAAGCATTTTGACTATCTTATGGAATGAGGTCGTGGGACCTAAGTAAAAAATGTTGCAAGAGCTCACGCGCAAGAGCTGACGCAGAGTCAAAGAAGGACGTCTCACATGGCAAGGTTGGCCGAGGTCTTGACCAGCCTCGGCTCATTGAGTTGGACATGATGTGGGATGATGTGAATGAATGTGGAATGATGTGGGATGATGTGAATGAATGTGGAATGATGTGAGATGATGTGAATGATTGTGGAAATGATGTGGGATGATGTGGGATGATGTGACAAAATGTGGAATAATGAGAAATGACATGGAATGATGTGGAATGATATGGAATGATGAGAAATTATGTAGAATGATGAGAAATGATGAGGAATGATGTGAAATAATGAGGAATGATGTGGAAAGATGGGAATTTTGTTTGGAAACTGTATTTGTATGTGAAACCTGTTTTTTTAAAGATTGTTTTACGTCAATAATGCTAGGGGAAACATTTTGACTATCTTATGAAATGAGGTCGTGGGGACCTAAGTGGAAAATGTTGCAACAGCTGATGGAGAGTCAAAGAAGGATGTATCACGTGGCAAGGTCGGCCGAGGTCTTGACCAGCATCGGTTCGGTTAAAATGGTGAGCTTCCGGTGGTACGGGGGATGAGGGGCCAAGGAAATGGCTTATGAGTGAAGCGCTAGTCACTTGTGAAGGAGCCTAGAGGGTGCTAACCATATGGTGCTCGGGCTCTGGGTCGTCGCCCAAGATACCCACGCATGCGTCGAAGAAGAAATGGAACGTTGAGTTAGAGTTGTTTTCTGAAAATGGGCATAGATGTGATTGGTTGACATTGCTGGTCTTCAACGGATGAGTCCATGGCTCATTTTGGTAACTGGATCTCGTTGGTTGATCTAGCTGATCTTCAACGGAGAGTCCATATATGGATTTTATGAGATTATACTCCTATGGGTACTATGAGCTAGGAACTATTGAAAAGGCCCCTGAGTGAAGTACTAGGTGAGCCTAGAGGGACTAACCAGGTGGTGAGCGTTCTGGTTGCCGATGATGCCATAGGTACGCTAAGAAAGGAATGACCAGAATTTGGATTTTATGGTTGGAAAGTGAAAAAGTTAGAATTTTGACCCTGGAAATGGAATACTGAGGATTATGATGGAAACACTGTGGTTTTATTGCAATTTTGTTTTGAAATAGTTCAATCTAAGAAAACGGCAATTTCATATTAGGTGTGTAAGTGGTGAGTCTATTTAATTTTTACATGAGTGCAAGCTAGAGGACCTGGGAACTCTTTTCCCTGGTACCCGGGACAAAACATAACTAAATTTCTATAATGGATCCTATCAATACATTGGTTGGGTAGTTGGCTAACCCATGGGATTAGATGGGGTTGGGCTAGATCGATGGATTCCTATAATAAAATTCAATTCTGTTCAAGTTACGATAGTTGAAGTAAGTCAAAGGATAATCCTTGTTCTATGGAAAAGAATCAACGGCTGTGCCTCTTAATGGATCCTATCAATACATTGGTTGGGCAGTTGGCTAACCCATGGGATTAGATGGGGTTGGGCTAGATCGATGGATTCCTATAATAAAATTCAATTCTGTTCAAGTTACGATAGTTGAAGTAAGTTAAAGGATAATCCTTGTTCTATGGAAAAGAATCAACGGCTGTGCCTCTTTTGATGGGGAAAAAAGTGTTGGTCACTACTATGAACCAAGTGCAAGTTCCTCTAATTCGGCCATGTGACTCGCGGGTTCGGTCGGAATACAAAGGATAGTTAAGGCTCTTGACTACGTTAGAAGATTTTCCTGGAGAAAGCACCTATGCATTCTGAGTGAGGGAAGTTTTTTCCGGGTTTGGTTTTGGAAGAATCGAGGGATTAGTCTCTTGTTTAGACATTCACAGGGGAGGCCCTGAGTGGGAAGCTCTGCCCTCCGCGTGAGGTTGCTACTTCCACTACCAACTCTCCAGAGTTCGATGCGCAGAGAGGGCAGGGATCTCACAATGTGTGTGTTCAGTGGCTTGAGCCAAGCACGGAATAAAATAATGGCACTGTATATATAAGCAAGATAGAAGCAAACATAGATTGCACACGTCACATCTTTGCAAACATTCTCCATTCAAATGCTTACTTCATTGATATAGAGATATGTATAGATGTAGTCTCTAACATTTGTAGGCTGCCATTTACATTTACATTCTTCTGCATGCCATTTGCCAAACCTTCTTGTAGACAACATTGGTTGTGAAGACTTCATTTAAACCTTCTATGCTGCTTTCATATTCCACAATATGCTTTACACACTCTTTCACCACATCAGATGATCTAACACATGACATACCAATGTATATTTGTCCATGTGTGAATACTTGTCTGGCTAGATAAAGTCCCAATACAATCAATGTTTATCCTTGGGACTTATTTATTAACATACCAAAAGCTAACCTTACAGGAAATTGTCTCTTTCTCATGTCAAAAGAAAATTGAAGCATAGTAGGTATAAATGTCAACCTCAGAATAAAGACCTTGTCTTCAATGTTTGCACCTGTAATGATTTCTACTTCTATCACCTTTGAGTTAAATTTCTTACATATCAATCTCGTACCATTACAAAGTCCCCGTTGAGGGTCCAAATTGCGGAGCAACGTGATAGGAGCATTAATCTTTAGAAGTAAGCGGTGAGGAGAGGGTAACCAACCACCTAAGTTCCAGCTGTTCAAGTACTCAATTGGATACAATATTGTGTCATTCTCGAAAGAAAAAACCAAATCTGCACTGAGGTATTCTCTTTCAAGATCGGGCAATGCACTCAAGGTTAGTTCATTGATCTCATCAACCTCTAGATTTTGTGGTGCAAGAATAGCACAGTCTTTGAAGAAGCATGCATAATCCTCCATTGTCTAAATATCTTTGTATACCCATTCTACCAAAGTCAAAATAGTGTTGACATGGATCAACATTTGTGGTGGAATTACCACTCTATCTTCATTGTTTGGATGGCCTATAAATCCATCTCCAATTTGTAATGTCCATTTGACATATTTATGTTTTATAAAATTATAAGCACTCTGTCTAACCCACATGTTTCGGGTGAGATTTAAAACATTTACATATCTCCAAACATGTGACCAGAAAAATGTTGCATCAACAATATCCTCATGCGATCCCTTTGGCACAACCGGTAAGATTTGCCATGAAGTCACCACCAAAGAGAATAACTTACCCACCAAACACTATGTCACTTTGCATAATGTCTTTCAATGTCATGTCCAATGCTTGATATACACAGACCTATGGCATTGACTATGAGGAGACATTTAGTCCAGTTGCAAGAATGGAAATCGCAGAGGTGCCATTGCTGAGCAATAAAGGGTTGGTCTTTACATCAGATGGATGTAAAGAATGTTTTTTTATATGGTGATTTACGAAAAGAAGTATACATGATGCAGGCACCAAGTTATGAGAGTAACACACACTCAGATTTTGTGTGCAAGTTACGTACAAAGCCGTGTATGGCTTGAACCAAGCACCCAAAGCATGGTCAAACAAGATCGGGGAGTATCTTGTTACCATTGGATTTCAGATATCCAATTTAGATTCTTCACTTTATGTGAAAAAGATAGATAGAGAGATCATGCTATTAGTCATTTATGTGGACTTAATTATCACTAGTGATCACTGATAGTTATGCTGACATACATAATGTTAGGAAAGTTTGAAATGAAGGATTTGGGTGAGCTGCGGTATTTCCTGGGCATAGAGGTGGTGAGATCACCTCATGACATTTTGTTATTACGAAATAGTATGGCTTGGACAAGCCGTCCAAGTATGGTATGATAGGCTGTAAGCCTGTTTCAGTGCCATTAGAGCAAAACACAAAGCTTTCCATAGATACATGTGAGCTTTTGGAGGACCCCACTACGTACAGGCGCATAGTTTAGGGTATACTAATGTTGAAGATTAAATTGGTGGGAAGAATATTTTAAGATATTTATATGTGGATAAATCAACAAAATGATAATATACTAAAAATTTGGATTATTGGAAAAAGAGTATTTTTATAAAATCCCATTATTCTTGTATAGAACTATTTCTTAATTCTATTTGTGAGGTCCCTATCCCCATCGAGCAACGAATTGTGAGGGGTGCTAGTAGCAAAAGTAGCACTTCTTGTATGGGGCAGGGTCCCACACTCTCGGGGCCTCGCCCACGGATATCAGGACAAGAGACTAATCCATCGCTTCTTCCAAAACCGAACCCGAAAAAAACTTCCCTTGCCTAGAAAGCACGGGCGATTCCTCCAGGATAACTTTTCTCTAACGCAGTCAAAAGCCTTAACTAACAGAATTGATCTGACCAAATTCGTAAGTCCCATAGTCAGATCAGGGAAAAGATTATACTTGGATCATAGAGACCAACGCTTTTTTCCTCATTGAGAGGCACAGCCGTTGATTCTTTTCCATAGAACAATTTTTGTCCGGGATTTACTTAATCTATCGAACCAGAACAGAATTAAGTCTCAATTTAGGGATCCATCAGTCCATCCAGTCCCATGGGTTAGCCAACCGTCAAACCACTCTAGTGATGGGATCCAATTAAGAATTTGGTTAGGTTGTCCCGTGTACCAGGGAAAAGAGTTCCCAGGCCCCCTGGCCGGATATTCATGCAAACTTAAAACTAGTCACACCACTTGCACACCCAATATGAAATTGTCTTTTTCACAGATTCAACATTCTTTAAAACAATCATTTGATGAAACCATAGTGTCAGTGATCATAATCCTCTAATTATCCAGTTGAGTCCTTATTTCCAAACATTCCTTCATCGGTGTACCTATGGCATCATTGGCAACCAAAACGCTCACCCCCTGTCCACTCAGGGGCCTTTTCGATAGTTGCTAGCTCATAGTAACCGGAAAGTATTCACTTTAACAAAAATGGAGTTTCCGTTGAAGATCAGCAATGAATGTGGATTGATGTGGATCATCACTTATTTCCTCATTTATCCTCATCAGATCTCATCCACTTGCATCTACCCATACATCTCATCTCTTCACATACATTAACATCTATCCAGTTTACATCGCATCTTATCACATCCATTTCACATCACATCTCATTCATTCACATCCCGATTCACATGCTAACATATTCATTCACGTCCCTTATCGTTCATTCACATCCTGATTCACATCACATCACATCCATTCACATCCCTTATCATTCATTCACATCTCGTTTCACATGCTATCACATTCATTCACATCCTATATCATTCATTCACATCCTAATTCACATGCGTTACTAACACATTCATTCACATCTTATATCTCCTATCACATTCATTCATATCTTATATCATTCACTTACATCCTGATTCACATGATATCACATCTCATTTATTCACTCACATTTATCTGATTCACATCACATCACATCCATTCACATCTCTTATCATTCATTTACATCCTTATTCACATGACATCACATCTCATCTATTCATTCACATTTATCTGATTCACATCACATCACATCCATTCACATCCCGATTCACATCCTAAATCATTCATTCACATCCTGATTCACATGACATCACATCTCATCTATTCATTCACATTTATCTAATTCACATCACATCACATCCCTTATCATTCATTTACATAACATCACATCCCTTATCATTCATTACATCACATTCACATTTATCTGATTCACATCACATCACATCCATTCACATCCCTTATCATTCATTTATATCCTGATTCACATGACATCACATCTCATCTATTCATTCACACTTATCTGATTCACATCACATCACATCCATTCACATCCCTTATCATTCATTCACATCTCGATTCACATTCTATATCATTCATTCACATCTCGATTCACATGCTAACACATTCATTCACATCCTATGTCATTCATTCACATCCTGATTCACATGACATCACATCTCATCTCATCTATTTACCTCTGATTCTCATCACATCCATTCTCTATTCATTCTCACCTATCTGATTCATATCACATCTATTTATAGAATGTAAGAGAATTCTTTTTTTTTTATATAAAGATTCTTTACGCATCTATTTATGCATAAGAACAACTTCAGTGGGAAATAACACTTTTATAAAAATCCGTTTATGCATCTATTTATACATAAATTCAATTTTAAGGAGAATAACACTTTCAAAATAAAAATAAATCTTATATGCATAAATTCAATTTTAATGAGAATAGCTCTTTTGAAATAAAAATAAATTTCTTTATGCATAAAATCAAAATTAATGAGAGTAACTCTTTTGAAATGAAAATAAATTTCTTTATGCATCTTTCTATGCATAAAGTCAAAATTAATGAGAATAACTCTTTTGAAATAAAAAGAAATTTCTTTATGCATCTTTCTATGCATAAAATCAAAATTAATGAGAGTAACTCTTTTGAAATAAAAAGAAATTTCTTTATGCATCTTTCTATGCATAAAATCAAAATTAATGAGAGTAACTCTTTTGAAATAAAAAGAAATTTCTTTATGCATCTTTCTATGCATAAAATCAAAATTAATGAGAGTAACTCTTTTGAAATAAAAAGAAATTTCTTTATGCATCTTTCTATGCATAAAATCAAAATTAATGAGAATAACTCTTTTGAAATAAAAATAAATTCTTTATGCATCTTTCTATGCATAAAATCAAAATTTGATGAGAATAACACTTTTGGAATAAAAATAAATTCTTTATGCATCTTTCTATGCATAAAATCAAAATTTGATGAAAGTAACGCTTTTATAATTAAAAAAATTCTTTTATGCATCTATTTATGCATAAACTCAATTTTAATGAAAGTAACACTTTTATAATAAAAAAATTCTTTTATGCATCTATTTATGCATAAAAAACAATTTTAATGAAAGTAACACTTTTATAATCCAAATATTCCCAATATGCATCTTTCTATGCATAGAAATTAATTCTAATGAAAATAACACTTTTATAATTAAAATATTTTTAATATGCATTTTTCTATGCATAGAATAAAAATAACACTTTTAGAATACACAAGCGGTGGGGATTACTCTTTTTGAATAATAAAAAGATAAAACTTACTTCACCAAATTTAAGAAAATTTTGCAATAACCTCCTTTGTATGGCTGACCATTTTTCAAAATTTTCACTCTTAAATTTACTAGAAATTATCCAAGATGATTTAAATCATTCTAATCTAATCAATTTCCACTTTATTAAGAGTAAACAATATGAAAAGTTTAATTTCATAAATTTGATTACACATTTGGGATAAAGAAAGACTAAATTCAATAATGAAGAGAAGGGGGAAAACCTTTCCAGCAAGGCATAACATCCATTTTTATTTTAAAGAAAGCAAAAATCAGAAAACCATAAAATAGAATAAGAAAGAGTAGAATTTCTAACTTACTAGGAGTTTTGTGAGCTTTCCTTTGGCTTGATGGTTTGAGGGATCTATTCTTGTTTGCAACAAGAGTGGCCACCAATTCTTTTGAAGAGGAAATGGTCAAAAACAAATGAATTATCAATGAATTCACTGTTTTTGGCTCTGGGGAGGAGTAGAGTAACAGTGCATAAAACACTATTAACTATTTACAAAGGGGGAGACTTCATTTATAGGAAAAAGTGAGCCTCTAACCAAGCAAACTGATTCTAGAATTTTCCAGATCAATTTGGTCAATTTTTGACCATTTTTAGGTCAGTTTAGCTTACTTTCTGGATCTAGTTGAAGCAGGAGAGAGGAGAGATGAAAATATCTCATTATTTGTGAGTTTAAACTTCAACCACACATGTGAAATAGGTGCCTCCTTCATGAGGGGAATTCCCCACACTGAGGTGTCAAAAATACATCATTTCTTCTAAATATCTCTTCTTTTTTAACTAATAACCTTGTCCTTAGTCAACTCTTCATCTTATGTGAGCATTTACTCATTTTTGGAGGATTTTCTTTTATTCTTTCATTTATTTCCTCCCTACATTTGTATTAATCTAATTGGTCCATAGGAACCTTAATTCAAAAGTTTCAAAAAATCTAGACCCTTAGGCTAAGGTCCTTTTTACCTGATTTCAATTTATTCCAATTGCACATTGGAAATTTCTTTTTGAATATCTGTTTCAAGGGAAACCATTTTAGACACTAGGCGGATTTTTATATCCAAAAATATCTCAATTTTGAATTACCTCCCTCTAGACATTTTCTCTCTCTATGCCAAAACAGGGTAAAACAGGATCTTTCTTTTATTTCAGAGAGGGGAATAATTATAAGATCAGAAGGGGAGGTTCTTACACCTACACACCTCAAAAGCCAGAGGGAGGAATCTTACACTATTGTGGTTAGGAAAAGGAATGAATTTCATAAAGTTAGAATATTCCTTACAGATAGAAATTCCGTTAATTTATCTGAAGAAAACTCTTAGGAATCAAAGTTAGAAGTAAACCGAATAATTTTGGTTAGACCACGATTGTGAGTATAGTGGCCAGTAAATTACTTGCCCATCTCTCGAATCTGAATCAACCTCGTGGACCAATTCCAAATCTTCGATACAAAGAATAGACTACCGCTAAATTAGAGAAGTTTTCCTTTAACCAAAATCACCAAGAATTAAGTTGGAAATTCAGTGAAAATTGATGGGTAGATTACCCTAATGCGAGACCAATGATTCTCATTAAGAAAATTTGGATTGTGGGAAAAAGGGTTTTGTGGAATCAAACTTAAACCAGGAATTCTACTTGCATAGAAACTCTGCTTTTTTTTTAAGGACTGTTTTACGCCAGAATGCTGGAGGAAGCATTTGGCTTGTGATTTAACTAAGGAGAGATTCGTTGGAATAGCTAGCGAGTCATCGAGGGACATCGCTCACGGCAAAGCCTACCGAGGTCTTGACCAGCCTCGATATGGTTAAAATGGTGCGCTTCCGGTACGATGGGCGAGGATCGATGAAGTGGTCCCTGAGTGAAGTACTAGGACACCTAAGTAGGATCCTAGAGGGTTCTCACCAGGTGATGCACAGGCTCGCAATTGTTTTCTAGGACACCCATGCGTACGTCGAGGAAGATATGGATGAACTAGAAAGGAATTACTTTTGTTTTGTGAATATGATTTTGATATTGGATCTCATTGGTTGACCAGCTGGTCCTCCTCAACGGAGAGTCTGGATGATAATTTTTGTAAAACAATGGACTAGATATTTTGGAGGATTATGATTAGTAATACTATGGTTTCATTGAAAGATTGTTTTAAAGACACCCGAATGTGTTAAAAAGGTAATTTCTTATTGGGTGTGTAAGTGGTGTGACTACCTTGAATTTTTCTTGAAGCACCGACTAGGGGGCCTGGGAACTCTTTTCCTCGATACTACCTGGGACAAAACATAACCAAAATTTTTATAAAGGAATCCCACCAATACAATGGTTAGGCAGTTGGTTAATAACCCATGGGCCGGTTGGGGTAGGTTGGATCGGGGGATTCCTATAATATAGATAGAAACGATTAAGTTACGTTAGTTAGATTAAGTCCCAGGAAGACCCTTGTTCTGTGGGAGGGCATCAGCGGCGGCTATGCCTCGCAAAAGGGAAAAAAAAGCGGTGATTCTATGGACCAAGTGCAAGTCTCTTCCTTGATCTGACCATGTGACTTACGAGTTCAGTCGGATCAGTTTTGTTAATTAAAACCTTGACTTGTTAGATTAATTCTTGCATTAGATGATTTTCCTGGTGGAATCGCATGTGCCTTCCGGGCGAGGAAAGTTTTTCCACGTTCAATTTCGGAGGAACTCTCGGGTTAGTCTCTTGTGTCTGGACATCCGTGTGGTGGGCGAGGCTCTGAGTGTGGATCACTACCCTACATGAGAGGTTGATGCTGCTTCCGCTACCAGCACCCCTAGAGGGGGCATCGCGGAGGGGGGGGCAGGGGTCTCACAGCTCGTATCAGAGCCAGGTTGAGAACTAAGAAGGAAAAACCAATTTCATCATAAATTTATAATAAAAAAGATCACAAAGAGCATTTACATATTGTGTTTTCATTCCTTAAGCTTCATTAATGAATACTTTTAATCAATGAATTTGGTTTTATAGATAAAAGTTCCAGGTTTATCTGGTATTCCCGATCTCACTCAGTCTCAGGATATGACTGCTTTCACCTTCGAGCATATCCTCTCCTCCACTACGACTCAAATGAGCAGAGCCAGACTTGTAAACCATTTTGAGGATTTATATTTCCCAGATCCAGTGGAGAGACGTCAGCATAAGTGGTTTGCAGGGCAGTATGTCCACACCTCTTGCAACCAGCGCTCGCCTGATGTGGAAGAATATCTCTTTAGCCATGGTCCTGTTGAGGTTAAAAGTGGTTCATGGTGTTATCGTGTATCACCCCACGCCTCGAGATTTTGGACTTTCCTGTCATATTTATAAATTTCTTAGCCATTTTATTCCAAAAAGGAAGATTGTAGCACCTTTAGCAGTAAGGGAACAATTGTATCGTGGCATGTCTGTAGCCCAGTATCGCCGTCTTATGCAATTCCCACGGAGGTTTTGACTTTCTGGAGCCAAGATGCTCTATGTACATATTGCAACCTTTATATAAATAAAGAAATGTTTTGTGGAAAATTCTCAGTTATATAAGTGCTTTGTTTATTATATGACGAATTGAAGAAACAAGATCTGTTCCCAGACATATGTCGTAGATCTCCAATAAGATCGATTATCTTGTTTAAGCAATTATTTTTTGAACCTCTTAAGTCTTAAGATCTCGTTGACGAAATCAAATAGAAATTTAATAATGTATCATTTTTGGCAGAATCATGAGGCGTGCGAATTGCGGTGGACAGCCAGACCCTCTCCTCACAGATGAGGAAGAGCTTGACCCCGATGTTTGCACCCTTCACAGAACTTAGCCACGTCCCTTCAAGGGTAAAGGGGATAACTTGGGCAAGGTTGTGGTGGAGAAGTGGATGGAAGCAATGGAAGAATACTTCGATATCACCGGATACAACGAGAGGAGCAAAATGGCTCTTATAAGGCTAAAGATAGTGGAAACAACTAGGGTAGCATTATGGAGAAACCATTGCGAGACCAACCATCTCGATCGAAACACCCAGACCTGGAATGATCTCAAGGCTTATCTAAGGAAGAAATTTTGTCTCCTTGGATTTTTGGAAACCAAGATGAATGAATTCTTAGAGTTAACCCAGGGGAGCAAAACTATTGAAGAGTATCACCAAGCGTTCGCTCTTCTCCTCAAGTACTCACCACTATTGCTAGACGAAGAGCAACTCATGGCCAGGTTCATTCAAGGAATGAACAAACCTTTGGACACCCTGGTCAAGAATGCCAAGCCAGTTTCCATGGCTGAAGCAGTAAGGATGGCGAAGGACTTCGCCAAAGCCTTTATTGTTAAGGTCTCTCCAAAGCTAGCTCCCTCATCCTTTAAGAGATTCCAAACACACTGGGAAGTTCTTGCACCCTTCCGCCTCCAAAGAGACACCAAAGTCCCAATCAAAATTTGGAGAGGAAGTTTCAGAAATGAAGGAAGACCTTTTCCTCGAAGCTCTTTTTTAGGACCTCCAACTCTTTCTAGAATGCAAGGGGAAGAGCTTCAAAGTGAAAACAACCGTTTCGGCGGTTGTCAAGGGTTTGGGCACCAGCTCAAGGATTGCCCATCTCCTTCTTTGGGCCAAGGAAGCCTTGGTGTTAGAGTTTAAAGACAGACTCCTTCGTATCAATCCAATCAGGGTCCCCCTCGCCAAAATCAGGGCAATCCCAAAAGAGTGCCAGCTCAGCTTGCAGCCTCCATGCAAAGTACTCTCTGAACTCCCTCCCAGAATTGGGGAAACCAAAGAGAGAGAGTTCCACCTTAGACTACAGTAGCTAGAGCTATCACTATAGCTGAGGAAGTGGAGGAAGAAAAAGGACAGATCTATGCCGCCACATTTAGCATCAGGGGTAGAACCATCAATTCTCAGTCCTCCAGACTCCAACAGAGTACCAGCATAAGCAATTCAAGCTTTTGATCGATTCAAGCAGTACTCATTCTTTTATTTCCCCAGGATTTCTGCGTAAGTTAGTCCTAAATCAAAAAATCAAGGAAACCTATGATGCAATTGGAATTGGCAAGTGGAAACCTATGATGCAATTGGAATTGGCAAGTGGAAAGATTCTTTTCACACACCTTGACACTAACCCTATTCAGTTTAGTCTAGATGGGAACGTAAGAGATTTCCAATTCAGAGTCCTACCCATGGGAATCTATGATGGAATCCTTGGAATAGATTGGCTCCATAAGAATCAGGCTGACATTCACTGCCATAATGGAACCATCTCTTTCCTTGACCTTCACGGGACTAAAGTTCAAGGAACTGGAATTTTTGGATCCCCGTCAAAGCTTCTAAATTGTTAAAGGGGATCAGAAAGAGGAAAGTTGTTTACGTCATTAAGATGAATCCGGTAGACATAAAATACAAGGCTAAAGAACTAGAGTGGTTAAGTGAGTATGTCGATGTGTTCCCAGAAGAGCTGACTGAGATGCCTCTGACTCATGAAGTAGATCATGAGATCGAGTTAACCCCCGGAGCTCAGCCACCAATAGCCCAGCGTGCATACAAAATGCCAGTTCAAGAAGCCATAGAACTTAAGTAGTTAAGACAACTGCTAGAGCAAGGATTCATCAGACCCAGTGTTTCACCTTGGGGTGTGCCCATTCTCTTTCAGAAGAAGAAAGATGGAATGTTAAGACTCTGTATTGATTACAGAGGATTGAATTGGTTAACAATTAAGAATAAGTATCCTATCCCCAGGATTGATGAACTTCTGGATCGGTTAAGTGGAACCCAAATATTCACAAAGATAGATCTCAAATCCGGGTACTACCAGATTAGAATCAAGGAATAAGACATCATTAATCGTCTCATGCACGATATTCTCAGAGAATACTTGGATGTTTTTGTTTTTGTCTTCTTTGATGACATCTTGGTATACTCTAAGAATGTTGCAGATCATGAAGATCATGTGCACAAGGTCCTAGAGATCCTAAGTGTGAGATCCCACTGGCCCCTCCGTGCACCGAATTCCCGGTTGCTAGCAACGGAAGTAGCTTCTTCTTGTGCGGGGCAGGGTTTCCCACTCGGGGCCTCGCCCTTGAATGTCCGAACACGAGACTAATCTGGTGGTCATTTCGAAACCGAAACCGATAAAATTTTCCTTGCCTGAAAAATGGGGACGATTCCACCTTTTTTCATTTCCTTAATGAATTTTCTAACGGGATCAATAGACTAAACTAACCTTCACTTGATTAAAACCAGATAGAAGGAAAACTATTACAGACTTAACTTCAAGAAATCAACCCTTTTTTCCTAACTGAATCAGGCACAACCGTTGATCTATTCATTTGAGAAGTCTTCAAGTTATTATTTAACTATTCGAGTTCTAAGCGTATTCCTATTATTCAATTTCATTATTAAAACTCTATAGATTCCTGCCTAACCCCATCCAGCCCATGGGTTAGCCATCGCCCAACCACTGGAATTGGTAGAACTAGACAATTACTCACCCACCCATAATTGAATGCCTTTCTTAACTTTTGCTTTCGAATACAGATAGGCACATACTCCTCTTTAAACTTTAACTTATAAAACAATCCATTGATAAAAAGTTATTGAGTGTACAGATGTCATAACTCAAAATTTCCATCCAGTGTATAGTTATTGAGTGTACAGATGTCATAACTCAAAATTTCCATCCAATCCTTGTTTCTAAAAAAAATAGTATCACTCTAGGCTCTCTGTTGAGACTAGCTGGTCAAGAACGAGATCCAGTAATAGATTACAATAATCATTGGTCCATCATACAATATCTTCCACGACATACACATGGGTGTCCTAGGCACCGCGAGCGCGTGCATCGTCTGGTCAGAACCCTCTAGGATCCTCTCCTTAGGTGTCCTGGCACTTCACTCAGGGACCGCTTCGTCGGCACTCATCCATCGTACCGGAAGCGCACCATTTTAACCGTACCGAGGCTGGTCAAGACCAGGGTGACAGGCTTTACCGTGTGAGCTGTCCTTTGAACACTCCCTGCCAGCTATTGCAACTGAACTTCTTTTAGAAAAACACATATACCAAATGCTCCCTCCACCAACATTCTGGCGTAAGATAGTCCTTTAAGAAAACAGGGTTTCTATGCAAGTTTTCAGTTTGATTTTCTTTTGAACACAATGAGTATATCTTAAATCAGTATCCCCAAAACTTCATAGTTGTAATACTGAATTTCAAAACAGAATTCCTCGAATTCTGTAACCTTGATCCTCATATCAATTTGAAGGGTCTTAACTTAGTTTCAGATTTGGTGGGAGATTTGAGTGTATTTTCTTAAACTAGTTACATCTGCTTTCCTCGAAAAACTGACGAAAGAGTTTGGTCTTGGTCATAGTCTAATTCAGAGTTCGAGTCTGATAAGGTTTTTTCTCAACTATCTTTCTTGAAAAGGGGGTGATATTTCAGGTACTATTTTATTGAATTACATTCATTGAATATTCATTTAACTGATTTCTAAATTAATCACAAATTTTGATGAGGAATAAATTAATCATTTATCTGAAATTCCAACTTCGATAGATTTTTTGAATTTTCTCTTTACAATCCAAGTGAATATGAAACGATAGAAATTTCTCTCTAAGAGTATTTACTTATTCACTTATCAAATATTCATGTAAATTAAACATAAAATTAAAGAGAAATCTAATTTTGATATAAAAATTCTTTATGCATCTATTTATGCATAAAATCCAACTTCAAAGGAAATAACACTTTGATATAAAAGAAAATACTTGTATGCATCTATTTATGCATAAAATCAATTTAATAGGAATAACACTTTTAAAATAAAAAGAATTTCTTTATGCACCTTTTTATGAATAGAAATTTAATTTAATAAAAATAACACTTTTATAATAAAAAAATTTCTATTATGCATCTTTCCATGCATAGAAATTAAATTCAATGAAAACAACACTTTTATAATAAAAAATTTCTATTATGCGTCTTTCCATGCATAGAATTTGAATTCAATGAAAATAACACTTTTATAATAAAAAAAATTCCAATATGCATCTTTCTATGCATAGAGTTTAAATCTAATGAAAATAACACTTTTATAATAAAATTTTTTCCAATATGCATCTTTCTATGCATAGAATTTAAATCTAATGAAAATAACACTTTTATAATAAAACGATTTCCAATATGCATCTTTCTATGCATAGAAATTAATTTCAATAATTAATATTAATGATATCCATGCATGTTCATAGGTGAATATGTACATGGAGTAAATAAAAATATTTCTTTTAGAATGCACAAATGGTGGGGATTACTCTTTTAGAATAACATAAAATAAACTTCATTTTCCATAAAATTCAAGAGAGTTTGCCATAACCTCCTTTGTATGGCTGACCATTTCTCAATTTTTACATTCTAATATCAATTTAAAATTAAACCCAAATTGAAGTAAAGTACTCTAATCTACTCAATTTCCACTTTCTAGAGAGTAAACAATAAGAAAAGTTTATTCAATTTTTTTATTACTCAATCTAGGATAAAGAAAGGCTGAATTCTTAAGGAAGAGAAGGGGGTAGCCTTTTCATCAAGGCATATCATCAAGATTCACTAAAAAAAGCAAAGAAAACAGAAAAACCATAGATTAGAAATTAAAAAGTAGAGTTTTTAGCTTACATGGAGTTTTGTGAGCTTTCCTTTGGCTTGAGGGATTGAGGGTTCTACTCTTGTTTGGATCAAGAGTGGCCACCAATTCTTTTGGAGAGGATTTAGTCAAAAACAATTGAATTATCAAGTGAATTCAATGTATTTGGCTCTGGGGAGGAGTAGAGTAATAGTACATAAACACTATTAAGCTTTTACAAAGGGGGAGGCTTCTATTTATAGGAGAAAGTGAGCCTCAAACCAAGCAAACTGATTCTAGAATTTTCCAGATCAGTTTGGTCAATTTTTGACCATTTTCGGGTCAGTTCAGCTTACTTTTTGGAATTAGACTTGAAATAGGAGAGAGGAGAGATGAAATATCTCATTTTATTGATTTAAAATGAGAAGCAATGATGAGAAAAAAGGTGCCTCCTTCATGAGGGGGAATCCCCACTCTGAGGTGTCAAAAATTCATTTTTTTAAATGTTTCCTTTGGTCCTTAGTCCACTCGTCATAGTCCACTCTTCATCTTATGTGAGTATTTACTCATTTTTGGGGGGTTTTTCTTTATTTCTTCAATTTATCTCCTCCCTACATCTGGATTAATATTATTGGCCCCTTAGAACCTTAATCCAAAATTTTTAGAAAATTTGGACCCTTAGGCTAAGGCCTTTTGAGCAGATTATAATTTATTTCTAATGCACCTTAGGAATTTTTTTTTAACTTCTGTTTCGGGAGAATTGATTTTAATAAAAAGGATATTTTTTCCATCCAAATATATCTAAGAATTGAGTTATCTCTCTCTAGAAAATTTTCTCTCTCTAGGCCAAAACAGGTAGAAACAAGATCTTTTATTGTTCTGAAAAGGGGATTGATTACAGGGGAAGAAACTGGACATCTTGAGGGCATGGGGAGGAATCTTACATTCTCTCCCACTTGAAAAATGCGAGATGTCCTCATCTTGCAAACTGGGAGTAATCCCACATCAGTTCGGCTTCATTCTCCCAGGTGGCGTCTTCAAAAGGATAGAACTTCCATTTGACTAATAACTCTCTTAGAATTGTGTTCCTGAGAACCTTTTCTTGAACATCAAGGATTTCTTCATGTTGGAGTTCCATCAGCCCTTGGGTTGAAGAAGTTAAGAGTTCATCATTAAGCACATGATTTGGACTCGGTACATACTTTTTAAGAAGGCTGAGATGAAATACATTATGTACTTTGAGATGAGGAGGCAGAAGAAGTTCATAGGCTAAGTCATCTACTTTCTTTGTTATCAGATATGGCCCACAGTATGTGGGAGATAACTTCTTGTACTTCCCAAGAGATAGAGAACTTCTTTTGGGGTGTACTCAAATGAAGACCATATCTACTTCTTCGAATTTTCTGTCTCACTTCTTCTTATCTGCATACTGCTTCTGTCTATCTTGGTGGGTAGATTTTATATCTTTGCAGATTGACTGCATCTGCTACTCCATGTCATCAAGCGTCTGTCTGGACATCTTGACCCTAATCAATGGGTCGGACCAAGTTAATGGTGTTAGGCAGTCTTGTCCATAGAGAGCTTTGATGAGTCCAAGAAGAGGCATTGTAGGCGAACTTGACTAGGTGCAGATAGCTTAGCCACTTCTTGGGTTCCCTGCCACCCACAGCATGACCAAAGTATATCTTTGATTACCTGGTTCACCCTTTCCATTTGACAATCGGTCTCAGGGTGGTAAGCTGTGCTGAGATCCAAGAAAGTTCCTAGTGCTTTGGAAAATGTAGTCCAGAATCTTGACGTGAACTTGGGATCTCGATCACTTACTATTCTCCTGGGTAGGCCATGCAATCTGAAGATTTCCTTGAGAAACACTCTGGCCACATCCACTACAGTGTAGGTTTCTTTTACTAGAATCAGATGGGCAACTTTGGTTAGTCTATCATCTACCATGAAGATGGAGTTGTAACCTCATTGCACTAAAGGTAGTCCAGTAATAAAATCCATAATAATACATTCCCACTTCATCTGGGGGATGTCTAATGGATGTAACTTCCTAGGCATTTTTACTCTCTCTGCTTTGACTTTCGACAAATCAGGCATTGAGGTACATGATTAGTACATCCTTTTTCAGTCCAGGACAAAAAAAGCTTTTCTTTACAGACATGTAGGTCTTGATGAAACCTGGATGTCTTGCAATAAGGCTGTCATGGGCCTTCAGAATTTGACCCTTAGTTCCCTCATCATTGGGAATGCATAGCCTGCTATTATAATACATAATTCCATCATCCAGGCTGTACCCTTGAACTCGGTTCAACTCCTGAGGAGTTTTGCTTTTGTGCATAAGTAGGGTAGCAATAGGACCAAAGAATCTAAGGCTTCATGACATTAGGAAGTGAATGGGGTCTTCTTGGGCCCTTTAATTTGCCCAAGCCTAATCAAGGTGATTAAGGAATAGCCAAATGGGGGGTTGCCATGTGGACTGAAATGTTGGGTTTGTAAGAGAGGTGTAAGAGTGGTCAAAGGGTGCACTTTTCCCCCCAAAAAGGGAGGGAGGTAATTTTACAATTTTCGGACCTCCATAACTTCTACATACAAGCTCCGATTTGAGCGAAGATTATAGATCCGTGATCTACGCATCAAGAGCTTTCCATAGATATGTTACATGATATGGTTTTATCCGCTAGATTTTAAATTCCATTTTCTCCCCAAAATTCAAATTCGAATAAAGTAGCCGTTTTGAAGCTTCTAATTAGAAAACGTTTCTTCTTAAGAGAAAAGGTTTGACTCCTTAAACTGCCAAATAAAAGGGCCCAAGAAGACTCCATTGAGGTCCTAATGTCTTCTCTCTTGCTTCATTAATCAATGGATTTGACACCACTGTGATTGCAAGCAAGGAGGCTTTTCTGCTGAGGGCATTTGCTACCACATTTTCTTTGCCTGGGCGGTACTTGATTTCAAAATCAAATTCCTGCAGGGTCTGCATCCACGTCTGCATCCACCTTCTTTGGCGCATGTTGAGATCCTTCTGAGTGAAGATCCACTTTAAGCTCTGATGATCTATCATCAAAGTGAATCTTTGACCCAGTAGGTAACGTCTCCACAACTTCAGGGCATATACTACTGAAAGTAGCTCCAGGTCATGGAGAGCATAATTTCTCTCATGGGTTTTGAGTTTTCGGGATTCATAGGCCACTGCATGACCTTCCTGCACATGAGTGCACCTCCTAGGGAAAAACCACTGGCATCAGTTACTACCTCAAAGGGTAGAGAGAAATCTGGGAATTTTAGAATGGGATTGGTTACCAAGGCGGTCTTCGTCTTATTAAAAGCGCTCTAACACCTGGCAGACCATTGGAACGGATATTCTTCTTGATGAGAAGATTAGTCAGGGGGGAAGCTATGAGAGCATACTTAGGTATAAAAATTCTATACCAACCAGTTAATCCCAAGAATCCTCTAACTTCTTTCAATGTCTTTGGTTCAGGCCAATTTATGACTGCTTGGACTTTTGTGGAATCTGGAGTGCGGAATCTGGTGAAATTTCATCTTTTGATACCAGAATATCAAAAGGTCAGCTGCATTCTTTGAGTACATCAGAATATCATCAAAGAAAACAAGAATAAAATCATCCAAGTATTCTCTGAGAATGTCCTGCGTTAGGCGATTGAATGTAGCTGGGGCATTTGTCAATCCAAACGGCATGACTGTAAATTCATAGTGCCTATATCGAGAGTATTGGTAGTTGTCTTCGGGATATCTTGCTCATTAATGCTGATCTAGTAATACCCTGATTTGAGATCTACTTTGTGAAGATCTGGGCTCCACTTTGCTTGTCCTCCAAAAGCTCATCAATTCTAGGGATAGGATACCTATTCTTAATTGTCAGCAGCTGATTGAGACCTCTGTAATCCACACGTCTTAGCGTTCCATCTTTCTTTTTCTCAAAGAGAACTGGCGCTCCCCAAGGTGAAACACTGGGTCTTACAAACCCTTGTTCTAACAGCTGCCTAAGTTGTTCCTTGAGTTTAATGGCTTCACGGACTAGCATTATGTACGTGTGCTGGGCTACTGGCTGAGCTCCGGGGGTCAATTCTATCACATGATCTACTTCGCAAATTGGAGGCATCTCTGTTAGCTCTATTGGGAATAAATCATCATACTGTCTTAACCATTTTGGTTCTTTAGCCTTTAACTTTGTGTCTACCGGATTCATTTTGACAACGTAAATGAGCTGCTTCTTTCTAAGTCCTTTCAAAGCTTTTACTAGTTGCAGAACTGGGGATCTTGAAATTTTGATTCCTTGAACTTTGTTTCCGTGAAGGTCACGGAAGGAACTGGTTCCATTATGACAGTAAATGTCGGCTTGATTTTTGTGGAGCCAATCCATTCCCTCCAAGGATCCCATTGAAAATTCCCAAAGGTAGGACTCTGAACTGACAGTTAGTTATATTCCCATCTAGATTAAACTGAATACGATCTGTCTCATGATGAGTGAAAAAGATTTTTCCACTAGCCAATTCAACTTGCATAGGTTTCCCTGATTTCTTATCTAAGACTAGCTTACACAAGCATCTAGGGGAAATAAATAAGTGAGAACTACTGCCTGAATCAATCAAAAGTTTGAATGACTTACCCTTTATACTCAGCCGGAGTATGGATGATAGAGAATTGACGATTTGGCCCTTGGTTTTCAATTGCGGCATAAATCTGGCCTCTATTCTCTTCCACTACATTTGCTATTGTAACTGCTCTAGCTGACTGGGGCGGAACTCTCTCTCTTTGGTTACCCCAGTTCGGGGAGGGAATTCTAAGATTACTCTGTACAGAGGCATATGGTTGAGCCAGATTCCTCCTCGGGATTGCCCTGATTTTGATGGGACGGAACCTGATTTTGATGGGACGGAACCTGATTTGACTGATAGGAAGGGGCTGGTCTCTGCATTCTAGGTCCTTGACTTCCTTGTCCTCTTGACATGGCAGGAGTCGAAGAGCAGTCTTTAAGCTAGTGACCAAAATTGTGACATCCAAAACATCTGTTCTCACTTCTAAGCTCATCCTCCCTCTAAGTCCTTGAAAAAGGTGGGGCTCCTGAGAAAGTGTTATGAGGGAGGGAAGGGTCTTCCTTCACTTCTGAATCTCCGAGCATCTTAATTCTGATTGGGGCCTTGCTGCCTTTTTGGGGGAGGAAAGTTTGAAGCACTTCATGGGGCTTGGAACCTTTTAAAGTTTGAGGGTGTAGGGACCTTAACAACAAATGCCTTGGCAAAGTCCTTTGCCATTCTGACAGCTTCTGCCATTGAGACTGGTTTGGCATTTTTCACTAAAGTGTCCAATGGCTCGTTCATTCCTCAAATGAATATGCCATCAGCTACTCTTCATCCCAAAATGGTGAATATTTGAGGAGAAGGGCAAATGCCTGATGGTATTCTTCAATTATCCGGCTATCCTGCTTCAATTCCAAGAACTCATTCATTTTGGTTTCTAGGAAGCTCGGAGGATAGAACCTCTTCCTGAGGTATGCTTTAAGATCTGACCAGGTTTGGGTATTTTGGTTGAGACGGTTTGTCTCGCGAGTCGCAATGGCTCCTCCATGATGCGACCTTGGCCCTTTCCATAACTTTTAATCTGGCGAGAGCCATCTTGATCCTCTCATTGTAACCGGTTACAACAATGAGAGCCATCTTGCTCCTCTCATATTGTAACCGGTTACATCAAAGTACTTTGATATAACCGGTTACATCAAAGTACTTTGATATAACCGGTTACATCAAAGTACTCTTCCATTGCCTCAATCCATTTTCCACTATTTCTTCTAACTGTTCCCCTTCACTCTTAAATGGACCAAGTTGGGATCGGTGCAGCGCTTTACGAATGTCCGGATCTAACTCTTCATCATTGGTAAGAGGATCGGGCTGTCTAGCATAGGCCGCGCGCCTCATGATTCTGACAAAATGAGATTTTTGTCAACTTAACTTTTTCTCATCAGATTTATGATTTTTTTTGAGATTTATTTCTTTAACAATAATTATTCCATCATAATTCTTAAAAATAAGATTCACTCTGATAATTTTGTTAACCAATATTCACAACCACGAAATCAATTTGGAATGGACACGAGACTATTCTGGTGGTCATTCCAAAACCGAAACTGAGAAAATTTTCCTTGCCCGAAAAACAGGGACGATTCCACCTTTTTTGATTTCCTTAACGAATTTTCTAACAGGGTCAAGAGACTAAACTAACCTTCACCTGATTAAAACCAGATAGAAGGAAAACTATTACAAACTTAACTTAAAGAAAGCAACACTTTTTTCCTAACTGAATCAGGCATAGCCGTTGATCTATTCATTTGAGAAGTCTTCAAGTTATTATTTAACTATTTGAGTTCTAAGTGTTTTCTTATTATTCAATTTCATTATAAAAACTCTACAGATTCCAGCCTAACCCCATTCGGCCCATGGGTTAACAACCGCCCAACCACTGGAATTGGTAGAACCAGACAATTACTCACCCACCCATAATTGAATGCCTTTCTTAACTTTTGCTTTCGAATACAGATACACGCACACTCCTCTTTAAACTTTAACTTATAAAACAATCCATTGATAAACAGTTATTGATTATTACAAATGTCATAACTCAAAATTTCCAACCAATCCTTGTTTCTCAAAAAAAATAGTATCACTCTGGACTCTCTGTTGAGACCAGTTGGTCAGCAACAACGAGATCCAGTAATAACAGATTACAATAATCATTGGTCCATCGTACAATATCTTCCACGACATACGTAGCATAGGTGTCCTAGGCACCACAAGTGTAAGATTCCTCCTTAGCTTGAATAACAAATAAGCCTCTACTTCAATCCCTTGTAATCATTCTATGTTTATGAATACAAGAAAATATTATTTTTCCTTGTTTGGCCTAGTGAGATAAAAATTTCTAGAGAGTGGTAAATCAATATTGGGATATTTTTGGATAAACAAATTCTACAAATATTAAAGAAAAGTTTCCCTGAAACAAAAAATCAAAATAGATTTTCCAAGATGCAATTGGAATTAAATAAAAATGATTTAGAAGACCTTAGCCTAAGGGTCAAGATTTTTTTTGAAATTTTGGATTAAGGCTCATATGGACCAATAAGATTAATCCAGGTGTTGGGATAAGATAAATCCAAACAATAAAAGAAAATACCCAAAAATGAGTAAATGCCCACATAAGATGAAGAAAGGGTATTTTTATCTCTCCTCTCTCCTAGATCAAGCCAAATAAAAAAGGCAGCCACTGGTCCAAAACTTGTCCAAATTCAACCAAACTGAAGCTGGAAAATTCTAGAACTTAGTTGGACTCAGTTATTGGCCTCCCTCACCTATAAATAGACCCTCATTCTTTTGTATTATCATCTATGAACTAAACTATGTCGGTATTACTCTAAGATAAGCTTATTTTCTATTATCCTCTATAAATTGAAGAGATTGGAGATTCTCTCTCTCTTCAATCTTCCTTGGAGACTTCATCAACATACCAAACCAATTGATTGGTTGGGGGCCTCTACTTTGTTCAAAGAAT
This sequence comes from Cibotium barometz, assembly GCF_041138505.1. Taxonomy (NCBI): domain Eukaryota; kingdom Viridiplantae; phylum Streptophyta; class Polypodiopsida; order Cyatheales; family Cibotiaceae; genus Cibotium; species Cibotium barometz. The sequence continues at coordinate 26,702,668 of NC_141094.1, read as the reverse complement.
CAAGCAATCTATAAGGTAAAATGTGGTTTATGGTCTTTTTTCTTTAACCTCCAAATGTTTCTCTCTTCTCAATCCCTCTCAAGCTTGAGAAGCATTCAATTGAATGGCTTTTGAAAAAAATTGAAGTTCTTTAATGAAATTGTAATGATAAAACACATAAATTTCTATTTATGCTTAAATTATAATGTTTTTAAGCATTTCTCTCTCTCTCCCAAAGAATGGTCATTCCTATGACCTATTCTATATTCAAATGAGCCTTCTCATGAAGCAATTCTCTAATCCAAAAGTAATTTCTATGCTTGTCAAATTAGAGGCCAAATAAGTGGCTTTTTAATGCTTTTATGCTATTTAATTTATGGAAAAATTAAGAATTAAGTCCATAATTGGATATTAATTTATTGATCCAATTAATGGTCATTCTAATCATAAGGATATTACTAAACTTTATGCTTTTAAATTATTGAGAATTATCAGTAATAGCAGCGGAGCTATGGTAAAATTTTTAAAAAATTAACACATAAATCATTTTCATTCATAATATGAAAAGAGGACTTTCTATCATATTATAGGATTAATCATCCTAGATTAATTGAATGATTCTCATTATAATCATGAAAAATTTGATTTTTATATTTATACACAAATAGTTAAATAGAAAAAAGAGAAATTTCTAGTAATTTATTTTTATGTTAAAAGAGTAATCCCTGACAATGGAAATCCATGTATTCCAATGAAGTAAGAGAAAAATTGGGATGCTAAAATAATGTATATTTTATTTAAAAATTAAAAAAAGATTTTAGTTAAATTTATCTTTTTGCATAGATAAATTTAAATGATGAAAGAGGAATTCCCACCATATTGGAATTCAAATATTTAAATGAGGAAAGTGAAATTCCTAGTGTAAAGGAATTAATGGAGATTTTTATTTAAAATTTAAGAGAAAATTTAGTTAAATTTTTCTTTTTGCATAGATAAGTTTAAATGATGAAAGAGGAACTCCCACCATATTGGAATTCAAATATTTAAATGAGGAAAGTGTAATTCCTAGTGTAAAGGAATTAATGGAGATTTTCATTTAAATTTTAAGAGAAAATTTAATTAAATTTATCTTTTTGCATAGATAAGTTTAAATGATGAAAGAGGAACTCCCACCATATTGGAATTCAAATATTTAAATGAGAAAAGTGAAATTTTTTAGCTTAATGGAATTAATGGATATTTTTATGTAATTTTTTAAAAGAATTTTAAATAGATTTAATTTATGGTAAAAGAGGAATTCCCATGATAATTGGATTGCACTCATTAAAGTTGAAAAAGAGGGATTTTAAGTTTATTACAAAAAAAGGTATTGGTATTTAGTTAAAAGAAGAATTTTTATGATATTTAAGAAAAGAGGGATTTGAATTAAATTTTAGTGTCAAAAGATGAATTTCCACCATAATTCTACCTAAATTAAGGTTGAGAAATTATGTGATAGAAGGAATATCTTTGGATATTTTAATTGGTAAAATCACTAAATGGATATTTACCCAAAACTAGATGTTTATCTGAAGGGAATCCTTGTAGAATTAAACCGAATGAATTTGGTTAGACTACGAGAAGGACGGAAACAGTAAACCTACTTGTCCATCTCTCGATCTGAATCAAGTAAAAACTTCGTGGACCAATTCCAGTTTCTAATCACAAAGAATAGACTACCAGAACTAAACTAGTTTTTCCTGACCAAACTCACCAAGAATCTAGTTGGACAATCAGACTAAATGATGGGTAGATTACCCTGAAGGATCCTCATTTTATGAAACTGGGAATTATGGAAAAAGGGTTTTTGGAACCAATCTCAAATTGGAATTTTACTTGCATTGGAACCTCTCTTTTTTATTATTCAAAGGGTTGTTTTACGCTAGAATGCTAGAGGAAGCATTTGGCTTATGTTTTTCTAAGAGGAGGATTGTTGGAACAGTCGGCCGCGAGCAGTCGTCAACAAGGGACGTTGCTCGCGGCAAAGCGTGTCGAGGTCTTGACCAGCCTCGGTACGGTTAAAATGGTGTGCTTCCGGTACAATGGGCGAGGACCAACGAAGCGGTCCCTGATGAGCGAAGTGCTAGGACACCTAAGGAGGATCCTAGAGGGTCCTGACCAGGCGATGCACGGGCTCACGGTTGCTAGGATACCCATTTCGAATGGAGTAAAAAAAGGAAAGATTTTTCGGAACCAACTTTTGATACTGGATCTTGTTGGTTGGCTAGTTGGTCTTCAACGGAGAGTCCAGAGGATATTATTGTAATTCAATGGACTCAAAATTTTAGAAAAAAATGATCAAAATTATTATGATTTCTATTGAAGGATTGTTTTAAAGCCAGTCGAATCTGTTATAAATGGTAATTTCATATTGGGTGTGTACGTGGTATGCCTACCTTAATTTTTGCATGAATCGTCGGCGGCGGCTAGGGGGCCTGGGAACTCTTTTCCTCGGTACCCAGACAAATACACAACCAAATCTTTATAAAGGAATCCCACCAATACAGTGGTTGGTGGGTGCTTGGCTAACCCATGGACCGGATGGGGTTAGGCTGGATCGGAGGATTCCTGAGAAACAACTAGATACGATTAGTTATGTTAATTAGTTTAAAATCCTGAGAAGACCTTTTTCTGTGGGGAGGGGATCAGCTCCTATGCCTCGTAAATGAGGAAAAAAGCGGTGATTCCATGGACCAAGTGCAAGTCTCTTCTTGATCTGACTATGTGACTTCAGGTTCGGTCAGATCAGTTTAACTAGTTAAGACTTTGACTCGTTAGAGTAATTCCGTTAGAAGATTTTCCCATGGAGGAATCGCCCGTGTCTTCCGGGCGAGGGGAGTCTTCCGAGCCCAGTCTCAGAGGGACCGCCCGGGCTAGCCTCTTGTCCTGGACATCCGCGGGCGAGGCCCTGAGTGTGGATCCTCGTCCTGCACGCGAGGCCGGCATTGCTTCTGCCAGTGGCGACAGGGCACCGCAGAGGGGGGGAGGGACCTCACAGCGAACCTATGCATCGCCTGGTCAACCCTCCAAGATCCTCCTTAGGTGTCCTGGCCCTTCACTCAGGGACCACTTTGTCGGCCCTCGTCCATCGTACCAAAAGCGCACCATTTGCCACGTGAGCTATCCTTTGAACACTCCCCACCAGCTATTGCAACCAAACTTCCCTTAGAAAAACACATATACCAAATGCTCCCTCCAGCATTCTGGCGCGTAAGACAGTCCTTTAAGAAAATAGGGTTTCTATGCAAGTTTTCAGTTTGATTTTCTTTTGAATACAATGAGTATCTCTTAAATCAGTATCCCCAAAACTTCATAGTCGTAATACTGAATTTCAAAACAGAATTCCTCGAATTCTATAACCTTGATCCTCAGATCAATTTGAAGGGACTTAACTTAGTTTTAGATTAGGTGGGAGATTTGAGTGTATTTTCTTGAACTGGTCAAATCTTCTTTCCTCGAAACTGACGAAAGAGTTTGGTCTTGGTCATAGTCTGATTTAGGGTTCGAGTCTGATAAGGTCTTTCCTGAACTATCTTTCTTAAAAAGGGGGTAATATTTCAGTTACTATTTTACTGAATTTCATTCATTGAATATTCATTTAACTGATTTCTAAATTAATCACGAATTTTGATGAGGAGTAAATTAATCATTTATCTGAAATTTCGACTTCGATAGATTTTTTGAATTTTCTCTTTACAATCCGAGTGAATATGAAATGATAGAAATTTCTCCCTCAGAGTATTAACTTATTCACTTATCAAATATTCATGAAAATGAAACATAGAATTAAAGAGAAATCTAATTTTGATATGAAAATTCTTTATGCATCTATTTATGCATAAAATCCAACTTCAATGGAAATAACACTTTGATATAAAAGAAAATCCTTTTATGCATCTATTTATGCATAAAATCAATTTAATAGGAATAACACTTTTAAAATAAAAAGAATTTCTTTTTACATCTTTTTATGCATAGAAATTAAATTTATTAAAAATAACACTTCTATAATAAAAAAATTTCCATTATGCATCTTTCCATGCATAGAAATTAAATTAAATGAAAACAACACTTTTATAATAAAAATAATTCTATTATGCGTTTTTCATGCATAGAATTTGAATTCAATGAAAATAACACTTTTGTAATAAAAAAATTTCCCATATGCATCTTTCTATGCATAGAATTTAAATCTAATGAAAATAACACTTTTATAATAAAAAAATTCCAATATGCATCTTTCTATGCATAGAATTTAAATCTAATGAAAATAACACTTTTATAATAAAAAAAATTCTAATATGCATCTTTCTATGCATAGAAATTAATTTCAATAATTAATATCAATGATATCCATGCATATTCATAGGTGAATATGTACATGGAGTAAATAAAAATATTTCTTTTAGAATGCACAAACCGTGGGGATTACTCTTTTAGAATAACATAAAATAAACTTCATTTTCCACAAATTCAAGAAAATTTTGCCATAACCTCCTTTGTATGGCTGACCATTTCTCAATTTTTACATTCTAATATCAATTTAAAATTAAACCCAAATTGAAGTAAAGTACTCTAATCTACTCAATTTCCACTTTCTAAAGAGTAAACAATAAGCAAAGTTTATTCAAATTTTTTATTACTCAATCTAAGATAAAGAAAGGCTGAATTCTTAAGAAAGAGAAGGGGGTAGCGTTTTCATCAAGGAATATCATCAAGATTCACTAAAAAAAGCAAAGAAATCAAAAAACTATAGATTAGAAATTAAAAAGTAGAGTTTTTAGCTTACATGGAGTTTTGTGAGCTTTCCTTTGGCTTGAGGGATTGAGGGTTCTACTCTTGTTTGGATCAAGAGTGGCCACCAATTCTTTTGGAGAGGATTTAGTCAAAAACAATTGAATTATCAAGTGAATTTAATGTATTTGGCTCCAGGGAGGAGTAGAGTAACAGTGCATAAACACTATTAAGCTTTTACAAAGGGGGTGGCTTCTATTTATAGGAAAAAGTGAGCCTCAAACCAAGCAAACTGATTCTAGAATTTTTCAGATCAGTTTGGTCAATTTTTGACCATTTTTGGGGGTCAGTTCAGCTTACTCTTTGGAACTAGACTTGAAATAGGAGAGAGGAGAGATGAAATATCTCATTTTATTGATTTAAAATGGGAAGCAAGGATGAGAAAAAAGGCGCCTCCTTCATGAGGGAGAATCCCCACTCTGAGTTGTCAAAAATTTATTTTTTTAATGTTTCCTTTGGTCCTTAGTCCACTCTTCATCTTATGTGAGTATTTACTCAATTTTTAGGGGTTTTTCTTGATTTCTTCAATTTATCTCCTCTTCCTACATTTAAATTTATCTTATTGGCCCCTCAGAACCGTAATCCAAAATTTTCAAAAAATTTGGACCCTTAGGCTAAGGTCTTTTGAGTAGATTATAATTTATTTCTAATGCACCTTAGGAATGTTTTTTAAAACTTTTGTTGCAGGGGAATTTATTTTAATAAGAAAGGATATTTTTCCATCCAAAGATATTTAAGAACTGAGTTACCTCTCTCTAGAACATTTTCTCTCTCCAGGCCAAAATACGTAGAAACAAGATCTTTTATTATTCTAAAAAGGGGATTGATTATAGGGAAAGAAACTAGACATCTTGGGGCTGGGGAGGAATCTTACACTAAGGAAGCACCAACTCCATTAGGAGAAATGTGGACTCAATTTTGGACCCTGTAAGAAGTGCTAACTCAGCTTAGAGAGAGAAAATAAAAAAGGTTTAAAACATAACCAAGTTTGCAATTGGGATCATTTTTTACTATTATAATAGTAGGTTTAAATATATTAAAATATACATATTCTTTCAATGAGGTTTCATCATGAGGTGGCATTCTTTGTTGGATGCACGTAAAACTTGTCAGAACCAAGATTTCACAGAATTTGAGGTAGTTGTGCATTTAAAAGATTCGAGGAAAGCTTTAATCATCATCTCGGGTTTTCCTACTGAAACTATAAAAAAAACATCCTTACTAATCGATTTAATTCTTGTTTCAATTCTTTAATATATTTTATGATGACAGAAAATACCAGCTTTGCAAATGAGAACATTAATCTAAATTTGGGGATTCCAATTAATCTACCTTCAACAACACATGTAGACACTCAAATTCTTAGTAACAGTAGTAGTAATGGTGCATGTAAAAGAACACATGATACTTACCATCTTCATGTGGACATACAATCTCAGTACCAGCCTTTGAAGAAACGAAATAAGAGTTTTTTTTATGTAACAAGAAAAAAGAGCAAAGGAGGAATAATGGAGAGCGTCATTTGGACTTGTGGACTGATGGCTCAATGTATCCCAAGGATCCATTTACAAATGCACCACCTCCATTTTGCAACATTATAAACCTACTACATTTCACTGGTGATGGTAGACAAGGTTTGCTGGGTTATGCCCAACACTTGGTAACAAAAGTGATGGTTGCAGAACAACAAAGGGATTTTCTACCGATAGAGAACACTGGAATAAAAAAACTAAATGGGTTGTATGCAGAGAAGCTTATGGCAAACAAAGAAACAATTCAAGACTTGGAAAAAAAGATTGATGCTTTAAGGAGAAAGGACACAGCACTAGGGCCACCTAAAAGAAGAAGGCGTGGAGGGATGAAGAAGCGAGTACAGGCTGTAAGGTAATGTTAACTCTTATTTCATATATATTTCTCTTTTTAGATTAGGTTCTTTGTTTGAAACTAGACATACGTAAAAATATTTGATGTTATTCTATTTTTAGATCTTTACTTCATCCAGAGTCCAAGGTACGTTCCGAAGCTAGAGTGCATTATAGTTATTTGGTACCAAAAGTAATAGTGGAAGAGATGTTGTATCAAAAGAAGTTTCAAAAAATCAATGAGAAGCATGTGTCTTCTTTTATGAACAAGAACCAGCTTGATGCAACTCAGGTGCAAGCAATGCTGGATGAGACTAGCATCTCTCAGAAAGCATATAGTATACTATTTAAGGCACTAGCAGAGAAATGTCAAAGTAAGAAGCATAAAGGCTCGTTACTTCCAAAACCAATGCAAGTAAAGTTTGCACGCCAACATGTGAACTCAGAGGTGTTTGACAAGCTTGGTTCACCAATACATATTGAAGCAACATTTGTTGTTGCTAAAGATAGAGAGGTACTCTTTAACCAGCACAACAATATTTTCTTTGATCTTGAAGCTTTGCAAAGGTACGGAGTTTAGTTCTTTGAGATTAGTCAAGAAGAATGTGAAGGAGTTCTAAAATTTGTTTTGAAACTGGATGAGTGTGAGATTTTAAAGCACGGAAAAATGGAGAGGGTTACTATCACTCTAATGAACAGGGCCTTAGACACATCAATTACAAAAGATGATGCAAGATATTTCAGTGTTCAATCAGAGAATAACATATTACCGCTTGGATCTTTTGAGGTATCTTCTTTATCATTGAATATGGCTGTGTATTACGTTAAAATAATTTAAACACGAAACTTGTATTAAACATGATCTTCTTCCTAATGACACGGGTGGATAAAGAAGACTTTGAAATTTTGCATTGGGTGTTTCATCAAACTACAATTGCATCACTGATTAGTGAGCAAAGAAATGGAAGGTCCCTTCATGTGCCTAGGTTCGGTGACTATAAAGTGGAATGGCACATGGCAAGTGATTTGAAGACTCTAAAATGCATGTATAACATAAGCAAAGGTGCAAATGCAAAGAAATCATGTCTATATTGCATGTTAACTGCCAAGACTTTAGATCGTGTACTATGGAACAAAGCTCTTGTGATAGGCATTTAAAAGATAAAGATTTCAAATTAGTGCTTGATATTCCTCTATCCAGAGTGCACATATGCACATTGCATGCACTAGTATGTAGAATTGTAGAGAAGCTAGTGTATTTGTACATATGCTTTGCATGGACATTAAAGCCTAAAAAAGAAACTCTAAAAGAAATCAAAGCAATAGAAAAAGTGCTATCAGAAATTGGCTTGCATGGGGGGCATGTTAAAATTGAGGAGGATGACAAGCGGTCACAAGGGGGCAGCAAAGTACCAAGAAAACCATCAATAGGTGGTGTGAAAGCTAAAAGATTTTTGTCATACTACCTTAAAGACTGTTGAGATAAAAACAAGCAAAAGATGTTTAATCGATGGAAAGATCTACATAATGAAGTCAAGGACATTGGAAATGAAGGTTCAATCCAAAATCAGAAGGTAGATGTGTGGATTTCACTTGACAAGGTCTTTGCATTCATGGGTGGAGAAAAAGAGCTAGAGAAATAGTGAGATAAAATTATTTGAAAACGTATTAGAGACTTGGAGGAAGGAATTCATTGCAGGATGGAGTGATCAACATGTAACTCATTACATGGTAAGAACTTGAAAAATTACTGCAATCTCAATAGTATGAGACCAACTAATACATACATCTAATTTTTTTCTGTTGTCATTGATTACAGCATATACTATATAATTATACACCATATTTCACAAAGACATACGGTTCATTGTTAATATGTTCAACTCAAGGCATGGAGAAGTCACATTATATGGCAAGAACAGGTTACTTTAAGCACACTAGACATGGTGGAGGCAAGAATCGAGCCAATAGTCTTTTAGAGTTACATCAATGGACTTATAAGAAATTGATTCACAAAGAAAAACAAAAAGAGACATTCAAGTCCTCATCATTGACACGTGCAATACAATTGATTAATAAATATGAATAGTAAAAATTATCATTATTTCAGCATAATTCTATTTTTCCTTGTTTTTGTCTAGAGAGAAGAGCAGTTTTAGAGAGTGGTAATTCAATATTGAGATATTTTTGGATATAAAAATTCTACAAATATCAAAAATATATTTCCCTAAAACAGAATTTCAAAATAAATTCTCCAAGGTGCATTAGGAATCAATTGAAAATGATTTAAAATACCTTAGCCTAAGGGTCAAGATTTTCAAAACTTTCTGGATTATGGTCCAATTAAGGTTCCTATGGGCCAATAGGATTAATCCAAGTGTTGGGATGTGATAAATCCAATGAATAAAAGAAAATACCCAAAAATGAGTAAATTTTCACATAAGATGAAGAGTTGACTGAGTACAAGGTTTATTAGTTAAAAATTATGAGATATTACTAAAAAAATGAGATATTTTAGTGGAATGATGAATTTTTGACACCTTGGTAAGGAGAGGGGAACATTTGAGGTAGGCGCCTCCTTCACATGTGTGGGAGGGTTTTTAATTCAAAAATATTAAGATATTTTTTATCTCTCCTCTCTCCTCAATCAAAGTAGATCAAAATGGGAGCTAAACTGGTCCAAATCTTGTCCAAATTCAGCCAAACTAAAGCTGGAAAGTTCTAGAACTTAGTTGGACTCAGTTAGTGGCCCCTCCCTCACCTAAAAATAGACCCTCATTCTTTTGTATTCTAAGCTGAGCTAGAACATGCCAATATTATATTAAAATAAGTATATTTTCTATTATCCCTTTAAAATCCTCTACATTTTGGAGAGATTGGAGCTTCTCTCTCTCTTCAACCTTCCTTGGAGCTTTCCTCTCAACACACTAACCAATTGATTGGTTGGGGCTTCTTCTAAGATAGAGAAGCAAGAAAACTCAAGAGGTAAAGTGTAATTTCATGGTTTTTCTTTAATATTCTCAATGTTTTCACTTCTCAACCCCTCTCAAGCTTGAGAAGTTTCAAATGATTGTTTTTTAATGCAAACTAAGCTTTCTAAATAATTCTAAAATGATTAATCATAAAAAGTTTATATTTATGCCTAGTTAGGATGCTTTTTATGTATATCTCTCTCTCCCCAAAAGAATGGTCATTCGTATGACCAATTCTCTATTCAAATGATGCTTTTCATTGAATTATGAATTCAAAAATCAAACTCTATGCTAGTTAAGCTAGAGGTTAAAGAAATGGCTTTTTAATGCTTATATGCTAATAAAATTATGATAAACTTATGATTTAATTCCATAAATTGGATTTAGGTCTAAATCATAGTTTTCTATCATAATAGTATTACAAAGTCTTATTCTTTCAAAATTTATTGAAAATTATCAGTAATAGCAACGGAGCTATGGTAAAATTTTAAGAAATTAATACCTAAATCATTTTTATGCATAATGTGAAAAGTGGAATTCCTACCATATTCTAGGATTAGTCATCCTATGCTAAAAGAATAATTTTCATCACATCCATGGAGAATTAGATTCTAGTGTTTATAAATAAATAATTAATTAGAGAAAAAGAGAAATTTTTGGTAATTTCATTATTATGCAAAAAGAGGAATTCCCATGATAATGGAGATCCATGTAATTAAATGGAAAAAAAGAAAATTTGGTATATTAAAATAATGAATATTTTTATTTAAAATTAAAGAGGAATTTTAGATAAATTTATTTTATGCATGAAAAATTTAAATGATAAAAGAGGAATTCCCATGACATTTGAAATTCAATCATTTAAATGGTAAAAGTGAAATTCTTGGCATATTTGAATTAATAGATATTTCTATTTACTTTTAAGAGAAATCTTAGATAAATTTATTTTTATGCATGAGAGAATTTAAATGATAAAAGAGGAATTCCCATGACAATTGGAATTCTATCATTAAGTGGTAAAAGTGAAATTCTTGGTATATTTGGAATAATGAATATTTTTATTTAATTTAAAGATAAATTTTAGAATAATTTATTTTATGGTAAAAGAGGAATTCCCATGACAATTGGATTCCAATCATTAAACAAGAAAAAGAGAAATTTTAAGCTTATTCAAAAAATGGATATTTGTATTTAGTTAAAAGAAGATTTTTTATGATATTTAAGTAGAGAAAGATTTGAATTAATTTTTGGTGACAAAAGAGGAATTTTCACCATAATTCCACCTAGGGAATTAAGGTTGAGAAATAAAGTGGTAGAAAGAATATCTTTAGATATTTTATGTGGTTAAATCACCAAATTGGTATTTACCCAAAATTAGATTAAATGGAAGAAGAGTATTTTCATTAAAATCCGATATTCTCATATTAAACCATTTCTTAAATGGTTAAGAAGGAATGAAATTCACAAAATTGGAATTTCCATACGGTTAGAAGTCCTTATCTAAAGAAAATCCTTGGAATCAAAGCTAGAACTAAATCGGATGATTTTGGTTAGACCACGACTATGAGAGGGACAGTCAGTAAATCTCTTGATCTGAATCAAGCAAAAACTTCGTGACCAATTCCAGTTCCTAAATACAAAGAATAGACTACCCTTGAATTGACTAGTTTTTCTTTAATCAAAATCACCAAGAATCTAGTTGGACAATCAGTCAAATGATGGGTAGATTACCCTGATGAGAGATCAAGGATTCTCATTATGAAATTATGGAATAAGGAAAAAGGGCTTTGTGGAACCAATCTCAAACTGGGAATTTTACTTACATAGAACCTCTGTTTTATTTTAAAGGATTGTTTTACGCCAGAATGCTGGGGAGGAAGCATTTGGCATGTGTTTAAACTAAGAAGCAACAGCAACTGGCGGGGGAGTCGTCGAGGGACGTCGCCCTCGGGCAAAGCTTACCGAGGTCTTGACCAGCCTCGGTACGGTTAAAATGGTGCACTTTCGGTACGATGGTGTGGGATCCCACTGCCCCCTCCGCGCACCCGATTCCCGGTTGATAGCAGCGGAAGTAGCTTCCTCTTGCGCGGGGCAGGGTTTCCCACTCGGGGCCTTGCCCTCAAATGTCCGGACACGAGACTAATCTAGTGGTCATTCCAAAACCAAAACTGGGAAAATTTTCCTTGTTCGAAAAACGGGGACGATTCCACCTTTTTGATTTTTTTAACGAATTTTCTAACGGGGTCAAGAGACTAAGCTATCCTTCACCTGATTAAACTAGATAGAAGGAAAACTATTACAGACTTAACTTGAAGAAATCAATGCTTTTTTCCTAACTGAATAAGACACAGCCGTTGATCTATTCATTTGAGAAGTCTTCAAGTTATTAATTAACTATTCAAGTTCTAAGCGTATTCCTATTATTTAATTTGATTATTAAAACTCTACTCATTCCAGCCTACTTCACGGACCGCTTCGTTGCCCCTCGTCCATCATACCGGAAGCGCACCATTTTTACCATACCGAGGCTGGTCAAGACCTCGGCAGGCTTTGCCGCGTGAGCTGTCCTCCTTTGAACACTCCCCGCCAGCTGTTGCAACCCAACTTTCCTTAGAAAAACACATATACCAAATGCTCCCTCCAGCATTCTAGCGTAAGACAGTCCTTTAAGAAAACAGGGTTTCTATGCAAGTTTTTAGTTTGGTTTTCTTTTGAATACAATGAGTATATCTTAAATCAATATTCCCAAAACTTCTTATCATAATTTTGAATTCCATAACAAAATTCCTCGAATTCAGTAACTTGATCCACAGACCAATTCAAAAGGTCTCAAACATAGTTTTAGGTTTGGCGGGAGATTGGAGTGTATTTTCCTGAAGTGGTTATATCTTCTTTCCTCAAAAATGACGAATATGTTTGGTCTTGGTCATAGTCTGATTCTGGGTTCGAGTCTGATAAGGTTTGTCCTGAACTATCTTTCTCAAAAAAGGGGGTGAAATTTCAATTATTAGTTTACTGAATTTCATTCATTGAATATTCACTTAAATGATCTCTAAATTAATCATGAATTCCGATGAGGGATTAATCATTTATTTGAATTTTCGACTATGATAGATTTTTTGAATTTTCTCTTTACAATCTGAGTGAATATAAAATGATAGATATTTCCCTCTCAGAGTATTTACTTTTTCATTTATCAAATATTAATGGAAATTAAACATAGAATTAAAGAGAATCTAATTTTGATATTAAAAAATTATGTATGCATCTATTTATGAACAAAATCCAACTTCAATGGAAATAACACTTTTATATTAAAAAAATCCTTTTATGCATAAAATCCATTTAATAGGAATAACACTTTTAAAATAAAAAGAGTTTCTAATATACATCTTTCCATGCATAGAATTTAAATCTAATAAAAATAACACTTTTATAATAAAAATTTCCAATATGCATCTTTCTATGGATAGAATTTAAATCTAATGAAAATAACACTTTTATACTAAAAATTTCCAATATGCATCTTTCTATGCATAGAATTTAAATCTAATGAAAATTACACTTTTATACTAAAAATTTCCAATATGCATCTTTCTATGCATAGAATTTAAATCTAATGAAAATAACACTTTTATAATAAAAATTTCCAATATGCATCTTTCTGTGCATAGAATTTAAATCTAATGAAAATAACACTTTTATAATAAAAATTTCCAATATGCATCTTTCTGTGCATAGAATTTAAATCTAATGAAAATAACACTTTTATAATAAAAATTTCCAATATGCATCTTTCTGTGCATAGAATTTAAATCTAATGAAAATAACACTTTTATAATAAAAATTTCCAATATGCATCTTTCTATGCATAGAATTTAAATCTAATGAAAATAACACTTTTATAATAAAAATTTCCAATATGCATCTTTCTATGCATAGAATTTAATTTCAATAATTATATCAATGATATCCATGCATATTCATAGATGAATATGTACATGGAGTAAATAAAAATATTTCTTTTAAGATGCACAAACGGTGGGAGTACTCTTTTAGAATAACATAAAGATAAACTTTATTTCCCACAAAATTTAAGAAAATTTTGCCATAACCTCCTTTGTATGGCTGACTATTTCTCAATTTTTACATTCTAAAATCACTTTAAAATTAATCCCAATTTGAAGTAAAGCACTCTAATCTACTCAATTTTCACTTTAAAGTGAATAAATAAAAAGAAAAGTTCAAATCAATTTAATTATTACTCTTTTTAGGATAAATAAGGGCTGAATTCTTAAGGAAGAGAAGGGGGTAGCCTTTTCATATCAAGGCATTATTATCAAGATTCACTAAAAAGCAAAGAAATTAGAAAACCATAGATTAGAGACTTAAAAAGTAGAGTTTTTAACTTACATGGAGATTTGTGAGCTTTCCTTTGGCTTGAGGGATTGAGGGTTCTACTCTTGTTTGGATCAAGAGTGGCCACCAATTCTTTTGAAGAGGATTTAGTAAAAAACAATTGAATTATCAAGTGAATTCAGTGTATTTGACTCTGGGGAGGAGTAGAGTGTAACAGTACATAAACACCATTACGCTTTTACAAACTGGGAGGGGTCTATTTATAGAAAAAGCTGAGCCTCAAACCAAGCAAACTGATTCTAGAATTTTCCATATCAGTTTGGTCAATTTTTGACCATTTTTTGTGTCAGTTCAGCTTACTTTTTGGAACTAGACTTGAATTAGGAGAGAGGAGAGATGAAATATCTCATTTTATTGATTTAAAATGGAAAGCAATGATGAGAAAAAAGGCACCTCCTTCATGAGGGGGAATGATGAGAAAAAAGGCACCTCCTTCATGAGGGGGAATCCCCATTTTGAGGTGTCAAAAATCAAATTTTTAACTATTTTCCTTGGTCCTTAGTCCACTCTTCATCTTATGTGAGTATTTATTCATTTTTGGAGCGATTTTTCTTTATTTCTTCAATTTATCTCCTCCCTACACTTGGATTAATCTAATTGGTCCCTCAGAACCTTAATCCAAAATTTTCAAAAAATCCAGATTGAGTTGTAAAAGGGTAGACACTGCCCTTGAATCTTGAAATTGGATCAAGAGGTAAGACCCCCTTTACATCATCATGAGCACGGCACAAGAGATAGCCAAATTTAATGGGGAGCAGTTGTATACATGGCAAACAAAAACCATGTATTTGCTCATGAGGAAAAATCTGTGGGGGCTAGTTGTGGGAAGAGATGAATGGCCAGAGGTGAGTGGGGAAAATGAGTGGAAGAGCAGGAATGAGAAAGCATTAGGACTCATCAAACTCAGTTTCAAATGATGAAATCATTCATCACATCACAGGGATACAATGGGCTAAAGATGCATGGGAAGCATCACTCTGGGTAGAGACAAACTAGCCTATATAGATGGAGTCATGCACAATAGCAAGAATGATGAGAAATATGGCGAAGAGACTGGCTGAACCAAACCTCGGTCCAAAAGCTCAGTCACCTGTTTCATAATCTCCTCTTGTTGTGCTTCGCTTACCCTATATGTGGGTCTATTTTTTGGGGAGCTACCCTATATGTGGGTCTATTTTTTGGGGAGCTACCCAATACCAAATCAATGCAATGATCCTCATGTCTCTCAAGAGGTAGCTCTGCTTGTAAAGTAATCCTTGTATGCATTTAAAAATTTCAACCTTTCACTTGTGAGAGTATCCACAGATTCATCATTACATTCAGCCTTATCATAAAAAAGGACCAAGTACGTGGAAATACTCTTCTTCATTGCTTTATTAATCTTGATATGAGATATAGTTGGGATGGAGTCTCCCTCATGGACAACATCTATAACATGCATGTGGCCTTTATGCATAAAAGTAATCCTATTGGTTCTATTGTCCTTACGTGGCTTTATGTGGTGATGCCGTTGTTTCCCAAGCAATACATCACATCCATTGAGTCGTTCAACCAAAAAAAATTCATGATCAAGGTAACCTTAGATATGTATGCCCAACTTCCAAATGAGCGGGGTTACCTGCACTTCATTACCCACAAATTCGGCCTCTTCTTCTATTTGGGATCCCATGTCCCCTACTTCAATACCCAAAGCAGCTGCCATTACCATAGAAATGAAGTTATCTATGGTACAATCATCAAACATAAAGAGAGCAGGCTTATCATTGAGCTGTCCCCATGCTTTACATACCACTCACTCACTATTGTCATGCTTTGTATTCCCTTGTACGTTTGGAACAACATGCACATTTACCTTTGGTTGCTTCTCATTTTCTTTCTTCCTATGTTGCATTGCAGGCTGTCACATGCACCTGCACTAGAGTGCTATGTGACACACTGGCTTTAAATCAGTTCAACATTCATACACTAGGATTTACATTTTATTTGTCATATGTCATGACCCCATTGTGAGCCCCAATCTAGGACATGTCAGGCACAAGCTACATAGGTCAGTCTCCACAGCCCCATAGAGAGTCTACATGTGTGAGTCCTCTTACCCACTTTGAGAATTCATCAGATAGGACATGTAGAATTCAAACCATAGCATGTAGTTGCATCAAAAGCATGTAGTTGCATGGGAAACATATCTATGAGCCAGCCAAAGGCTAGCCCATGGGATGCATCACCTATTGGCCGATAGCGTAAAGAAGCATGTATCTCAAGTCAACAAGCTCATTCAAGAGCTATTCAAAGGAGCTTGAACAGAATCTATATTATCTTGCATTCTGTCTAATTCGTCCTTGTTCATATTTATTGTAAACGGTCTCCAAAGAAATATAAGCAAATACTCCTTCTTACAAGGGGGGACCCTTCACTGGGTAACTAGGACACAATACTGTGTCGACTATATCTTCTCTCTCTCTCTCTCTCTCTCTCTCTCTCTCTCTCTCTCTCTCTCTCTCTCTCTCTCTCTCTCTCTCCCCCTCTCTCTCCTCTGCTCTCTCAAGTAAAGTGGAATTGCATAAACTCATAGCTATAAAGAAGGCTTTGTTGTGCATTATGACGATCAACTTATTGCATGCTACATTGGTATCATAGCTGCAGGTTGTAGCCCAACTTGGATACCCTAAAGTGAGAGCATTCCGTGGATGGTAGAAACTATGGTCTGGAAAAACCAGCCAAGCCTCCAAGAGAGACATCATCAAAAAGCTACAAAGAAGATATGGAAGAAGAGATCTACAAGGAAGCCACAACCACTATAGAAATGCTTCTGCAAAGCAACGAAGACTTCATCAGATTGCTCTTGGAGCAAAACAAGTTGCTAAGGCAACAAAAAGAGGCCAAAGAAGAAGAAGCAGCCAAAGAAAGAAAGCTAAGAAAGAGGCTAAAAAGACCAAAGTAGCAATTGAGAAAGCCAAAAAATAATAAGAAAAGCCAAAAGATCTCTCATAATTGGAAAAATTATTCTCGACAAAAAGAAGACGCCAAAAAGGTGAAAGAACGATACGCCAAAGAAGCTCGACGTGAGGATGAACAAAGGGAAAATGACGCTAAATGTAGGGATGAAGAAGACCGAAGACAGGCACACCAAGTTACCCGAGAAAGGCTTGAATGTGCAGCCATGCAACTCCAAAACCAACAATTGATGGGGCTGCTATGCAGGCGAATGTGTTGTCTCACTAGCAAACCAAGGAGCGAGTTCCTCCACCACCCCAACCATCTATTAGCAGTCATCTCCTGTCTGTACATTACACACTAGGCCCTCTATTGTGGGTGTGCCTGCCCATTAGGTGTTTCTTCATTTTCCCCTTATTTTCCATGTATTTTCTCAAATTTTCTGGGTCATGGAGTGCTGTCTGCTGTAGCACTGGCCAACTCTATCTGTGGTGGCCAAATGCTATATGTGTCCTGGCCGACTGTTGTTGTACAGGCCGACTAGCTTAGGTGTTTCTTCATTTTCCCCTTATTTTTCCATGTATTTTCTCAAATTTTCTGGGTCGTGGAGTGCTGTCTGCTGCAGCACTAGCCAACTCTATCTGTGGTGGCCAAATGCTATATGTGTCCTGGCCGACTGTTGTTGTACAGGCCGACTAGCTATTTACCCTGGCATCGTGTTGATTGATTTAGAGCTGGCCGACTGGTGTAGGGTGGTATAAATACCACCCTTGCCCCCACCTCCCACATTGTATCAGATCTTGTGTATAGCGCAGAGTTTCTATAGCTTCCCTCTCTCTTTCTCTATTCTGTGTTTTTCTCTCTACAATAGTTGTCTTTCATTTTCATTATGCATTCTGAGACCACCACCATCATACAAGCTCACCCAAACTTCAATAAGTATGATGGTAAGTGTGATCATGCTTAGCCTATAGTAGTGCAATTCATTCATTAGTTTGTAGCATATTTTCCATTGGCTAAGATTTCAAATCCTCCAGATCGAGTCCACCTAGAAGTACCTCACCTTTGTGGCAAAGTAGTCACTTGGTGGAAACATTGGTTAAGTCTATAGGTAGACCCGTTCACAGGTGCTCCATAGTATTGTGGGTGTGCCTGCCATTAGGTGTTTCTCCATTTTCCCCTTATTTTTCCATGTATTTTCTCAAATTTTTTTTTGGGTCATGGAGTGTTGTCTGCACTGGCCAACTCTATCTATGTGGTGGCCAACTGCTATATGTGTCCTGGCCGACTGTTGTTGTGCAGGTCGACTAGCTATTTACCCTTGCATCCTGTCAATCGATTTAGAGCTGGCCGACTAGTGCTGTAGGGTGGTATAAATACCACGCTTGCCCCACCTCCCACATTGTATCAGATCTTGTGTATAGCGCAGAGTTTCTATAGCTTCCCTCTCTCTCTCTCTCTCTCTCTCTCTCTCTCTCTCTCTCTCTCTCTCTCTCTCTCTCTCTCTCTCTCTCTCTCTATTCTGTGTTTTTTTCTCTACAACAATTGTCTTTTATTTTCATTGTGCATTGTGAAACCACCACCATCATACGAGCTCACCCAAACTTCAATAAGTATGATGGTAAGTGTGATCATGCTTAGCCTACAATAGTGCAATTCATTCATCAGGTTGTAGCATATTTTCCATTGGCCAAGCTTTCAAATCCTCCAGATCGAGTCCACCTAGCAACACCTCACCTTTGTGGCAAAATAGTCACTTGGTGGCAACATTGGTTGAGTCTACAGGTAGACTTGTTCACAGGGGCTCCAGAGTATGTATGGGACACTATGTCCGACCTAAAGAAACAGTTTCTACCTCCACAGTACATGACCAACCTTGAGGATGATTTTTACAAACTCTCCCAAAATGGGTTACCCGTACTGACATACTCTAATAAAGTAATCACATCAGCACAACAGTTAGGCATATTTGAGGAGGATAAATTGAAATAGTTTATTCAAGGTCTAAATACTAACATTAGGTTTACTGTATGTAATTTTGAGCCATAATCTTATGACATGACTCTCACTCTTTCTCAGTATCACGAAATGATATTGAACGGAGGTAAGCCCAAGCAACTCCAAGAAGTAGACATCCACTACTCATCAATAGTCATCATCTCAAGGGGGGAAGGGAGCTTAGAATAGCAAGGACACTAAGAAGGAATCCTAGCGCACCTCAGGAGGCAAGAAGGATAAAAATTTCACCCCTAAGAGAAAACACCCGAGGAAAAGTACAAGGAGGACATCACCGGTGGATATCTCCAACCAAAAGAGCAAATGAGGTATAAGAGGGAGAAAAAATGTTTCTTCTACCCCACTTTGGGGCATGCTAAGAAAGACTGTACCAAGTGGCACGCTGCGCAAGCCACCAAATCCTCTACCTCCATAGTAGTCACTGCGCCACCACAGCCACATCGACACCTCCCGAATCGGCCACCAACGCTCTCCAACTCTTACCCATCGTACACGCAGTAACCCCCATGGTATTTGATGATAAGTAGGAGGGTGAGGGTGAGGAGTAAAAGAAACCCCTCATTTGTGCTTATGGCACAACAAAGGGACAACAATTCATTGTTCTCTTTGATATGGGCAGCTTTGAGGATGCCATTTCTCCTCAGTTGGCTAAGAAGATGAGTTGTATAGTTGCAACCCATGATTTCAACGTAGTCTTCGCACTCACATATCTCATAAGGCTCAACAGTTCTCATTCATGGTGGTTAAAAAGACCCTTGTAGCATATGCCAAGTTAGGACCGTGTGAAACAACAATAACTTCTTTAAACTAGAGTTTAGTGAGTCTTTAGCAATCCTTTCAATAGCATACGTGAACTGAAAGATGTAGTTGAGATAACACCAAATGCGGTCCCAAAGTGGGTTATGAGGACTACTTGTTGAATTCTCCAAAGTGGGTTAAGAGGATTGACCTAACATTGATTTAACAAACCTTTATGGGCTGGGAGAGACTGACCTACGTATCTCGTGCCTGACATGTCCCGGATTGGGGCTCACAAAGGGGTGAGGACATAATACAAAATATCCTATCCAGGTATTGCTTCTGTATATGTTTCTTGCACTATTGATGAGCCAGTGTGCCACCGTATGCCACAATGCATGCATGTGAAATTTCCTCCTGCTTAGCTTGCAAGCAGGTTCATGGCTTTGAGGTAGTCTGCTACTAATAATTATGGATATTTGAGGAAGAATTCTTCATCTAGACCAATGCCTTCATGGCCCCCTTGATCTTTGAACTTGGTATAAAATTGGCAAAGTCATTGTTCAGAACTGTGCTTCCAATGATGTAGAATGATCTACTCGGGCTCTATCACTTCTACTTCATCAACCATTTTTGGCTACTGCTCTTCTGGGGCATTCTGCAAAGAATATAAGGCTTTAACCAAGAGATGTGGAAGACATTGTGCATCGTCCAACTGTCTGGCAATCTGAGTTACATGATGACATCACTTATTTTTTTCGAAAAAAAGGTCCTTTTATTAGTTAATGAAAAACACAGCCACAAAGGGCTAGATACAACCACAAAGGGCTAAATACAAACTCACCTCATTAGGGGTGGGAATCAAATGATTAAAAAAGGGGAAAAGACACTTCTCCTCCGACTGGCTTCTCTATGAGGAGAAGGCTATCTCATACAGGAGGGGGAGGGGGTGGGGAAGAACCACATAGGTGGTTTGTAATGCCAAGTGGGGTTACTACTTCTATTATCTGTGAGAAATGGGCTAGGTCTCCAAATCCTCAAGAAATCTTCACGCCATTTCTTGATGCGGTCATAACCTCCTTGCAACTTCCCCCACTGACCGCCGCAGAGGGTGTGAATGATATTGAGTCTGATGGACTCAGCAGGCGGAGTGTGGGTACCCTCGATGGCCTCACTGCATCTAGATTAGTAGGATGTTTTCTTAAATGTTTTCTTTTGCTAGACCACGCATTTAGCTAAAGACCAGCATTGTCTTTATGTAATTCTTTTAAAAAAAAGAGAAGTTTGGCCAACTTCTCCTTCTTCAACCTAATCCGTTCCTCTTTGGAAAGGAGAATCCCCTCTCTCTACTTCTTGTCATGTGTGGCCTTGGCCGCTTTCTTCTTCTCCACCTCGCTAGTATATTTTTTCCTGATTGCAGAGAGGTGATGGTCATACTGGACCCTTAGTTCCTATAGGGTAATTTTGTCCGAGGCCTTCTTGTGCACGAGTGCGGCTTTGTGATAGGCTGATTGGAGAGGTACTTGGCTGCCATGATTTCCCGGAGCTCTTCTACATATGGTCGTGTGTTGGACGGGCGAGCTTTTTCCTCTTCTATTTTGTAAGGTTCCTCCTCAGCCCCTAAAGATGTATAAGTTCTCCTTTCAGCCCCCTATGATTGTCCCCTTTTTCAGAATACAACAAAACATTATTTTCCTTTGTTTTTGGCCTAGAGAGAGAAAATATTCTAGAGAGAGGTAACAAAAAATTAAAATATTTTTGGATAAGTATTTTCTTCTAGTCAATAGGAAGTGATTCCCTGAAACAGAATTTTATTCAAAATTTTCTAAGTTGCATTAGATTTGGACAATGGGTGAGCCAAACAAGGAGTCCCCTAGTTCAAAGTTCTAAGCCTTATAAATTCCTTTGAATTTAAAATTGTAATATCCTTATCCATTGAGGTTGGAAAAAAAAAATTTTAAAATGAGAAAATTTAGAATTATCCATAAAAAAATAATAAAGAAAGGATCACATAAGGTGAAGGTTCTATGATCATGAGTTTCAGATATTTAAAGGAGACTTTTGGGAGGCCTTGTGACACCTCACGCAGAAGGAAAGAGGCCATAAAGGAGCTGCCTAGAATACTCATCATTTTTCCAATTTTTAATTCAAAAAAATAGATATTTCATCTCTCCTCTTCCAAACTAGATCAAAAAAGTGGGCCTAACTAGTCCAAAACTTATCCAAATTGAATCAAACGAAAGCTGGAAGCCTCTAGATCCTAGTTCGGCTTGGTTTGTGGCCTCCCTCACCTATAAATAGAACCCCATTCCTTTGTATTTTCATATTAGTGTATTTACATGCTAGTGTAATTTTTATTTTAGTGTAATTCCATTATCCCTCTACCTTGCCTCTCCATTGTGAAGCTTTGGTGCTTCACTAATCCTCTTCTTCTCTTGGAGATTACGCTCTTCTACTTGGTGGCCAAGCCTCTTCCTTGAGGGCTACACATATCCTTAAATAATCAAGCCAAAACCAAGGGTAAGCCTAAAACAATGATGTTTTACTGGTAATCTTCTTCCCAACCTCTCTACATGCTTGGGAAGCATTCGAATTCATGATTTCTTCTTAAAACCATGCCTTTATTAATTTATGTTGTTTAAATGCATTAATGTTAATCTCTTTTGCCTGAATGTATTATTTTATATTTGTAATCTATCTTTTTGAAAGAATACTCACTTTTATGGTTAAATCCTTCTTGGAAGGATAGTCCTTAATTCTAATCTCATTTTCTTACCCAAAACTCTAGGCCTAACAAGCTAGAGATGGAGATTAAACATTTTTATGTTTTTTAACCTATTTAGAATGAGGTTAATTAATTTAAGCTTGTTTTTATGATAAGAAATTTCATATTTATTTATTTTATGATGAAAGAGAGCTTAGGATAACATTCATATATTTATTTTTATATGGAAGTTAAATTTGGAAATTTTTTTAAATAAACAAGATAGTTAGATACAATTATGCCTATATTTTTGCTTACGTTTATGCATAAAGAATTTTTATATTTAAAGAGAAAGTCCCACCATATTTTTATGTAATTATGTTTATGCATAAATTTAATAATACAAAAAGAGAAATTTTCATGATATTCTATACATAAACATTTTAAATATTAAAAGAGGGATTTTTGTTACATTTTTGAATATACATTCATAGTATGTGCATGCATAAATATCTAGATGTCAAAAAGAAGAATTTTCACGATATTCTATGCATAAATATTTTAAATATTAAAAGAGGAATTTTTGTTATATTTTAAATAGGTATATTCATGGTATGTATATACATGAATATTTTTATTTATCAAAAGATGAATTTCCATCGTATCTTTAAATAGGAATATGCATAAATAATTTTGGTATCAAAAAGAGAATGTTTCATCATATTTCTATGTAGACAATTATGGCATGTTGACGCCTAGGTTCAAATGGAGAAGAGAATATTTAAGAATATATCTATGAGAATATTTTAATAAAATGATGTATGCATACTTATTAAAGGATCATTTAAAAGAAATATCCTTGTTAAATTCCATTATTCAGAGTAGAGTTATTTATAGTTCTACTATATCCAAAGTAGAATGAATTTTCATATTATTAGATGTTTATCCTTACGATTAGAAATCATAGTTATTTTATGAGATAAATAGAGAAATATCTTTAAGAAATAAATCTAGGAATAAATTCAAGTAATTCGGTACTAGTTAAAAATGTAATATCCTTATCCATTAAGGTTGGAAAATAAAACTAAAAGAAAAAAAAATAAAACTATCCACAAAAAAATAATAAAGAAAGGCTCACATAAGGTGAAGGTTCTATAATCATGAGTTTCAGATATTTAAAGGAGACTTTTGTAAGGCATTGTGACACCTCAGGCGGGAGGAAAGAGGCCATAAAGGAGGTGCCTAGAATCCTCATCATTTTCCCAATTTTTAATTCAAAAAATTTAGATATTTCATCTCTCCTTTTTCAAACTAGATCAAAAAAGTGGGCCTAGCTAGTCCAAAACTTGTCCAAATTGAATCAAACTAAAGTTGGAAGCCTCTAGATCCCAGTTGGGCTTGGTTGGTGGCCTCCCTCCCCTAAAAATAGAACCCCATTCCTTTGTATTTTCATCTTAGTGTATTTACATGCTAGTGTAATTCCATTATTCCTCTACCTTGCCTCTCCATTGTGAAGCTTTGGTGCTTCACTAATCCTCTTCTTCTCTTGGAGAATACCCTCTTCTACTTGGTGGCCAAGCCTCTTCCTTGAGGGCTACACATCTCCTTAAAGAATCAAGCCAAAACCAAGGGTAAGCCTAGAACAATGATGTTTTACTCTCTTCTTGGATCTTCTTCCCAACCTCTCTACATGCTTGGGAAGCATCTAATTCATGGTTTCTTCTTAAAACCATGCCCTTATTGATTTATATTGTTTAAATGAATTAATGTTAATCTCTTATGCTTAAGTGTATTATTTTTTATTTGTAATCTCTCTTTTTGAAAGAATACTCACTTTTATCATTAAATCCTTCTTGGAAGGATAGTCCTTAATTCTAATCTCATTTTGTTACCCAAAACTCTAGGCCTAACAAGCTAGAGATGGAGATTAAACATTTTTATGATTTTAAACCTATTTAGAATGAGGTTAATTCATTTAAGCTTGTTTTTATGATAAGAAATTTCATATTTATTCATTTTATGAAAGAGAGCTTAGGATAACATTCATATATTTATTTTCATATGGAAGTTATATTTGGATATTTTTTTAAATAAACAAGATGCTTAGATACAATTATGCTTATATTTATGCTTAGGTTTAGGCATAAAGAGTTTTTATATTAAAAGAGGAAGTCCCACCATATTTTTATGTAATTATATTTATGCATAAATTTAAAAATTCAAAAAGAGAAATTTTCACGATATTATATGCATAAACATTTTAATTATTAAAAGAGAGATTTTTGTTACATTTTTGAATATACATTCATAGTATGTGCATGCATAAATATCTAGATGTCAAAAAGAAGAATTTTCACAAAATTCTATGCATAAATATTTTAAATATTGAAAGAGAATTTTTTGTTATATTATAAATAGGTATATTCATGGTATGTATATATATGAATATTTTTAATTATATCAAAAGAGGAATTTCCATCGTATCTTTAAATAGGAATATGCATAATTAATTTTTGTGTCAAAAAGTTTATGGCATGTTGATGCTTAGGTTCAAATGGAGAAGAGAATATTGAAGAATATTTATATGAGAATATTTTAATAAAATGATGTATGCATATTTATTAAAGGATCATTTAGAAAAAGAAATATCCTTGTTAAATTCCATTATTCACGAGTAGAGTTATTTATAGTTCTATTATATCCAAAGTAGAATGAATTTTCATATTATTGGATGTTTATCCTTACGATTATAAATCACAGTTATTTTATGAGATAAGTGGAGAAATATCTTTAGGAAATGAATCTAGGAATAAATTCAAGTAACTCGGTGCTAGACCATGACCACTTGGGAAAGGTGGGTCAGCAAGATGCCTGCCCATCTCTTGAATTGTAAATTAAACCAAGACTTGTGACTATTCCCATTTCTTCAGTATGAAGAAGGGATAACTATCTGATTTAGAGAATTTTCCCTAAGACCTAAAATCGTCTAGAAATAAGTTAGAAATTTTCCCTAAGACCTAAAATTGTCTAGAAATAAGTTAGAAATTTTTCCTAAGACGTAAAATCGTCTAAAAATAAGTTAGAAATTTGTTTTAAACTGTAATTGATGGATGGATCACCCGAGATACATGGGGGTTTTGAAAAAAAGAGTCTTGTGAAACCAATACTAGAGATGTTTTCTCGTGCAATGGCTTTTCGTGAGAGGAAATCAAACTTAATGGGAAAATCCTACTTGCATAGAAACTCTTTTTTTATAAAGGACTGTCTTACACTAGAATGCTAGAGGAAGCTTTTGGTTTATTGTTTAAACTAAGGAGAGTTTATGTTACGGCGGGGAGTCATCAAAGGACGTCGCGGCAAATCCTGCCAAGGTCCTGACCAGCCTCGTACAGTTAAAAATGGTGTGCTTCCGGTACGATGGGTGAGGGCCGATGAAGCGATCCCTGAGTGAAGTACTAGGACACCTAAGGAGGATCCTAGAGGGTTCTGACCAAGCCATGCAGCACGGGCTCGCAGTTGCAAGGACACCCATGCATACGTCGAGCGAGATCTTCATGGATTGGCGAGAAATTTATTTAAGTGAATTGGAAACTATGAAATTGGATCTCGTTGGTTGACTATATGGTCTTCAATGGAGAGTCCGGATGACACTTGATTGTAAAACAATGGAGCTGGAATACTGAGGATTATGATGGGAACACTGTGGTTTTACTGCAATTCTTTCTTAAAATTAGTTGAATATGAGAAAAGACAATTTCATATTGGGTGCGTAAAGTGGTGTGTCTATTTTATATTTTTGCATGAGTGCCGGCTAGGGAGCCTAGGAACTCTTTTCCTTGGTACCCGCGAAAAAACATAACTAATTTTTATAAAAGGGATTCCACAATATAGTGGTTGGGTGGTTGGGGTAGACTGGATCAATGGATTCCTATAACCCATGGGTCAGTTGGGGTAGGCTGGATCAATGGATTCATATAATAAAGTTCAATTATGTTCAAGTTACGATAGTTGAAGTAAGTGAGAGGGAAATTCTTGTTCTATGGGAAAGAATCAATGGCTGTGCCTCACTTGAGGGGGAAAAAGCAATGATCTCTATGAACCAAGTGCAAGTCCCTTCCTTGTTTTGGCCATGTGATCCCGCGGGTTCGGTCGGAACACAAAGGATAGTTTGAATGCAAAGGATAGTTAAGGCTCTTGACCCCGTTAGATAAATTCTCGTTAGAAGATTTTCGTGGAAGAATCGCCTATGCTTTCTGGGTGAGGAAAGTTTTTTCGGTTTCAGTTTTGGAAGAACCGTCGGACTAGTTCCTTGCTCAGACATTCGTGGGCGAGGCCTCGAGTGGGAAGCTCTGCCCCGCCCAAGAGGTTGCTGCTTCTGCTGCTAGCACTTCGGAGTTTGATGCGCAGAGAGAGTAGGGGTCTCACATATTTCTACAAGTGCAGAAGACTCAGCCCTTCCATCATCCTTCTCTTGACCTAGCTCTAAGTCTAAATCAGTGTTGTCCTTCAACTCTTTAATTCTTCAGAGAGAAGAGACTAGCTATAGCCACCATGAGCCCAACCGAGCGTTTCTTTCCTAAAGTTTAGAAGCATAATTAGCAGATATTTAGCACATATTTTGAACAATTGCTTTTTTTTAAATATCTATGTATGTTGTATTAAACTTTCTAATTCCAGCTAATTGTTTTTTTTTAAACGTCTGTCCTTGGAGGGTGAGTAGAGATAAGCCTTATATTTTAAGCCCATGATGGACCTCATGGTCCTCAACTTGCCAACCTATATATAAATACATCATGCTTGCCATATATATCCATATAGAAGCTCCTAAAGCACCAAAATTAGAATATAAATATACATCTATCATTCCAACCCAATAAAATGTTGACAATCTTAACACACCTAAACACGGCCTTAAAACAATCTTTGGGCAACTGGATTATATCTCCTTGGAAGCTATACTCCTTGCCTCCATCCGGCAAAATATATTCAAGATAAAAACAATTAGCTATTGAAGATATAATTTTTAAAAAAAGAAGAAGGATAAGGATATAAACCTTACAAAACTCATTTGATGGATAAATATTTGAGGTGAATGGCATTTGAACAGGCTTGTGAAAGCAAATCAAAAATTTCTGTATTGTCAGTGCCTATGCACCAAAAATCTAACTTATGAGGCTTTTCATAGTCAACAAATATTACACATACATGAAGTGGATCTGCAATCTTTTGCAATATCACATTGTAAATTCCAAGGAGCCCAAAGCTCTCATTGTAAGTGTCTCAAAACCATATAAGCCTAGCAATAATCTGGGTTCTAAAAAATAAAGATATTCTCTGTGCAAAAAGAATGTATCAATAATAGTATAAATTTATCAAATAAAACGCAACAAGCTGCATAAACAGGAAGTTTCTCTATATACCGTAAAACACAGATGCTCTCTAATAGTTTGATAATTAGAGATGTTGCTTGTCCTTCCCAAAATAGAGGGTCTACAATTGAGCCATTAATATTAAATAGATTTTGGAAAAAATAATACCTATATTATAGAAACTGTTGAAATTTTTTACCTTCAATATCTTGTCCATCACCATAAACAAATGAAAATGATCTCCTTACCACATTCATCCTAAGAAATACACCCTTGATATCAAATATAATTGTAAGATTTCTCCCTCGAGCTTTTGACATGAAAAGGTGTAAGAATCTCCCCTTCTGTTCTTGTAATCATCTCCTCTCTGAAATGGAAGAAATATCTTGTTTTACCATGTTTTGGCCTAGAGAGAGAAAATGTCTAGAGAGAGGTAATTCAAAATTGAGATATCTTTGGATACAAAGATTCTCCTAATGTCTAAAATGGATTCCCCTAAAACAGAAGTTCAAAATGAACTTTCCAATATGCATTAGGAATTAATTGAAAATGTGTATAAGGGACCTTAGCCTAAGGGTCTACATTTCTAGAAATCACTCTGATACTTAGATTTAATGGGACCGAGAAAAAGTTACCTTTAACTAAGCCAAGCAATTGGCAAAAACTTAGAAAAGTTCTATCAGTATCAAAAGTAGAGTAACCGTATTGAATGGATGTGAATGAATGTGATGAGGATCTGGATAGATGTGAATGGATGAGATATGATGTGGATGGATGTGATGTGATGTGAATGGATGAGATGTGATGTGGATCTAGATAGATGTGAATGGATGAGATGTGATGTGGATGGATGTGATGTGATGTGGATGGATGAGATGAGATGTGGATGGATGTGATGTGATGTGATGTGGATGGATGTGATGTGATGTGGATGGATGTGAATGGATGAGATGAGATGTGGATGGATGAGATGAGATGTGGATGGATGTGAATGAGATGTGATGAGATGTGATGTGATGTGGATGGATGTGAATGAGATGTGATGAGATGTAAAAGGATGTGATGAGATGTGAATGGATGTGATGTGATGTGGATCTGGATAGATGTGAATGAATGAGATGTGATGTGGATGGATGTGATGTGAGTGATGTGATGTGGATCTAGATAGATGTGAATGGATGAGATGTGATGTGGATCTGAATGAATGTAAATGGATGTGATGTGATGTGATGTGATGTGGATCTAGATAGATATGAATGGATGAGATGTGATGTGATGTGATGTGACGTGATGCGGATCTGAATTCAATGTAAATGGATGTGATGTGATGTGATGTGGATTTAAATGGATGTGATGAGATGTGATGTGGATGGATGTGATGAGATGTGATCTAGATAGATGTAAATGGATGTGATCTGGATAGATGTAAATGGATGTGATGTGATGTGATGAGGATCTGAATAGATGTAAATGGATGTGATGAGATGTGATGTGGATGAATGTGATGTGATGTGGATGGATGTGGATAGATGTGGATAGATGTGATATGATGTGAATGGATGAAGGACGATGGGGATAGATATGAATGGATGTGGAATAAGCAATGTGAATTGATATATAAGAATGTGGAATAACAAGAAATGATGTGGAACAATGTGGAAAGATGAGAGTTCATTAGAAACTGTATTTATGAACCCTGTTTTTAAAAGACTATTTTATGTCAAGAATGCTGGGAAGCATTTTGACTATCTTGTTGATTATGGTCTCATGACAACCTAAGTGAAAGTTGCACAGCTGACGGAGAGTCAATGGAGGGCGTCTTGCATGGCAAGGTCGCGGACGAGGTCTTGACTAGCCTCGGTTCGATTAAAATAGTGAGCTTCCAGTACGGTGGATGAGGGACCAAGGAAGCGGCCTCTATGAGTGAAGCACTAGGTGACCTGTGAAGGAGCCTAGAGGGTGCTGACCATACAGTGCTCGGGCTTTGGGTCACCAAAGATACCCACGCATGCGTCGAGGAAGAAACTGGAACAATGAGTTGGAGTTGTTTTCTGAACACGGGCATGGATCTGGTTGATTGGCCTTGCTGGTCTTCAACGGATGAGTCCATGGCTCCTTTATATGGATCTTGTTGGTTGATCTTATCCTCAACGGAAAGCCCATCTAGATTTTTCTTATGTGATTATATTTGTGGGTACTATGAGCTAGGAATTATCAAAAAGGCCCCTAAGTGAGCAGGAGGTGAGCGTTCTGGTTACCAATGATGCCATAGGTACACCGATGAAGGAATGATTAGAAATTGGATTTCAAGCTAGATATTTTAGAGGATTATGATCAATGATACTATGGTTTCATTAAAAGATCATTTTAAAGACACCCAAATCTGTGAAAAAGGCAATTTTATATTGGGTGTGTAAGTGGTGTGACTATCTTGAATTTTTCTTGAAGCACCGGTTAGGGGGCCTAGGAGCTCTTTTCCCTAGTACTCGGGGCAAAACATAACCAAATTTCTAAATGGATTCTATCAATACAGTGGTTGGGCAGTTGGCTAACCCATGGGATTAGATGGGGTTAGGCTGGACTGATGGATCCCTAAAATAAGACTCAATTCTGTTAAGTTACGATAGTTGAAGTAAATCATGGATAATCCAACGGCTATGCCTTTGGATGAGGAAAAAAGCGTTGGTCTCTATGATCCAAGTGCAAGTTCCTCCCTTGCCGGCCATGTGACCTACGGGTTCGGTCAGAAAGAAAAAGGGTAATTTAAGGCTCTTGACTACGTTAGAATAATTTTTTCCTGGAGGAATCGCCTATGCCTTCTAGGCGAGGGAAGTTTTTTTCGGGTTCGGTTTTGGAAGAATCGAGAGATTCTCTTGTCTAGATATTCCTGGGTGAGACCCCGAGTGGGAGACTCTGTCCTACACAAGAAGTGCTACTTCCGCTGCTAGAACCCTAGAATTCGTTGGGCGGAGGGGGAAGGGATCTTTCAATAACACTCACTACACCAATCATTTACATAAGACTTTATGGTGTCTCTCTCTCTCTCTATATATGTGTGTGTGTGTGTGTGTGTGTTCAATGTAGTCTCTAACATTTGTAGGCTGCCATTTACATTTACATTCTTTTGCATGCCATTTGAAAAACCTCCTTGTAGACAAAATTGGTTTGTGAAGACTTCGTTTGAATCTTCTATGATGCTGCTTTCGTATTCCACAATATACTTTACACACACTTTCACTACATCAGATGATCTAACACATGACATACCAATGCACAATTGTCCATGTGTGAATACTTGTGTGGCCAGATAAAGTCCCAATACAATCAATGTTTGTCCTTGGGACCTATTTATTTATATACCAAAAGCTAACCTTACAGGAAATTGTCTCCTTCTCATGTCAAAAGGCAATTGAAGCATAGTAGGTATAAATGTTATCCTCAGAATAAAGACCCTGTCTCTAATGTTTGTACCTGTAATGATTTCTACTTCTATTACCTTTGAGTTAAATTGCTTGCATATCAATTTGGTACCATTACAAAGTCCCCGTCTCGAGGGTCCAAATTGCGGAGCAACATGATAGGAGCATTAATCTTCAGAAGTAAGCGGTGAGGAGGGTAACCACCACCTAAGTTCAAACTGTTCAAGTACTTAATTGGATACAATATTGCGTCATTCTCCGAAGAAAAAACCGAATATGCACTGAGGTATTCTCTTTCAAGACTGGGCAACACACTCAAGGCTAGTTCATTGATCTCATTAACCTCTAGATTTTGTGGTACAAGAATAGCATGGTCTTTGAAGAAGTATGCATAATCCTCCACTCTCTAAATATATTTGTATACCCATTCTATCAAACTCAAAATAGATTTGCCATGGATCAACATTTATGGTGGAATTACCACTCTGCCTTCATTGTTTGGATGGCCTATAAAGATATCTCCAATTTGCAATGTCCATTTGACATATTTATGTTCTATAAAATTATAAGCACTCTGTCTAACCCGCATGTTTTGGGTGAGCTTCAAAACATTCACATATCTCCAAACATATGACCGGAAAAACGTTGCATCAACAATATCCTCATGTGATCCCTTTGGCACAACCAGTAAGATTTGCATGAAGTCACCACCACCAAAGAGCATAACTTTCCCATCAAACACTATGTCACTTTGCATAGTGTCTTTCAATGTCCTCTCTCCAATGCTTGATATACACAAGCCTATCGCATTGACTATGAGGGAACACTCAATCTAGTTGCGAGAATGGCAATCGGAGAGGTGTCGTTGCTATGGCTGAGAGAGCAATAAATGGTTGGTCTTTACATCAGATGGATGTAAAGAATGTATTTTTGCATGGTTATTTGTGAGAAGAAGTATACATGATGTAGCCACCAAGTTATGATAGTAACATACTCAGATTTTGTGTGCAAGTTATGTACAAAGCCCTGTACGGCTTGAACCATGCACCCAGACCATGGTCAAACAAGATCGGGGAGTATCTTGTTACCATGCACCCAGAGCATGGTCAAACAAGATCGGGGAGTATCTGGTCAAACAAGATCGGGGAGTATCTTGTTACCATGGATTTTAGATATCCAATGCATATTTTAGATATCCAATGCATATTTTTCACTTTCTGTGAAAAAGATAGAGGGATCATGCTATTAGTCATTTATGTGGATGACTTATTTATCTCTAGTGATCACTGATCCATACATAATGTCAGGAAAGTTTGAAATGAAGGATTTGGGCGAGCTACGATATTTCTTGGGCATAGAGGTGGTGAGATCACCTCATGGCATTTTGTTATTACAAAATAGTATGGCTTGGAAAAGCCGTCCATGTATGGTATGATAGACTGTAAGCTTGTTTCAGTGCCATTGGAGCAAAACACAAAGCTTTTCATAGATACAGGTGAGCTTTTGGAGGACCCCACTACGTACACGCGCATAGTGGGTAGCTTGATCTACATCACCATTACTAGGCCACACTTGACCTACACTACTAAACTTATGAGTCAATTTATCAGGTCCCTAGGACGCTACACTTGGATGTGGCTAGATGGATTTTCAGGTACATAAAGTCCACAGTTGATTATGGACTTTTCTGAGACTGGTACTGAGATACAACTATATGGGTACACAGATGTTGATTGGGCTGGTAGTATCACGGACAAGAGATCTACCAGTGGCTTTATGTTTTTGTTTGGGAGTGCTTCAGTGAGTTGGAGAAGTAAGAAATAGCCAATAGTTGCTCTGTTGAGTACAGAGACAAAGTACAGGGATGCTGCTTATGGCTTTATGTTTTTGTTTGGGAGTGCTTCAGTGAGTTGGAGTGCTTCAGTGAGTTGGAGAAGTAAGAAATAGCCAATAGTTGCTCTGTTGAGTACAGAGACAAAGTACAGGGATGCTGCTTTGGCAACTTGTGAGATAGTTTGGTTTTAGAAGCTACTTGGTGATTTGGGTGAGCTCGTGGATTGAAAATTTGTCATTTATTGTCACAACATGAGAAGTATATAGTTGGCCCCAGTAACCAAGTATACCATGCTAGAACGAAGTACATTGAGGTGCATTATCACTTTGAGGTGCATTATCACGTTGTGAGGGAGAAGGTTCTAGGAGATGATGTAGATCTAGTATATGTCAGCATAGAGGATCATGTGGTTGACATCTTCAAGAAGGCATTGGGCATAGAGAAGCTCCACAAGTTTAGGAGCTTACTCGGAGTGCAGTGTGTGGAGTTGAGCTCGAGGGGGAGTGTTGAGATATCGAGCTCAACTAGTGTTGCAGACATTGATGACCCATGTGGGTGGTGATAGCTTCCATACTTATGCCACTAGCATGGTTGGTGAGATTATGATTGATGTACTGCCAATCAATGACAAGATGTGTGAAAACCACTTTGGAGTACTAGAGTAATTGCATAGTTATAACACTAGCCCATATAGTCAAGTTCACACTATGGACCGACCATTGTATGTTATTGTAGAAGAGTAATTTTCCTTATAGTATGTACTCTTATCTTTTAGTTATATGGTTAGCACCATATTAGCGAATTTGTAAAAATCCCAATTCCCATTTTGCAAGATTGTAAAAAGGGGATCCTTTTTAAGCTTTTGTCAAAACCCCCTCATGTGAGATATCATTGGAAAAAGCTTAAAGACTAGATTCAAAATACACATTCTCTGACACCTATCGAGTTTGTTTACTTAAGACACACCAAAAAGTAGATTGAAAAGAAAATTTCCAAAGTCTTGGGATTTTCTCAAATTCTCCAATGGTCTTGGTTGTAGAGAAGAGAAGAAAGAAAGAACAAAATTCAGCCATCCATCTGTATTGTTTTTTCTCTCTCTTTTGTGTGTGTGTTTGATTGGAAGGAACTCAAGGTCTCTCTCTCCCCCACATTCTCTTTACTATAGGGGAAAACGCAATAAGATACTGCTTTAGGAAAAAAAATGCAGCAAAGAATTGTTGTTCAAGAGGCAAAAAACAACCCCAAATCAGTGCCACAAAAACACTGACATTAGGTGAAATATGGACTCTCACTTTTTCCCCTTAAGGATTTCCACACCTCCTCTCTCTAGAGAAATGGGCTCATGGTGAAATGTTTGCAAAACAAATCAAAAGTTGGCGGAGATTGTACATTTGGAATCTACTCATCGAGACCTTTAGTATGATGGAAAATTTTGATTATTCAAGAAGTCCCCAAATTGATGATGACATGGCATGTAACATGCTACGTCATCACCAATTTGGGGACTTCTTGAGTATTCAAAATTGCTTATCATGCTATATATCATTGGAAAGGTCTCGAAAGATTAGATTCCAAATGTCCAATCTCCGCTCATTTTTGAGTTGATTTGCAAAAAATTCACCATGAGCCCATTTTTCTAGAGAGAGGAGGTGTGGAAACCCTTAAGGGGCAAAAATGAGAATCCATAATTTACCTAATGTTTATGCTTGAAGTAGATCTCCAAAACATAAGGGACGGAAGAAAATGTCTTCCTGTCAATTAGCAGAAGCACAGAAGCTCTGACACCATAAATGATGTGAGAATAGTTAAAGAGAAAGCGGAAGCAATATAGAACAAGAAAGATAGAGTGATAAAACACTTGAGCAAATTATTAATGAATTATATGGCAAACATGCCGAGTTCCTATATACATCACAAAAGATTAGGTTGGCCTATAGGGCTAGAGGACAAATGTCCACGACTAATAAAAATGTCTAAAATGGCCTAAAATATGTGGGATAATATACCCAATTACATCAGATAAATAACTAAATAAAAGAGGGAATAAAATAGAACAAAAAGGAGATTAAATGCTAGAGATGAACACTATCTGGTGTGAGTACTCAAACAAGTACTTGCACCATAGTTAGTGGGGAACACCGTTACCCCTCTAGGCCGGAACAAGGGAACATCGTTCCCCACTACTAGAAGTTCCGAAATGTTGGGTAACGTTCTGCTAGCAGTCATCTCCTATCTGTACCATATTACTCAGTAGGGAGTGAGGACCCCTGATGTGGGTTTTCTCGCCTGGTTAGGACTAGTCTCCATTTTTCTCGTTTTTTCAATCCTTTCCTAGTTTTGCACCACATGGGGGTGTTCTTTTTTGCTCTCGGTTGCTGTAGTAGTACTGGCCCACCAAGTGAGGTCCAAATTTTTGTGCTATGGTTGACCAGAAAATATCCCTTTTTGCTGGCTGGCTAGGTGTGGTGCTAGCCTATCGGATTTTCCCAATCGTGGACACCTTTTGTGGGTTGTCGGCCTATTTTTCCCACTGGCCGACTTGCTGTCCAAGGTGGTATATATAGCACCTTGTCCCCCCACACTTCTTTGTATCATTCTATACCAAACCTTTAGTGTATATAACAGAGTTTATATAGCTTCTTTCTCTCTATACTTCTACGTTTTCTTTCTCACAACAATTGTCTCATTTCCACTGTGCATTCCGACATGGTATGAGAGCCCTAGGTGGCTTGAAGCTTGGAGACAGTGAGAGCTTGAGGTTGCTATTTTTTGGTGTTGATTGGAGAGGTTTTGTGTTGATTGGGATGTGGAGAAATAGGTAGAAGGCAGTCATCATTGCTGGACAGCCACCTTGCATAGTGTTTGCAGCCTCTTCTCTAATTTTTTTCCCAAAAATATATCTTTTTTCAAATTTATGGAGACAAAAGACACACTTTCATGTCAAACATTTAAAAAAATACTACTTTTGTGGAAAAAAATGCATAAAACATTACTTACATTTTACTCTAACCCAAAAACGTCTAATTAAAAAAAGAATTACAAAAGAGAAGAAATCCTTCCAATCAACTACGAGAGTCATTGGACCTTTTGCTTAAAAATATCAATTATTTTCTGGTGCAAGTGTCAAGAAGATTTTTAACTCAAATCCATATACAAGAATTCCTATATCATGCAAATTAAGCATCTCTAGATCAAACTTTCCCTTGAGCACGGATAAGTTTTGTACCAGTACACATTTCTACACTGCATGTTTTACCTAGCATGTTATCAGCAAACTGATAGGTGATAAAATTGACGTTACCTTTAGACCCAATATAATTTGATAAAACTCTTACATGGGGTTAGTGCATTGTCTAAGAAAACAAATTTTCTTTGTATACAAAGTCGATCCAAAGGTTGAATTTAAGTATATTTTGATATTAAGACGTAGGTTTATGGAGTCCTTGGCCATAGAAGAGGTTTATTTTAAAAGAAAAGATGTCTCTAGATTTAGATAGAAATCCAACAATCCAAATGGTCAAATTTTAGATAGTAGTGAGTACTATAATTTTAGATAGTAGTGAGTACTATAATTTTTCAGTTTACTTTATTTTTATTTATTAATTTGATTTAGAGTTATAGTCTTTGTAAAAATAGAGTTTTCAGTTTATAACAGTTAGATTTTGAGCCATGAAAATGACAATAGTTATCATTTTAAAAACTGATGAAAATTTGGATTTCACTTTGTTGACAAAGTGGATTCTCGAATCCAAATTTCTATTAGGACTAACATTTTTATCGTGACATTGAAATTTTTGTCCAAAAAAAAAGAAATTTTGTTCCATAATGAACGAAAATTTCACTTTTATTAGATGAAAAATTTAGTTCGTCAAAAAACTCCATCGATGGAAAAAAATTCCCATCAAAAAATTTTGTCGACGAAATTCAAATTTGTGTCGACGGAATTTTATTTCCATCGACAGAAACTCCAATCCGTCGGCAAAAATTTGGATTTCAAGAATGGATTCTAGTATCCAAATTTTTATCGATGGAATTTTTTGACAGATTTTTTTTGGGCGATGGACTAAATTTTTTGTCCAATAAAAGTACACTTTTTGCTCATTATGGACCAAAAATTCTTTTTTTTCTGAACAAAAATTTCACTTTGGCAATAGAAACGTCAGTGTGTTTGAAATTTTGGATTCTAGAATCCAGTTTGTTAACAAAGTGCATTCTGGAATCCAAATTTTCATTAATTTTTCAAAATGACAGATGATATTTTCACGCCTCAAAATCTAACTGTTATAAACTAAAAACTATGTTTTTTGAAAGACGATAACTCTAAATCGAACTGTTAGATCAAAATAAAGTAAATTAATAAATTGTAGCACTCACTACCATCTAAAATTTGACTGTTTGGATTGTTAGTTTCCTATTTGAATCTAGAGAAATCGTTTCTTTCAATAAGCCTCTTCTATGGCCATGGACTCCATATACCTACTTATATTAACATCAAATATATGCTCTTAAATCAATGATTAGATAAGGTGCAATGATAGGAATGAAGTTAGTTAGATTTTTGGAGAAGAAAAAGTACATTTTTGTAATTCTAAGTAAAGAATATATTATACATTACATAGACATGCGTGAACTATTAGTAGTTTTAAAGAATATTAGATCTTGTATTGACCTTGTTTTTCCATTTTGTTATTTGACACGAAAAGTGAAATTTTTTTCACCTTTAAATTAGCAATATGTACATTTTTAAAAAGAAGTTGAAAATCATGCTTATTTTGTAAAATTTCTAAAAACATTTCTCTTCAATGTATCTAAAAGAGTAAAATTGATCAATATTTAGGGCTAGTGAGAAATCAAGACAGCTTATTGTAAACGACAACTCATGACTCGTTGTCATTTTTGATAACTCACTGTTGGTTTACAAACCCTCCACATGGCGGAGGTTCTGAGACTCTGACTGGAAAATGGTTGAAAGGCCGCAACAACAAGGGAAAAGGGAAGCCTTCACAGGCAAAGTCTTCTAAGTAAGAGCCCGACTCCGATCGTGGCAAGAAGGGTCACTATTGGAGGAAATGTCTTCAGCGAGGCACCGAGAAAGGTGCAGATTCCTCAGTTGTAACTATGAAGACTCCAGCTTTTGCGCACTTGGAGATTATGGACACCGGTGTTTCATCTTCTTTGAGTAGGGAGGTGGTTGGACTCACCGTTGGGGATACTCAAGAATGGATTCTAGACAATGTTGCTTCTAGGCACATGACTCCTTCTCAAGAGTTGTTACAGGACCTTCCGCAAACATGTCACATCCTTATTAGTGATGCATCCTCTATCCCGATTCATAGTGAGGGAAAGTTGGGGATCGTTGGTAGAGGGAGGAAGAATTCCTCCGGTTCTTTATGTCCCATCTCTTGGCTGTCATCTTTTGTAAGTGTATGAGGTTTGCAAGATTGGCATACGGGTGGAGTTTGATGAGCATTTTGTTGCTCTCCAGGACAAAGAATCAAGCTAGGTTGTTTGGGAAGGCAGAGTGGAGAATGGAATTTATAGATTCTTAGCACTCTCTCTTACATGTCCTCAACTAGGTGATTTGTGGAAGTTTCGTGATGGCCACTTAAATGTGGATACACTGCGATAAGTTTTTCGATACCAGATGGTGGATGGCTTACTAGATGTTGGCAAAAAGCATGGAAATTCCAGTTCTTGCATTCCCCAGTCAGAGGAGATTTTAGAGGTGAACTATGCTTGGATGTCTCGTATCATTCAAGACAAAGAGCCCACTTCTGTTAAGGAAGCTCTTTCGCATGAGACTTGGAGGAAAGCCATGCAAGTTGAACTTGAAGCCATAGAGAAGAATAACACTTGGGAATTGGTTCCGAGGTTGTCAAGTGGGTCTATAAGACCAAGTATACGTCTAATGGGTTGGTGGACAAGCACAAGGTCACACTTGTGGCTAAAGGCTATGCTCGGTGGCCTAGCATTGACTATGAGGACCTTTGCAAATTGATAGCAAGGATGACCACAATTTGGACAGTTTTTGCCCTTGCCTCTTCTCAGTAGTGGCCGGTGTGTCAAATGGATGTAAAATTTGTGTTCCTTAATGGTGACTTGCAGGAGGAGGTGTATGCTCAGCAACCTCCAGGCTTTGAGTCCAGGATCAAAGGGGATGGTTTACAGGTTACGGAAGGCCTTGTATGGTCTTAAGCAGGCTCCCAGGGCTTGGAATCGGAATATTGATTCTTTCTTTCTATGGAAGGGATTCCAAAGATCAGTTGTAGATCCAAACTTATATCTCTTTCGGGAATGCGGTATGGTCATTTGATTATCCTTTATGTGGATATCTTATTCTCACTGGGTAGTCATGTGGAGCACATAGCTGTGACAAAGACTGCCTTGTAAAAGGAGTTTGAGATGACGGATTTAGGATTACTCCATTTCTTTTTGGGAGAGCTATTTGATGCTAACACCTATCAACATGCTGTGGGATGCCTCATCTACTTATGCTCTACTCGTTTGGATATTCAGTATGTTGTTTCCCAGTTGAGCAGGCTCATATATTGTCTAAGCACTATGCATTGGAAAGCATGTAAAGTATGTGGATAGGAAGGCATAAAGGACAAAGAAGAAAGAGTGAAAGGATCCGTAGAAGGTAATGGATACGACGGAAAAGAGAAAGTAGAAGCACCTATCGAAGAAGGAATTGCACCAACTTCCGTTGTAGTAGTTGCCGGTCCAACCGTCGTAGGAGATGTAGGATCCATAGTATCTTCAAGTTTGCCTTTGTCTTTTGGAGTAGAGGACTTCCGAGATCCCATAGGGAGAGGAGGGTGGGAAAACACAAGGGAAGAAGTGTCGTACCTCCAAAAAACGCAGCCAATAGATGGGCTGTCCACTAAGGAAGTATCTCCAAAATATGCACAAAGATAGTGCAAAAACGTAGCCACAAAACGCAGACACAAAATGCAGCCAATATATGAACCAATAGACTCCGTAGAAACCACCAAAAGAGGGCTGAGAATGTAGCCTTAGGTAGAAGGAATATGGAGGAGTTGATTGTCCACAAAAATGCAAATAGAAAGTGTGTAGCAAAGTGGAATTTTCAATCGGTAGAAAGGTGTAGAAAAGAGGATGAATATGTACCTCAAAACACCATGAAGAGGGCTGAAGTTGATGATGAAAACGCAGCCAAGAAATCTCAGAAGCCTCCAAAAAAACGCTACCGCATGTAGGGAAAACTAGTTGGCAATGTTTTCACCGCAAGTAGAGTTGTAGGACTCGGATTGAAGTGCTTTAAAAACACACTTGTAGAGGATGGTAAGAGGCTGGTTTGAAGCCTCTCGCATCATTGAATGAGTGCAAGGATGATGAGTAAGGGCTTCCGCAAAAAATGCAAGCAGAAATTCTGCATGCAGGCGCAGTCTGCGAAGAATAACTCAAAAAAGGTGAGGAATTTGCGAAAACTTTCTTTTGCAAAGTTGTAGACCACGATGATTCCAATAGGTCGCGTAGGCACAATCCTCAAAAACGCATTCGTTTAGCAGATAATCAAAGAATGAAAAAATGCAATTGAAAGCGGGGTTGTTAAAGAGGACTAGAGGTAGAGAAGAAGAAGGATAAGGAGGCTCTATGTGCGCCACCACCTTGCTCTAATACCATGTGAGAAAGAAGAGATGAGAGAAAAGACAATGTACTCAAGAACTCATCAATGAACCACTAGCCAACTTGATTAGAAATGAACTACAATGCCTCATATATATAGGAAAGTTTCTCCACCCTTTCCTCCACCCAAAAATGTGTGTAAATAGGAAAAAATGGAAATGAATGCTATAAATCCCAAAAATGCCTAGAGGATAAAGAGTGTGCCACTAGCATGACACCATCTGGAGATGACACCTATCCAACAGGCACGTCTTCTACATTATGCTTCCAGGCATACATAAACATTGATTGGGCAGGATGCTATGACACAAGGGTGTCAACCAGTGGTATACTTATAGTCATAGTGCTTTGGTAGTTGCACGAAACCTAGTTTTTCATGCCCGCACAAAGCATATTGAGATTCACTATCATTATGTCAAGGAAAGGCTCCATCCAGGAGAGATTGACTTGGCTTATGTGCCTACACATGCCAACGTAGCAGATGGGTTTATGAAGCCACTTTCGAGGGAAAAGTTTGAAGCTTTTCACAAAGCTTTGAGCTTACAGTCGCTATAACAGGGTAATCTACTGTACCCTGTTTCCATTCACACTATTCACTTCAGGGGGGTTTGTTGACCATCTGCTCCTCCGAGAAGTTCTAGTGTGAACATACCTACTCACGGGCATTTTTTCCCTATGACTGGACATAGGTTTGTTCCCCATGTGAACACACTTATGTATGTTGGGAACTTAGCCTTAGGTTATATTGTACTTGTACTTGCACATATTATTATTATCAAGTATAGACTTTCTAGCACCTCACACTGTCTCTCTCTCTCCTGTGTTTATATCTCGATGTGTGTGCATTAGGGTTGTGCTGCAGGTATCCTCCCTGACCCAATGTGCAGCACACACACAAGACTACATTTGAGGCTTGGGGTAGCTTAGAGCTAGACATGCAAATTGGCAACTGGGCTAGGGATGGACTGATGGACGGGCGCCCATGTGTGGATGCCCGGTGACCGACCAAGAGCTTATAAAAGGGAGGTGCAGTTTAGTCAGTTGGTAAGAGTCTCGCGAGGTTATGCGAGAGCTCTGTGGTCACAGGAGCCTGGATCTAGTAGTATAAATGTGCACCTACTTCATGCAGCCAAGGCCAACAACAATCTCGAGGCCCGCAAGGGTAGCTCCGTGGCAATATGGGACGTCATGGAGTAGAGACTGATTGGTACACCTAGCTAGTTAGCTTAGCTCGTGGCTCGGTGGGGACACCCAGGACTTGTGCAAAGCCCACGACTATCATGGTTGAGTGGTGAGTCAAGCCTACATCCCCTTCACAGGTTATGGCTTTGTTTTGTAATTTCAGGTCTCGTTTCAGGATTGCTCTACAAGGAGACCTTGGGGTTTTGACAATGGTATCAGAGCATGCCTTAGAGAGCGAAAAATTTGGTAGGTAGGAAAAGAAAGAGATTAGAGAAAGAGGTATGAGCTCTTGAGAACTGCTGGTTTTTTCATGTATATGGCTGTTTTTTTGTCATGGAAGGCTGTTTTTTTGGTGTACACAACACAAACCCGAGATGGATTGTGGTCATGGAAAGGGTCAACTTGTAGAGCATGAAGAGAGTTGGGCAAGGTGAGAAGAAAGCCAAGCTTTGTCGGCTGTGCATCAGAGGAAGAGAAAACTGAGTTTTTTTTCCCTTTCGTTGGTGTTGTTCACAGGTGATGGGTAGCGTGGGTGCGACACGTTTTTTTCCTTCATTGCTGCTGTTCACAAATGGCATTGCTTTCCCATTTTTTAAACGAGCTTTACATTTTTTTTAAACAAAACAACAAACGTAGCAAAATTAAAAAAAACGCTACCAACGTAATGTGACTAAGCATATACACTTCCAGCATGGCTATTGCAAAATGCCACCAACGTAGTTTTTTTTAGAAAAAACAGAAACAAAGAAAAAAAACAAAAGCGCATCATGGTACTCGATTTTCTAATCCTGCCTGGGCTTAAAATTGTTCCGCCTGGCAACGTCGGATTGCACAAGGAACACAAACAAACCCAGTGTACATTTTCGAATAGCATCTCTCCACCAGCCTTCTTGTCTTCTCTCGTATAGTGTTTTCTTGGTAGCTAGGACCCCTACAAACTCCTAGAACCTTTTGAAATTCGGGAGCTTTTGTTCTCAAACACTTAGTTGCTCGTCACCTCTCCTCTTCTAAGATGTCGACCCAAGAATCCGAGATGGAACCTGTAACTGAACCCGAAGACTTACCGGCTATCGAGGCTGTCGAAGGCAATCTTTTCAAAGATTTCATGACTAAATCTGATGTTCAAGAGTTTAAAGTTACTTTCGAGGCTTCTTTTGCCATGTAGATGCAAACTTTGTAAAATTCCATCTCTTTTTTAACCACTACTCTTTCTATTCTCTCGGGCATGGATACCTTAGCATCTGCTTTAGGCCTTAACATCTCTCAAGAGTAGTTTGGGGGCAAGCAAAAGCAACGTACCAAGGAGATTATGGGCATGTGGCTACATAAGTGTCAGGTCCACTTTGAGTTTCATCTATATAGTGATGACAAAAAGATTCAGTTAGTAGCAAGCAGTAGGTTTCCTCTCAAGCAAGGCTTTGCTTTGGTGGAAAGGACTTAGACCTAAACCAACAACCTGAGCGCAGTTTGAAGAAGTCTTCAAGAAAGAGTTGCTCAAGAAGGAGGATGACGACGACATGGTTGCTCAGTTTGCCAGTTTGACCATGACCTCATAGAGCCTCACTTAAGAGGTCTACCTCCAAAAATTTAGAGACTTGTTGATGAAAGCCACGAAAATGGATTCTACTATGCTTTTGGGTTTAGTAGGATTACCCAACTTGTACCGTTTACAGGTCAAGAATAACAAGTGCAAAACTTTGGATGAGGCCATTTTCTCTGTGCATATTTATGATGATACAATGGTCTCTCTTCCAAAACCAAGACCGTAACCGAGCAGGGAAACAAGCACAACAAGAAGTTCTCCGCGCCGACGATGACTAGCACGACTAAAGGAAAGTCTTCGAACCAACCTTCGAAGAACTCTAATATGTAGGCCCAACTTCCCAATGAGCGAGGTTACTTGCACTTCATTACCCAGAAATGCAATGTCCACTTCTATTTGGGATCCCATGCCCCTATTTCAATACCCAAAGTGGCTGCCAACATTACCATAGAAATGAAGTTATCTATCGTACAATCATCAAACATAAAGAGAGCAGGCTCATCATTGAGTTGTCCCCATGCTTTACATACAACTCACTCG
This sequence comes from Cibotium barometz, assembly GCF_041138505.1. Classification (NCBI taxonomy): domain Eukaryota; kingdom Viridiplantae; phylum Streptophyta; class Polypodiopsida; order Cyatheales; family Cibotiaceae; genus Cibotium; species Cibotium barometz. The sequence continues at coordinate 26,658,674 of NC_141094.1, read as the reverse complement.
TTGTTGTCATGCTTTGTATTCCCTTGTACGTCTGAACAACATGCACATTTACCTTTGGTTGTTTCTCATTTTCCTTCTTCTTATGTTGCATTGCAGGAGGCTGTCACATGCACGTGCGCTAGAGTGCTATGTTACACAGTTCAACATTCATACAGTAGGATTTACCTTTTATTTATGTCATGACCCCATTGTGATCCCCAATCCAGGACATGTCAAGCACAAGCTACATAGGTTAGTCTCCATAGCCATATAGAGTAGCCATATAGAGTCTACATGTGTCATGCCTCTTACCCACTTTGAGAATTCATTAGATAGGGCATGTACAAGTCAAACCATAGCATGTAGTTGCATGGGAAACATATCTATGAGGAGCCAGCCAAAGGCCAGCCCATGGGATGCATCATCTACTGGCCGGCCGATAGCATGAAGAAGCATGTATCTGAAGTCAGCAAGCATCTAGGATGGATAGACAGCTAGCCATGAGCACTAAGTCGGCCAAACATCGCAATATGGGCAGCAGCATCTAATGTTTTCACTAGCACTTAATGCTAGTTATAGCATTTTTTGTCCCATAAAAATAGGCCGACACATGTTCTACTGGTCGACCAGCATCAAATATCCATATATAAGTAGCGCTTATCATTCAACATAAATCATTCATCAACGAATCAGTCCTACATGCTACAGCAGTTCTAAGTAGTTCTAGTGTGCCTAAAGCCTCTAGCTTTTTTGTGCATATTTTTAGCACTCAGCACCTCAGTGTGCTTCTATCCCAAGGCTTCCACAAGGAGTTTCTTTAGCATCTAGCCAACATATGTGCATCCCTTAGTTTTGAGCTTGCATAGTAGTCATTCAAGAGCTATTTAAAGGAGCTTGGACAGAATCTGGATCAGCTTGCATTTGGTCTACTTCATCCTTGTTCATATTTATTGTAAAAGTTCTCCAAATAAATATAAGCAAATAATTACAAACTGTGTCGACTCTATCTTCTCTCTCTCTCTCTCTCTCTCTCTCTCTCTCTCTCTCTTCTCTCTCCTCTTCTCTCTCCAAGTAAAGTGGAATTGCATAAACTCAAAGCTATAAAAAAGGCTTTCTTGTGCGCTACACTGACGATCAACCTATTGCATGCTACATTGGTATCAGAGCTGCAGGTTGTAGCCCAATTTGGCTGCCCTAAAGTGAGAGCATTTCATGGATGGTAGAAACTGCAGTCTGGAAAAAAAACACAGGTCTCCACGATGTTAGGAGAGACATCATCAACAAGCTCTACAAAGAAGATATGGAAGAAGAGATCTACAAGGAAGCCACAACCACTATAGAAATGCTTCCGCAAAGCAATGAAGACTTCATCAGATTGCTCTTGGAGAAAAATAAGTTGCTAAGGCAACAAAAAGAGGCCAAAGAAGAAGAAGCAGCCAAAGAAAGAAAAGCTAAGAAGAGGCTGAAAAAGGCCAAAGTAGCAATTGAGAAAGCCAAAAAAGAATTAGAAAAGCCAAAAGATCTCTGATAATTGGAAAATTTATTCCTGACAAAAAGAAGACACCAAAAAGGTGAAAGAACGACATGACGCCAAAGAAGCTCGACATGAGGATGAACGAAGGGCCAAGGACGCTAAACACAAGGTTGAAGAAGACCAAAGATAGGCACACCAAGTTACGCGCCGAGAAAGTCTTGAATATGAAGCCATGCAACTCCAAAACCAACAATTGATAGTTGCTATGCAGGCAAACGTGTTGTCTCTTCTCCCTACATTAGCAAACCAAAGAGCAAGTTCCTCCACCACCCCAACCACCTGTTAGCAGTCATCTTTTGTCTATACATTACACATTAGCGCCTCTATTGTGGGTGTGCCTACCAATTAGGTGTTTCTCCATTTTTGTGGGTCGTGGAGGGTTTTTTGCACTGGCCAACTCTATCTGTGGTGGCCAACTGCTATATGTGTCCTAGCCGATTATTGTTGTGCAGAGGTCGACTAGATATTTGCTAGTCGTGGACACCCTAGCAGCCTATCGACAAATTTAGAGCTAGTCGAGTGGTGTTCTAGGGTGGTATAAATACCACCCTTTCCCCCCACCTCCCACATTGTATCAGGTCTTGTGTATAGCGTAGAGTTTCTACAACTTCTCTCTCTCTCTATTCTGTGTTTTTCTCTCTACAATAGTTGTCTTTCATTTTCATTGTGCATTTTGATACCACCACCATCATAAAGCTCACCCAAAAAACAATAAGTATGATGGTAAGTGTGATCATGTTTATCCTACAGGAGTGCAATTCATTCAATTTGTAGCATATTTTCATTGGCTAAGCTCATGTTTAGCCTACAGTAGTGCAATTCATTCAGTTTAGCCTACAGTAGTGCAATTCATCAGTTTGTAGCATATTTTCCATTGGCTAAGCTTTCAAATCCTCAAGATCGAGTCCACCTAGCAGCACCTCATCTTTGTGGCAAAGTAGTCAATTGGTGGCAACATTGGTTGATTCTACAGGTAAAACCGTTCACAAGGGGCTCCATAGTATGTATGGGACATGACCAACTTTGAGGATGATTTTTACAAACTCTCCCAAAATGGGTCACCCATACTAACATACTCTAATAAAGTAATCACATTAGCACAACATTTAGGTATATCTGTGGAGGATAAATTGAAATAGTTTATTCAAGGTCTAGATACTAACATTAGGTTTACTGTATGTAATTTTGAGCCATAATATTATGACATGACTCTCACTCTTTCTTAGAATCACCAAAAGATATTGAACGGAGGTAAGCCCAAGCAACTCCAAAGAAGACATCCACTACTCAACAGTCATCATCTGAGGGGGGCAAGGGAGCTCAAAATATAAAGGACACTAAAAAGAAGGAATCCCAGAGCACCTTAGGAGGTAAGAAGGATAAAAACTTCATGGCTAAGAAAACACCCGAGGAAAAGGCCAAGGAGGGCATCACCGATGGATATCTCCAACCAAAGCGCAAATGCAGTATAAGAGGGCGAACAAATGTTTCTTTTGCCACACCGTGGGGCATGGTAAGAAAGATTGTACCAAGTGGTAGGCTATGCAAGCCAACAAAGCCTCTGCCTCCACAATAGTCACCGCCCAGCTACATCGACACCTCTCGAATCGGCCACCAAGGCTCTCCAACTCTTACCCACCCGTAGACGTAGTAACCCCCATGGTATTTGATGATAAGTAGGAGGGTGAGGGTTGGGAGCAAAAGAAAGCCCTCATTCATGCTTATGGCACAGTAAAGAGATAACAATTCAATGTTCTCTTTGATATGGGTAGCTTTGAGGATGCCATTTCTTCTCACTTGGCTAAGAAGATGAGTTGTACACTTGCACCCCATGATTTTGATATAGATATGTTCACACCGAGTCTTCGCACTCACATATCTCATAAGGCTCAACAATTCTCATTCATGGTTCAAAAGGCTCTTGTAGCATATGCCAAGTTAGGACTGTGTGAAACAACAAGGACTTCTTTCAACCAAAGTTTAGTGAGTCTTTAGCAATCCCTTCATAGCAATCCCTTCAATAGCATACGTGAACTGAAAGATGTAGTTGAGATAACACCAGATGGGGTCCCAAAGTGGGCTAAGAGGACTACTTGTTGAATTCTTCAAAGTGGGTTAAGAGGATTGACCTAACATTGATCTGACAAACCTCTATGGCTTGGAGACTGACCTACGTAGCTCGTGCCTAACATGTCCCGAACTGAGGCTCACAAAGGGGTCATGGCATAATACAAAATATCCTATCAAGGTATTGCTTCTGTATATGTTTCTTACACTACTAATGAGCTAGTGTGCCACCTCAGAGTGCATGCACACACGTGAAATTCCCTCCTTCTTAGCTTGCTAGAGGCTCACAAAGGGGTCATGGCATAATACAAAATATCCTATCAAGGTACTGCTTCTGTATATGTTTCTTACACTACTAATGAGCTAGTGTGCCACCATATATCAGAGTGCATGCACGTGAAATTCCCTCCTTCTTTGCTTGCCAGCAGGTTCATGACTTCGTGGTAGTCTACTAATAATTGTGGATACTCGAGGAAGAATTCTTCATCTAGACCATTGGCTTCATGGCCCCCCCCTCGATCTTTGAACTTGATATAAAATTGGCAAAGTCATTGTTCAAAACTGTGCTTCTAATGATGTAGAAGGATCTACTCGGGCTCTCTCACTTCTACTTCATCAACCATTTCTGGCTACTGCACTTCTGGTGCATTCTGCAAAGAAGGTCCGATATAAGGCTTTAACCAAGAGATGTGGAAGACATTGTACATTGTCCAACTGTCTGGCAATCTAAGTTACATGGTGACATCACAATTTTTTTCTGAGAAAAAGATCCTTCTATTAGTTAATGAAAAACACAGCCACAAAGGGCTAGATACAACCATGAAGGGCTAAATATAAACTCGCCTCATTAGGGGTGGGAATCAAATGATTAAAAGGGAAAGAGACACTTCTCCTCCGGCTGGCCGCTTTGTGAGGAGAAGGCTATCTCATACATGGGGAGGGGGTGGAGAACAACCACATAGGTGGTTCTGTAATGCCAAGTGGGGTTACCACCTCTATCTGTGAGAAATGGGCTAGGTCTAAAAAGCCTCAAGATAGCTTCACGTCATTTCTTGATGCGGTCATGACCTTCTTGTAACTTCCCCCACTCACCGTGGAGGGTGTGAATGATATCGAGTCTGATGGACTCAACAGGTGGAGTGTGGGTACCCTCTATGTCCTCGTTGCATCTAGCTTGCCAAATGTGCCAAGCTACTATGCTACTACGAATCTCCCATGAGCCTGGCCAGTAGTCCTCAATAGGTGGGGCCGTGATGAGAACTACTACAATACGATAGTGAGAGACCTCAAGGGCTAGCCCTCCCCCATCCTTCTCATGACCACTATAGCCTATGTGGCCCAAGCAATAGTGCCTCATGTAATCATCCGATTCGATGCCCTGTCCATAGTGAAGATGCAAAAAATCCGCTACCAAATCTACTGAGCCTTCAGACAATCCCAAAGGCAATATCTATGAGACTCTTGCGGGTGGTCGCACTGCAAGCAAGCTGCTGGCCGACCTCCAGTTACTAGCCAAGTACTGACCACCAAACTCAAGATAATGTGGCGGATATTTTCACCAAGGCACTTCCTCCAGAAAAGGTCAAAGATTTTCACAAAGCTTTGGGCTTATTACCATTTGGGGATTGATCTACTCTACATTTTGTATACAGAGCACTTTATCACTACAAGGGGGATTTGTAGGTGCTTACACACTTTGGGTAGTGAAATAGTGTATAGGTGTTAGGGGAATAAAATGTCTAGGACCTAGGGACATTAGAGTTTTAGCATTTTATGTTATATGCTTATAACCTTAGTGTGGGAACTTTTAGAAGTTCTGATACTTCGCTAAGGTTCAAACACCTACTCTTGCATGGTGTGGTTTATTGTAAGGAACACAAAAATTGACAAGTTAAAGGTTAATATATAGTTTTTGAAAGTTTCTCCTCAACCTGCTCATGATTGTGTTCATTTTTGTATTATTCTTGTGTGCTTCACTTGTGTGTATATCTTTGCTTTAATCATTTAAACCACTACACTTATCACATGTGATGCAGTACAAAGATCAGATATGGTTAATATTATACTTGTTACTAGCATTTCTAATGAAGATGATTGTACTTGATGCTTGGCATCTCTTGATTAGTAGGATGTTTTCTTAAATGTTTTCTTTTGCTAGACCACAAATTTAGCTAAAGACCAGCATTGTCTTTATGTTATGTATTTGGTCTCATAGGTCATTTTAGTCTTCTACAGACGTTACATAACTCTCTCTCTCTCTCTCTCTCTCTCTCTCTCTCTCTCAGCCTACCAGAACACCTCCCCCAATGTATACATTGCCAATAGAAGGGTGCTAAGAGAGGTTTATTTTGCTTCCCTGGATGCCTAGGTCTAACATGGATGCTTGTCACAATCTTATAAGCATAATGCACAAAGTCTGCAATTCTTTTCAAAAAAAAAAAGAGAAATGCACATTACCAAAGCTAGTCCCACAAGAGCTGTCTTTCTTCCTGCACTTCTAGGGCACGTTGGGCCGACTTCTCCTTCTTCAACCTAAGCCATTCCTCTTTGGCAACAAGGAGAATCTCATCTCTTTGCTTCTTGTCATATGTGGCCTTGGCCGCTTTCTTCTTGGTTGCTTTCTTCTTCTCCACCTCGCCAGCATATTTTTTCCTAATCACAGAGAGGTGATGGTCATAGTGGACCCTTAGTTCCTTGTAGGGTAATTTTGTCCGAGGCCTTCTTGCAGAAGGAGTGTGAGTTTGTCATAGGCTGATTGGAGAGGTACTTGGCTGCCATGATTTCTCGGAGCTCTTCTGCATATGGTCGTGTGTTTTTACGGGTGAGCTTTGCCCTCTTCTATTTCTAGAAGTGCAGAGAAGACACAGCCCCTGCATCATCCTTCTCTTGACCTAGCTCTAAGTCTACATCAGTGTTGTCCTTCAACTCTTCGGAAAGAGGCGTGGAACGGCCAATGTGGCAAAACTGGGTAGCCAAGCAAAGGCAAAATGGTGGCAAACAGAGTGCCTTCTTCAAAGAGGAGCGACTGGCTATAGCCACCATGAGCCGACCCCTTTATGTGGATAAAAGAGAGGGAGAATTTTTTAAAAGGAGAAAGGAGAAGAGAAGATACATGTTTGGGGGTTTCTTTCCCACACACCTAGATGCATTGGGGATCACAATTAAGTGTCACCATCAAACCATTTACTCATTGAATGAGTTTCTTATTATATATATATAAAATACATTAGAAAAAGAATTGCATCCCCCCTCCTCCACACACACATAGACATATCATCTAATATTATAATATGTGCATGTGTAATCTATACAAGATAAGGCAAGAATGCCTATCCCTTTACATGGAGAAAAGAGAGGCATAATTTTTTAAACGGAGAAAGAATAAGAGAAGGCAAGTGTTTGGGGGTTTCTTTCCCACAAACCTAGATGCATTGGGGCTCACAATTAGTTTTCACCATCAAACCATTTACTCATTGAATGAGTTTCTTATATATACTAGTGGCATGACCCGTCCTTGATGGGCAAGAGTAATCTTGCATGTATAAAAACAAAAGGCTCGTACTTGTCGATCGCCAATTAGTACAATGGAGAGAGATTGTTGCCCACGAGTCCCAAGGTCACAGGTTCAAGCCCTCATTGTGCAAGCGGTGGCACACATGGGTGTGTATGTTATGTTGCACTTTCTAATTACATCCACTTCAATATATTTTAAAAAAAAACATCTGTCCTTGGAGGGTGAGTAGAGATAAGCCTTATATTCTAAGCCCATGTGATGGACCTCATGGTCCTCAACCTGCCAACCTATATATAAATACATCATGCTTGCCATATATATCTGTATAAAAGCTCCTAAAGCACCAAACTTGGCATATAAATATACATCTAGCATTCCAACCCAATAAAATGTTGACAATCTTAACACACCTAAATACGGCCTTAAAACAATCTTTGGGCAACCGGATTATATCTCCTTGGAATCCTATACTCCTTGCCTCCATTTGGAAAAATATATTCAAGATAAAAACATTAGCTATTGAAGATATAATTTTCAAAGAAAAAAAGAAGGTTAAGGATAAAACCTTACAAAACTCATTTGATGGATCAATATTTAATGCGAATGGCATTTGAACAGGATTGCAGACAGCAAATCAAAAAATTATGTATTGTCCAGTGCCTATGCACCAAAAATCTAACTTTGCATAGTCCACAAACATTACACATACATGAAGTTGATCCGCAATCTTCTGCAATGTTAGATTGTAAATTCCAAGGAGCCCAAAGCTCTCTTTTGTAAGTGTCTCAACCATACAAGCCTAGCAATAATCTGGGTTCTAAAAAATAAAGATATTCCCTGTTTCAAAAAGAATGTATCAATAACAGTATAAATTTATCAAAATGCAAAAAGCTACATAAAGAGGAATTTTCTATATATATCGTAAAACACCCGTGCTCTCTAATAGTTTGATAATTCGAGATGTTGCTTGTCCTTTCCAAAATGGAAGGTGTACAATTGATCCATGAATATTAAATAGATTTTAGAAAATAATAATACTTTTATTATAGAAACCGTTAAAAACCATCACCATAAACAAATGAAATTGATCTCCTTACCACATTCATCCTAAGAAATCCTGATATCAAATATAACACTCACTACACTAATCATTTACATAAGACTTTAAGGTGTCTATATATATACATGTGTGTGTGTGTGTGTGTGTGTGTGTGTGTGTGTGTGTGTAAGATTGCTTCCCTTCTTTGACCTTGTTTTGGTCTAGAGAGAGAAAATATTCTAGAGAGAGGTAATACAGTTTTGAGATATTTTTGGATACAAAGTTACCCTTTTATTTTAAGATAAATTTCCCTGAAACAAAAGATTAAAAAGAGTTTTCCAATGTGCATTAGAAATAAATTGAATATGTGGACTAGACACCTTAGCCTAGGGGTACCTATTTTCAAAAAATTATGGATTTGTTGCCATATATATATATAGGCAGTGATGTGTGTGAACACACTTAGGACCGTCGGGACACTTTTCCCTCTTTAGGAGGTTTTTTCCCCTGGCTTGTATATACGCCCATCCTTCTAGGGCTAACTTATCTTTGGTACATTGACACAATCTAATACACTTTTGTGTGTGTGCATTCTTGCTGCTTCTTCTCCAAGCTTTGTGTGCTTTCTTGCAACCCTAATTCCAACAATTGGTATCAGAGCAGGCATCGGCTCCCAGGGCTACGCCGCCAGCACCCTCCGACTCACGTTCTCCGATTGAGGTGAGCTTGCACGAGCGCTTCTAGGTCCCTATACTCTGCAAATAATCCCGTAGGGCTTGGCGTTCTCAGAAATCGCATCTGAGGTCGTTTCGGGCTCCGTTTTTGCATTTCAAGTTCTGCACAGGTGTTTTCATCATTTTCTATTTCGACAGTGCAGTTTTCTGCAAAACAGGCATATGTACTCTATTGTGGACCGTGCTACATAGCACGAGTTATTTTCTGTTCAGTCTTTGCTTCATTACAGGTAGCTTTTGCATCAGTTTCAGTCAGTGGCCATGGCTGATAACAACAATGATGTATTTCGCATGTTATCTGCTGATGACAAATTGGATGGAGACAGCAACTACCCACTTTGGGCATACATGATGCAGCATGTTTTGGTTGCAAAAGGAGTGTGGAACATTGTGCAGGGTATGGATGTACGTCTAGGTTCTGTGGATGTAGGATCTGTTGAGGATGTTGCAGGTTCTAGCAGCTCTACTGTTGCTGCTGTTTTACCCACTGCTGAACAGATACTTTAGTCAACAAGCTCTTGCAAGAAGCGCAGTCCAGGCAAAACAGGGCCAGGCAGCGTGCAGTTGATCAAGCATTTATTGCTGCCCAGCAGCAGAGAAGAAGTGGTAAGGCAGCCCCTTCCACTATTTCTTCTCCTATTAATAGATCTGCAACTTCTTCTCCTTCCACAGGTAGCAATAATAAGTCTGAGAAGGCTCTTGATAAAGGCAAGAAAAAGACCAGGTGCAACTATTGTAAGGCAAATGATCATGTCATTAAGAATTGCCCTAAGCTAAAGGCTAAAGAGGCAAAGAAGAAAGAGTCAAATGCAGCCACAATAGCGGATGCTCCTACAAATGCAGATTCTGAAAATGTTGTGCAGGATACAGAATGGGCGTTTAGCGTGTATTGCCTTGGCCTATGCTTTAGTGCCTGTGCAACAACGCAGAAAATTGGATGATAAGGCTGTCAAATGTATTTTTGTTGGCTACAGTGCTGAGAGCAAGGGTTACAGATTGTATCATCCGCAGTCAAAGCGTATCTTGATTAGTCGAGATGTTTTTGTAGAAGATGCTGTGCAGCCTTTGTTATCATGTACCAAAGAGACAGGTGTGAGCTCACGGGATGTATTTGATACATTGTTGCCTCTGTTTACAGGTGGGAATTCAAATGTAAGTACTAATGAGGCAAATATTCAGCCTATGCAGATTTCAAACGACATCATAGATCAGCCTATTTTTGATGCAGATTTACAGGATGTAATTTTCGAGGATAGGGCTGAAAATGAGCAGGCTAGAGGTATGCCTAAATGGCTGGTGCAAACCTTGCGTGATAGCAAAATTGATGCACCTATATCTAGTCGTACTCGTTCAGGTTTTCAGCATGCCTCTTATGCATCAGATTGTTATGCTTTGGCTGTGTCTAGTTTGTGTGAAGAGGAAGAACCTCTTTCATTTGATGAGGCACAAAAATTAGAAAATTGGTTGGCTGCAATGCAAAGTGAATATGATGCTATAATGAAGAATGGAACATGGTCTTTGTGTGATTTGCCTATTGGTAAAAAGGCCATTGGATGTAAGTGGGTTTTTAAGTTGAAACGAAAGCCAGATGGCAGTGTTGATCGCTATAAAGCTAGACTTGAGTCTGCCACCTCTATCTACACTGACAGTCAGAGCGCATTGGCAGTTGCGAGAAACCCAGTTTTTCATGCTCGCACAAAGCACATTGAGGTGCATTACCACTATGTCAGGGAGAGACTCTCAGCAGGAGAGATCAGCTTGGCCTATGTGCCAACACAGGACAACCTCGTCGATCTTTTCACAAAGGCGCTTCCTCGTGAGAAGTTCGAAGCTTTCCGCAAAGCTTTGGGCTTGCTCCCCTTTGTGGACTGATCTACTTCGGGCATGGCACTCCCCTATACATGAGTGCCAGCTCTCGTTCACACCATCACTCCCAGGGGGGATTTGTTGCCATATATATATATATAGGCAGTGATGTATGTGAACACACTTAGGACCGCCGCGCACTTTTTCCCTCTTTAGGAGGTTTTTTCCCCCGGCTTGTATATACGCCCATCCTTCTAGGGCTAACTTATCTTTGGTACATTGACACAATCTAATACACTTTTGTGTGTGTGCATTCTTGCTGCTTCTTCTCCAAGCTTTTTGTGCTTTCCTGCAACCCTAATTCCAAAGAGTGTTCTAATGGACCTATAGGATTAATCCAAGTGTTTGAATAAGAAAAATGCAATAAGAAATGAAAATCCACCAAAAATGAATAATTTTTCACATAAGATGAAGAGTTGACTAGTATTGGTACTTAAGTAGTATAAAAATGTGAATTTTGACACCTCAGGAGAGAGAGAGCCCCTCATCAAGGAGGCACCTAGAAATAACATCAAGGAGGTCATTTTTTATTCAAAAAAAACATAAAGTGACTAGATATTTTATCTCTCATCTCTCCTCTTTCAAACTAGATTAAAAAGTGGGCATAATTAGTCTAAAACTTATCCAAATTGGATCAAACTGAAGCTAGAAGCCTCTAGATCCCAGTTAGACTTGGTTGGTGGCCTCTCTCACCTATAAATAGAGCCCCATTCATTTGTATTTTCATCTTAGTGTAATTTTTATTTTAGTGTAATTCCATTATCCCTCTACCTTGCCGCTCCATTGTGAAGCTTTGGTGCTTCACTAAACCTCTTCTTCTCTTGGAGATTACCCTCTTCTCTTGGTTGCCAAGCCTATTCTTTGAGGGCTACACATCTCCTTCAAGAATCAAGCCAAAAACCAAGGGTAAGCCTAAACAATGGTGTTTACTCTCTTCTTTGGATGGTAATCTTCTTCCCAACTTCTCCACATGCTTGGGAAGCATTCTATTTCGTGGTTTCTTCTTAGAACCATGCCCTTATTGATTTATGTTGTTTAAATGAAGTAATGTTAATCTCCTATGCTTAAATGTATTGTTTTTTATTTTTAATCTCTCTTTTTGAAAGAATACTCCCTTTTAAATCCTTCTTGGAAGAAGGATAAATCTTAGTTCTTTGTCAGCCTCATCTGGAATCCCTATGATCTTGAATTCTTTTGTTTTTTCTTATTGATTTATGTTGTTTAAATGAAGTAATGTTAATCTCCTATGCTTAAATGTATTGTTTTTTATTTTTAATCTCTCTTTTTGAAAGAATACTCCCTTTTAAATCCTTCTTGGAAGAAGGATAAATCTTAGTTCTTTGTCAGCCTCATCTGGAATCCCTATGATCTTGAATTCTTTTGTTTTTCCTTCCCCAGAGAGCCAAATTCCTTCACGAGGTCATCTTTGTCGGCTGCCTTGATCTCACTCTCACCTTCTACTGGTAGCTTGAACACATCTGCCACGTAGAGGGGATCGAAGGCCCTCTTCTCCCCTGACAAAAGTGTAATTGTATATGTCTTTTGCAGCTGCTCTACTACTTTGTAGTTCTGCTTGAGCTCCTCCCATGGTAGCTCCATAAACTCTTTAAGCCCTATCCTTTCTAGCCATTGTGCATGTTTGTCCACCTCCTTGTACACTGTGGTCAAATTCCAGCACCATGTCTCCTTCTTTAGGAATACTAGGATGGCTTGAAAGAAGGCAAGGAAGTGAGTAAGGTTTTGCAGGAAGAGAGTTGAGCACGCGAGGTAGCTTTTCAAAAGTTGATTTGGAAACTATGCGTTTGATAGAGAGGCATTCAACCATTGCCATGCAGTGCACCCTTCCCAAGCGCATCCATAATTGCATCATCTTCCCATGATTGCCCTAGATCTCCCTCATTTTTGACCATCAATCCCTCATGCCCTCTTTTGAAGGTAATTAATGGCCTTTACACGTCCATGCTCCCTTTTTGTGGTGGAAACCTTGACTTTTCTGTTTGCGTCATGTTGCTGCCACCTCGCTCCTTGGTATCTGTATACACCATTATTATACTGTACACACCATTATCATATTTACACATGGTGAATTTAATTTTGGGCAATTCTCTTTGACATTTTTAAAATCTCTAGAATCCTGTCCTTCTTCTTGATCTTGGTCGAACACGGATTCTGGTTCCTCAATCAATTATGGACCAGGATTCTAATTCTCTTCTAGACACTTTTTCCTTTCATCTTTCATCTTTCCATAGTAGGACTATCCATTTACCAACTTCCAGATTTTTTTTTTGCCATCCACACTTGCCAGCTCAAAAGTTCCTAAAACCCTAGCTTCCTGACAACCATCTCATTTTCAATTTTCTCGGGTGGGGTCCCACTTATAAGATTCCTCCCTCCAGCTTTTGAGGTGTGTAGGTGTAAGAACCCCCCCTTCTGATCTTATAATTATTCCCATCTCAGAAATAAAAGAAAAATCCTATTTTACCCTGTTTGGCCTGGAGAGAGAAAATGTCTAGAGGGAGGTAATTCGAAATTGAGATATTTTTGAATATGAAAATCCTCCTAGTGTCTAAAATGATTTCCCCTAAAACAGAAATTCAAAAAGAACTTTCCAATGTGCAATTGGAATTAAATAAAAATAGGTATAAAGGACCTTAGCCTAAGAGTCCAGATTTTTAGAAATTTTTGGATTATGGTCCAATTAAGGTTCCTATGGACCAATAAGATTAATCCAAATGTGGGGGGAGATAAATTGAAGAATAAAAGAAAATCCCCCAAAAATGAGTAAATGCTCACATAAGATGAAGAGTTGACTAAGGACAAGGTTTATTAGTAAAAAAAGAAGAAATATTTAGAGGACATGATGCATTTTTGACACCTCAGTGTGGGGATCTCCCCTCATGAAGGAGGCACCTACTTCGCATGTGTGGAGAAGTTTTAAACTCAAAAATAATGAGATATTTTTATCTCTCCTCTTTCCTGTTCAACTAGATCCAAAAAGTAAGCTAAACTGACCCAAAAATGGTTAAAAATGGACCAAATTGGTCTGGAAATTTCTAGAATCAGTTTGCTTGGTTAGAGGCTCACTTTTTCCTAAAAATAGAAGCCTCCTCCTTTGTAAAAGGTTAATGGTGTTCATGCAATGTTACTCTACTCCTACTACCCAAAGCCATTTACATTGATTTTTCTTGATAATTCAATTGTTTTTTGGCTTAATCCTCTCCAAAGTAATTGGTGGCCACTCTTGCTTCAAACAAGAGTAGAACCCTCAATCCCTCAAGCCAAAGGAAAGCTTACAACTCCATGTAAGCTAAATTTTTTCTCACTTTTTAATTTTAAATCTATTGTTTTCTTGATTTTCTTATTTTATAGTTGATTAAATTAAATTGTAATGCTATGCCTTGATGAAAAGGCCCCCCCCTTCTCTTTTTTACATTCCAGCCTTTCTTTATCCTAGAATGATTAACAAAAAGATTAATTAAACTTTTCTTTTTGTTTATTCTCTTGGAAATTAAAAATTGTGTAGATTAGAGTCCTATACATCTCCAAGTGCAATGTTCTCCTTGATCTGACTATGGGACTTACGGGTTCGGTCAAATCAGTTCAGTTAGTTAAGGCTTTTGACTAAGTTAGAGTAAAATTATCCTTGAGGAATTGCCCGTGCTTTCCAAGTGAGGGAAGTTTTTCCAAGTTTGATTTTGGAAGAACCGAGGGATTAGTCTCTTGTCCGAATATCCATGGGCGAGGCCCCGAGTGAGGGACCCTGTCCCACACAAGAAGTGCTACTTTCGCTGCTAGCACCCCTGAATTTGTTGTGCGGTGGGTACTGGGATCTTTTAGCTGGTATCAAAGCAAAATTGGCTAATGTGGATCAACCGAGAAGCTAAAAATGTCAAAAATTTATGAAGTAGCAATAAAAGGTTTTAAAGATATGATGAAATTCATACAAATTGATAGTTAGACTGAAATTCATAAAGTAGTAATTAGGTCTTCAGATGGAAGTATTGCAATTGCATGGGATCAGTGACTTGCTTGAGGCCTAGACATGATGGTATTTACCTTATAATTTCAAGGACCGTGACTACCCGTATATACCAGGGATATAACTGCAGCTCTTTTACTGGCAATATATACGAGTAAATCTAAGACTTCAAATTATAAGCAAAAATGCTATCCAAATGACGAACTCAAATGTGGTTGATATGATTTTAAAAACTCTGGTTGAAAACTGATGAGTTGATTTGGATTCTGATTAAAAAATGATGATTCCCGAGTTTTGGTTGAAAAGCGATAAGCTGAGCAAAACCACAATGAGGATGAATGGGACGAGTCCTTGTGATGATGTTTGTAATTAACTGGAATGACGATAATGACTTCAGCAAATCACTATGAGATTACTGGATTGTTCTTGTTGACAAATTGCTACTGTTAACACTTGACCCAGTGGATCAAGTTAAGGGATGTCAAATTAAAAATCTCTATAATTGAAAATTCCCATGAAGGACTGTTCAGATGGAAATTTCGATCTAATGGACCATTTTTGTGATAAGGATTTGAATGATATGATCTCAAAGAATTGATGATGAGTTCTATATATAAGGGATCTTTATCCCAGGATTCTGTTGGGTTCATCAGACTATAAGGAACCCCAAAATCAGTTGGATCTTAAGGAAAAGAGTTGTCCTCTAATTTGCGAGATGAGTACATCTCGCGTTTATTAAGTGGGGTAGGATGTAAGATTCCTCCCTCCAACTTTTGAGGTGTGCAAGTGTAAGAACCTCCCCTTCTGATCTTATAATTATTCCCCTCTAAGAAATAAAAGAAAGATCCTGTTTTACCCTGTTTTGGCCTGGAGAGAGAAAATGTCTAGCAGGAGGTAATTCAAAATTGAGATATTTTTAGATATAAAAATCCTCCTAGTATCTAAAATGATACCCCCTGAAACAAAAATTCAAAAAGAACTTTCCAATGTGCAATTGGAATTAATTAAAAATAGGTATAAAGGATCTTAGCCTAGCGTTCCAGATTTTCAGAAATTTTTGGATTATGGTCCAATTAAGGTTCCTATGGACCAATAAGATTAATCTAAATGTAGGGGGGAGATAAATTGAAGAATAAAAGAAAATCTCCCAAAAATGAGTAAATGCTCACATAAGATGAAGAGTTGACTAAGGACAAGGTTTATTAGTAAAAAAAGAAGAGATATTTAGAGGACATGATGCATTTTTGACACCTCAGTGTGGGGACCTCCCCTCATGAAGGAGGTGCCTATTTCGCATCTGTGGAGGAGTTTTAAACTAAAAAATAATGAGATATTTTCATCTCTCCTGTTTCAACTAGATCCAAAAAGTAAGCTAGACAGACCCAAAAAAGGTCAAAAATTGACCAAACTGATCTGGAAAATTGTAGAATCAGTTTGCTTGGTTAGAGGTTCTTTTTTTCCTATAAATAGAAGCCTCCCCCTTTGTAAAAGGTTAATGGTGTTTATGTTAGAAAAAAAATTGAGAATTATCAGTAATAGCAGCGAAGCTATGGCAAAATTTTTAAAAAATAATACATATCTTATTTTTATGCATAATGCTAAAAGAGAACTTCCTACCATATTCTAGGATTGGACATCCTATGCAAAAAGAATGATTTTCATCATATTCATGAGATTTTTTTTAAATTATGCATAATTAACTGATTATGAGAAAAGAGTAAATTTTGGTAAATTTATTTTTATGCAAAAAGATAAATTTTTGGTAAATTCATTTTTATGCAAAAAAAAATTTTGGTAAATTTATTTTATGCAAAAAGAGGAATTCCCATGATAATTGAGATCCAAGAAATTAAATGGTAAAAGAGGAATTTGTGGCATAATTCAAATTATGAGTATTTATCAAAAGTGGAATTTTGAATATTATTATTTTGAAATATGGGTGGAATTGATTTTTGTAAATCCCATGAATCTTTTATTCAAAAAGAGGAATATTGAATATATCTTACTTGAGAAATTTAAGAAAGAATATGAAAATATCCATCGAGAAAACTTGGATAATTCTTATTGAGAAAAGGGAATCGAGAATCCCTGGAAGGATCAAGGATTGAATGAGTAAACAGAAATTTAGAATTAGTTCTCATTAATAAAGGTTAAGAAATGTAAGTGGATGTGATAAGATGTGAATGTGATGTGAGAAGATGTGAGTGGATGTGATGAGTTGTAAATGGATATGGATGTGAATGTGATAAGATGAGAATGTGATGTGAGGAGATGTGAGTGGATGTGACGAGATGTGGATGAGATGTGATGCGATGTAAATGGATGTGTATGTGAATGTTGAAAGATCCCTGCCCCCTCCGCGCAACGGATTCGGGGGTGCTACGAGTGGATGAAGCACTCCTTGCGCGGTGCAGGTTCTCTCACTCGAGGCCTCGCCCATGGATATCCGGACAGGAGACTAATCCCTTGGTTCTTCCAAAAACCAAACCCAAAAAAACTTCCCTTGCCCGGAAAGCACGGGCGATTCCTCCAGGATAAGTTTACTCTAGCGTAGTCAAAGTCATTACTGACCAAACTGCTCCGACCGAACCTAAAGTCACTTGGTCGGGGGATCAAAGAAGAACTTGCACTTGGATCACAGAGATCAATGCTTTTTTTCCCATCGAGAGGCACAGCCGTTGATTCCTTTTCTTTCCATAGAGCAATTACTATCCAGGATTTACTTCATCTAGCATACTACAATAGAATTGAGTCTCATTTTACAGATCCATCAGTCCAGCCTAACCCCATCCAGTCCCATGGGTTAGCCAACAGCCCAACCACTGTAGTGATGGGATCCAATTAAGAATTTGGTAAGGTTTTATCCCGGGTACCAGGGAAAAGAGTTCCCAGGCCCCCTAGCCGGATGTTCATGCAAACTTAAAGCTAGTTACACCACGTACACACCCAATATGAAATTGCTTTCTTCAAAGATTCAACTATCTTTAACACTAGTTCTGTAATTGGACACTAAAGTGTCCTGAAAGTTAGCATTTTTCTTGAATTTTTGTGGGCAATCTATTAAGAATTTTGAAATGCTTAACATCCACAGATGTTCCTCAAGACCCAAAAAATCCTTGAGATTTTTTAAATTGCACTTTTATTAGCTTTTGCAAGGCAATATTTTAATTTTCTTAGACACATGCTGATAAAACGCATGATTTTTACTGTTTTCAAAATAGTAGTAATTTGTACATAACTTTTAGAAGGGACATAGTTTGATCATGGAACTTGGCTTGATGGAAAGCCCATGATGTAAACTAAATCTTGGAATCATCAAACGATAATTATTGGATAAATTTTTGACTCGCTAATATTGAAATGACGTTTTTATACAGGTGGAGCATGAATTTTTCTCCTTCCATATGCAAGCTAATAATGTAAAACTTGAGGTGCACCCATATTATATAGGGTAAATACTACTTTGTTTTGAATTTTCCAAAACTTTATAGCCACTTTTTGGGCCTCTTCTCATACATGGCCTTTTGCGCAACCTGTTTTTAATACATAAAATGTCTAATTATGAGCCTAATTTTGATTTTCATCAAAGGGAAAAGCTGTGTAAGTGCATTATTTGTTGTAACTATAGGTGTAGACTACTTGTGCAAGCATAGTTATGATTAGTTTTTGAAAAAAGATGATCAAATTTTGTATTTTTATTTTTTACAGTTTTTTTAGAACTAGGCGATAAGAACCTACTTAAGTGGAGGCTAAGTTAGTGTCATACACATCAAATTATGGCTTATTTATCTCATCTCAAGCATGAAAACCAATAATCAACATTCTCATTGATAGGGCTACATTTTTTTTAGTGGCGTGATTGAGTTTTGATAATACGCGTTACTTTTGCTGATTTTATGCAACTTTTTTGGAAAAAATTCTAGGAAAGAAAAATGATTTTTTTTGGTGAACTTCTACCTCCTTGGACTGATGTATGCTATCAAAATATCTTGGGAAAAATGCTATTGATGTCATTGGATTTTTTTTTGAGAGAATGATGCTTGCATATTTGAAAAAATCCTGAAAAATGTTCATTTTCAAGACATATGCTACTTTGTTGCTTATGTACTTCCAAATAAAAAGGCATTTTATATGTTTAGCATTTTTTACATAAGCAAAGGGTTATGTTTTACATGCCCAATGAAGCATTTTGGTTTTTAAAGCCTACATTAGGAGTTTGATTTTTTTTCGCAACCCCCAAAAAAGGACACTCAAGTGTCCTGTTTTGGTACCAAACTAGTGTTAAAACAATCATTTAATGAAGCCATAGTATCACTGATCACAATCCTCCAAAATATCCGGTTGAATCTTAATTTCCAATCACTGCTTCATCGAAGTATCTATGGCATCATTGGCAACCAGAACGCTCACCACCTGTCCACTCAGGGGCCTTTTCGATAGTTCCTAGCTCATAGTACCCGGCAATATATTCACTTATAAAAAAATTCAAGATGGAATCTCCGTTGAAGATCAGCAAGATCAACCAACAGATCCATATAAAAGAGCCATGGACTCATCCGTTGAGGACCAGCAAGGTCAATCAACCAGATCCATGCTCGGTTTCAGAAAACAACTCTTACTCCTTGTTCCAATATCTTCCACGACGCACGTGTGGGTATCTTCGGCGACCCAGAGCCTGAGTAGCGTATGGTCAGCACCCTCTAGGATCCTTCGCAAGTCACCTAGTGCTTCACTCATAGGCCGCTTCCTTGGTCCCTCATCCACCGTACCGGGAAGCTCACCATTTAAATCAAACCGAGGCTGGTCAAGACCTTGGCCAACCTTGCTACACGCGAGACGTCCTCCGTTGACTCTCCGTGAGTGAGTTGTTGCAACTTTATCAGTTAGGTCTCCACAACTTTATTCACAAGACGATCAAAATGCTTCCCTAGCATCATTGACATAAAACAGTCATTTACAAACAGGTCACAATTACAGTTTCTATAATGAACTCTCATCTTTCCACATTTATCCCTCATCAATCCACATTACTTATCATTCATTCCCATCCCATATCATTCATTCATGTCATGATTCACATGTCATCACATCTCATCTATTCACTCATATGGACGTCACATCCTTTCACATACACATTCGCATTCATTATTCTACATACACATCCACATCCATATCCACATCCATACATCCACATCCACATCCGCATTTAGATATCCACATCTACATCTACATTCATACATCCACATCCACATTCACATCCATACATCCATTTCCACATCCACATTCATACACCACATCCACATCTACATCCATACATCCATATCCACATCCATATTCCATATCTACATCCATACATCCATATCCACATCCACATTCATACATCCACATCCACATCCACATTCATACATCCACATCCACATCTACATCCATACATCCACATCCATATCCACATTCATACATCCACATCCACATCCAAATCCACATTCATACATCCATTTCCACATCCACATTCGTATATCCACATCCATACATCCACATCCACATCCACATTCATACATCCATTTCCACATCCACATTCGTACATCCACATCCACATCCTCATTCATACATCCACATCCACATCCACATTCCTACATCCACATCCACATTTACATCCATTCATCCATATCCATATCCACACTCATACATCCACATCCACATCTACATCCATACATCCATACATCCATATCCAAATCCACATTCACATTCATACATCCACATCCATACATCCACATCCACATCCACATTCATACATTCTTTTCCACATCCACATTCGTACATCCACATCCAACATTCGTACATCCACATCCATATTCTTATTCATACATCCAACATTCGTACATCCACATCCATATTCTTATTCATACATCCACATCCTCATTCATACATCCACATCCACATCCACATTCATACATCCACATCCACATTTACATCCATTCATCCATATCCATATCCACATTCATACATCCACATCCACATCTACATCCATACATCCATATCCATATCCATATCCACATTCACATTCATACATCCACATCCATACATCCACATCCATACATCCACATCCACATTCATACATCCATTTCCACATCCACATTCGTACATCCACATCCACATTCATGCATCCACATTCGTACATCCACATTCTCATTCATACATCCACATCCACATCCTCATTCATACATCCACATCCATATCCACATTCATACATCCACATCCACATTTACATCCATTCATCCATATTCACATCTATACGTCCATACGTCCACATACACCTTCACATCTATTCTTTTACAAACACATCCACATATACATGAATATCCCTTCTTTCACATATACATCCGCATTCACATTCACGTACTTCCCATCTCACCCTTGCACATATCCTCTCATCTCTTTCTCATCTCATTATTCACATTTACATCTATTTTCATTACATCACATCTTATCCTATTTTCATCTTATCACATTCATTCACATGCTATCGCATCCCATACACACATCCATTCACATGCTATTACCAATTAATAGCTTTTTTCTAGATTGATACCAACAATAGGACTTTTTCTAAATTTTTGCCAATTGCTTGGCCTAATTAAAGATTCTTTTTCTGACAACTATTTCCGTATTCCTTCTCAATTCCTCAATTGAATTATATTCAATATTCTTCTTTTGAATAAAAAAATTCATGGGATTTGTAGAAATCAATTATACCCATATTTCTACTTTTAGATAAATTGATTTATACTAGAAATTCCTCTTCTTCTCATTTAAATTTCTTGGATCCCAATTACCATGGGAATTCCTCTTTTTGCATTAAATTAATTACACTCTAATGTCATGGGAATTCCTCTTTTCCCATCAATTATTTCTCATAAAATAATTTTATCTAAATTAAAATATCCATTACTTCGATATGCTAGAAATTTCTCTTTGCCCATCTAAATGATGGAATTCCAAATGTCATAAGAATTCCTTTTTTGACATTTAAATATTTCTCATAGATAAATAAATTTATCTAGAAATTCATCTTTGAATTTAAATTCATCTTTGAATTTAATTAAATTATCCCATAATTCCAAAATACTAGGAATTTCTCTTTTCCCATCCAATTGATGGAATTCCAAATGTAATAGGAATTCCTCTTTTATCATTTAAACTTATCTATGCAAAAAGATAAATTTAACTAAATTTTCTCTTAAAAATTAAATAAAAATCTTCATTAATTCTTTTGCACTAGGAAATATACTTTCCTTATTTAAATATATCAATTTCAATATGGTAGGAATTCCTCTTTCATCATAAAAATTTATCTATACACAAAGATAAATTTAACTAAAACCTTTCTTTAGTTTTTTATAAAATATACATTATATTAGTATTTCATTTTTTTCTCTTAATTCTTTGGAATACATGGATTTCCATTATCATGGGGATTACTCTTTTAACATAAAGTTAAATTACTAGAATTCTATTTTTTTTATTTTATTAATTAAGCATAAACATAAAAATCAAATTCTCCATGATTTCAGTGAGAAACATTCAATTAATGTAGGCTAAAAATTCCTAGAATATGGTAGGAAGTCCTCTTTTCATATTATGAATGAAAATGTTTTATGTGTTTATTTTACAAAAATTTTGCCATAGCTCCGCTGCTATTACTGATAATTCTCAATTTAATTGAAAGAATGAAGTTTAATTTTTTTAATAAGATTAGAATGACCACTAATTGGATCATTATCCAATTATGGATTGATTCATAATTTCTCTATGAAATAAATATCATAAAAGCATTAAAAAGCCGTTATTTTGGCCTCCAATTAGACAAGCATAGAAATTACTTTTGGATTAGAGAAATGCTTCATGAGAAGCTTCATTTGGATTGAGAATAGGTCATAGGAATGACCTTTCTTTGGGGGGGAGAGAGAAATGCTTAAAAACCAATAAAATTAAGCATAAATAAAAATTTATGTGTTTCTTTATTACAATACATCAAAGAACTTCAATAGTATTCAAAATCCATTCAAATTAAGCTTCTCAAGCTTGAGAGGGGTTGAGAAGAGAGAAACATTTAGAAATTATGGAAAAAAGATCATAATCCACTCTTTACCTTCCAAATTGCTTGATTCTTTGATCACGGTAGAGGCCCCCTACCAATCAATTGGTTTAGTATGTTGATGGAGTCACCAAGGAAGATTGAAGAGAGAGGGAAGCTCCAATTTCTTCAATTTGGAGAGGATAGTAAAAATTATCATTATTTCAGCATAATACTGGCATAGTATATTCTCATATTTTTTTACAAAGGCTAAGGATCTATTTATAGGTGAGGGAGGCCTCTAACCAAGTCCAACTAATTTCTAGAATTTTCCACGTTCAGTTTGGTTGAATTTGGACACGATTTGGACCTAGTTTGGTTCCCTTTTGATTTGGTTTAATCCAAGAGAGAGGAGAGATAAAATATCACAATATTTTTTTGTTTAAAACTCCACCACACATGTGAAACAGGTGCCTCCTTGAAGGGACCCCTTTTCCTTACACGTGTCAAAAATGAATCATTTTACCCAAAATATCTCATTTTTTTAGTAATACTCATAGTTTTTTTACTAATAAACCTTGTACATAGTCAACTCTTCATCTTATGTGGGCATTTACTCAATTTTGGGTATCTTTCTTTTACAAATTGGATTTATCTCCTCCCCACACATGGATTGATCCTATTGGCCCATAGGAACCTTAATTGGACCATAATCCAAAAATTTTTAAAAATCTAGACCCTTAGGCTAAGGTCCTTTATACCTTAGGCTAAGGTCCTCTATACCTACTTCCAAATAATTCCAATTGCACATTGCAAAATTCTTTTTGAATTTCTGTTTTAGGGGAACCCATTTTAGACACTAGGAGGATTTTTATATCAAAAAATATCCCAATTTTGGACTATCTCTCTCTAGACATTCTCTCTAGGTCAAATCAGGGTAAAACAAAATCTTTCTTTTATTTCAGAGAGGGGAATAATTATAAGATCAGAAAGGGAGGTTCTCACACCTGTATACCTTAAAAGCCGGGGGGGGAGGAATCTTATATCCTACCCCACTTGAAAAACGCGAGATGTTCTCATCTCGCCAAAGTAGAGGACAACTCTTTCCCTTAAGATCTAACTTATTCTGGGGTTCCTTATATTCTTGTCAACCCAACCGAATCCTGGGATAAATATCCCTTATATAGAACTCATCATTAAATATTCATTCAGATCATATCATTCATATCGTTAACACAATTATGGTCCATTAGACCGAAAAAATTCTTTCTGAACATTCCTCCACAGGAATTGCAATCAAGCAAGTTCTCAATTTGTCATCCCTTAATTTGATCCACCGGGTCAAGTGTTAACAGTAGCAATCTGACAGCACAATCCACTAATCTCATAGCGATTTGCTGAAGTCATTATCATCCTTCTAAATATGAACATTATCACAGGCATTTGTCCTATTCATCCTCGTTGTGGTTTTTGCTCAGCTTAACGCTTTTTAACCAAAATTCAGGAATCATCTCTTTCCAATCAAAATCCAAATCAACTCATCAATTCTCAGCCAGAATTTTAAAATCATATCAACCACATTTGAATTCATCATCTGGAGATTGAAGAGAGAGGGAAGCTCCAATTGCTTCAATTTGGAGAGGATTTTTAGAGGATAATAAAAATTATCATTATTTCAACATAATACTGGCATAGTATATTTCTCATATTTTTTTTACAAAGGCTAAGGATCTATTTATAGGTGAGGGAGGCCTCTAACCAAGTCCAACTAATTTCTAGAATTTTCCAGGCTCAGTTTGGTTGAATTTGGACACGATTTGGACCTAGTTTGGTTCCCTTTTGATTTGGTTTGATCCAAGAGAGAGGAGAGATAAAAATATCACAATATTTTTTAGTTTAAAACTCCACCACACATGTGAAATAGGCGCCTCCTTGAAGGGACCCCTTTTCCTTACACATGTTTCAAAAATGAATCATTATACCCAAAATATCTCATTTTTTTAGTAATACTCATAGTTTTTTTACTACCTTGTATATAGTCAACTCTTCATCTTATGTGGGCATTTACTCATTTTTGGGTATCTTTCTTTTACAAATTGGATTTATCTCCTCCCCACACATGGATTGATCCTAGTGGCCCATAGGAACCTTAATTGGACGATAATCCAAAAATTTCTGAAAATCTAGACCCTTAGGCTAAGGTCCTTTATACCTATTTCCAATTAATTCCAATTGCACATTGGAAAGTTTTTTTTTGAATTTCTGTTTTAGGGGAACCCATTTTAGACACTAGGAGGACTTTATATCAAAAAATATCTCAATTTTGGACTACCTCTCTCTAGACATTTTCTCTCTATACGTCAAAACAGGGTAAAACAAAATCTTTCTTTTATTTCAGAGAGGGGAATAATTATAAGATCAGAAAGGGAGGTTCTTACACCTGTATACCTCAAAAGCCGGGGGGGAGGAATCTTACATCCTACCCCACTTGAAAAATGTGAGATGTCCTCATCTCGCAAAGTAGAGGACAACTCTTTCCCTTAATATCTAACTTATTCTGGGGTTCCTTATATTCTGGTCAACCCAAGAGAATCCTGGGATAAATATCCCTTATATAGAACTCATCATTAAATATTCATTCAGATCA
Organism: Cibotium barometz; assembly: GCF_041138505.1. NCBI lineage: Eukaryota > Viridiplantae > Streptophyta > Polypodiopsida > Cyatheales > Cibotiaceae > Cibotium > Cibotium barometz. Next base: position 26,633,241 of record NC_141094.1, on the reverse strand, counting down.
TATCATTCATATCATTAACACAATAATGGTCCATTAGACCGAAAAAATTCTTTCTGAACATTCCTCCACGGGAATTTCAGTCAAGCAAGTTCTCAATTTGTCCGGGTCAAGTGTTAACAGTAGCAATCTGAAAGCACAATCCACTAATCTCATAGTGATTTGTTGAAGTCATTATCATCCTTCTAGTTACGAACATTACCACAGGGATTTGTCCTATTCGTCCTCATTGTGGTTTTTGCTCAGCTTAACGCTTTTTAACGAAAATTCAGGAATCATCTTTTTCGAATCAAAATCCAAATCAACTCATCAATTCTCAACTAGAATTTTAAAATCATATCAACCGCATTCGAATTCATCATCTGGATAGCATTTTTGCTTATAATTTCAAGGTCTTAGATTTACTCGTATATACTGTCAATAAAGAGCTGCAGTTTCTCGTATATATTGCTAGTAAAGAGCTGCAACTATAACGTCGGTATATACGAGTAATCACGGTCCTTGGAATTATAAGGTAAATACCATCATGTCTAGGCCTCAAGCAAGTCAGGGATTCCATACAATTGCGATACTTCTATCTGAAGACCCAATTATCAACTTATGAATTTCAGTCTGAATACCAATTTGTATGAATTTCATCACACAATTCCAACCTTTTAACTTCATAACTTTTTGACATTTTTGGCTTCTCAGTTGATCCTCAATAGCCAATTTGCTCTGATACCAGCTGAAAGATCCCTGCCCCCTCATCGCAACGGATTCGGGGGTGCTAGCAGCGGAAGAAGCACTCCTTGCGCGGTGCAGGTCCTCTCACTCGGGGCCTCGCCCACGGATATCTGGACAGGAGACTAATCCCTCGGTTCTTCCAAAAACCGAACCTGGAAAAACTTCCCTTGCCCGGAAAGCATGAGCAATTCCTCCAGGATAAGTTTACTATAACGTAGTCAAGGTCATTACTGACCAAACTGCTCCGACCAAACCTAAAGTCACTTGGTCGGATCAAAAAAGAACTTGCACTTGGATCATAGAGATCAACGCTTTTTTCCCCATCGAGAGGCACAGCCGATTCCTTTTCTTTCCATAGAACAATTACTATTCGGGATTTACTTCATCTAGCGTACTACAACAGAATTGAGTCTCATTTTATAGATCCATCAGTCCAGCCTCCAGTCCCATGGGTTAGGCAGCCGCCCAACCACTATAGTGATGGGATCCAATTAAGATTTTGGTTAGGTTTTGTCCCGAGTACCAGGGAAAAGAGTTTCTAGGCCCCGTAGCCGGATGTTCATGCAAACTTAAAGCTAGTCACACCACTTACACACCCAATATGAAATTGCTTTCTTCACAGATTCAACTATCTTTAAAACAATTATTTAATGAAGCCTTAGTATCACTGATCACAATCCTCCAAAATATCCGGTTGAATCTTAATTTCCAATCACTCCTTCATCGGAGTATCTATGGCATCATTGGCAACCAGAACGCTCACCACCTGTCCACTCAGGGGCCTTTTCGATAGTTCCTAGCTCATAGTACCCGGCAATATATTCAATTATTAAAAAAATTCAAGACGGAATCTCCGTTGAAGATCAGCAAGATCAACCAACAGATCCATGTAAAAGAACCATGGACTCATCCGTTGAGTAAGGTCAATCAACCAGATCCATGCCCGGTTTCAGAAAACAACTCTTACTCCTTGTTCCAATATCTTCCACGACGCACGTGTGGGTATGTTCGGTGACCCAGAGCCCGAGCACCGTATGGTCAGCACCCTCTAGGATCCTTCGCAGGTCACCTAGTGCTTCACTCATAGGATCCTTCGCAAGTCACCTAGGGTTTCACTCATAGGATCCTTCGCACTGTATGGTCAGCACCCTCTAGGATCCTTCGCAGGTCACCTAGCGCTTCACTCATAGGCCGCTTCCTTGGTCCCTCATCCACCGTACCGGAAGCTCACCATTTAAATCGAACCGAGGCTGGTCAAGACCTCGGCCGACCTTGCTACGCGAGACGTCCTCCGTTGACTCTCCGTGAGCTGTTGCAACTTTATCAGTTAGGTCTCCACGCCCTTATTCACAAGACGGTCAAAATGCTTCCCCAGCATCCTTGACATAAAACAGTCATTTACAAACAGGTCAGAATTATAGTCTCTATAATGAATTCTCGTCTTTCCACATTTATCCCTCACTTATCATTCATTCGCATCCCATATCATTCATTCACGTCCTGATTCACATGTCATCACATCTCATCCATTCACTCATATCGACGTCACATCCTTTCACATACACATTCGCATTCATTATTCTACATAGACATCCACATTCGTACATCCACATCCACATCCACATCCATACATCCATTTCCACATCCACATTCATACATCCACATCCACATCTACATCCATACATCCATATCCACATCCACATTCCATATCCACATCCATATCCACATCCACATTCCATACATCCATATCCACATCCACATTCATACATCCACATCCACATCCATATTCATACATCCACATCCACGTCCACATCCATACATCCATTTCCACATCCACATCCACATCTACATCCATACATCCATATCCATATCCAAATCCATATCCACATTCATACATCCACATCCACATCTACATCCATACATCCATATCCATATCCACATTCACAATCATACATCCACATCCATACATCCATATCCGAATCCATACATCCATATCCATATCCACATCCATATCCAAATCCATACATCCACATCCATACAACCACATCCATATCCACATCCACATCCACATCCACATCCACATTCATACATCCATTTCCACATCCACATTCGTACATCCACATCCATATCCACATCCATACATCCACATCCACATCCACATCCACATTCATACATCCATTTCCACATCCACATCCACATTCTCATTCATACATCCACATCCACATCCACATTCATACATCCACATCCACATTTACGTCCATTCATCCATATCCATATCCACATTCATACATCCACATCCACATCTACATCCATACATCCATATCCATATCCACATTCACATTAATACATCCACATCCATATCCACATCCATACATCCACATCCATATTCACATCCATACATCCACATTCACACATCCACATCCACATCCACATTCATACATCCATTTCCACATCCACATTCGTACATCCACATCCACATTCTCATTCATACATCCACATCCTCATTCATACATCCACATCCACATCCACATCCACATCCACATTTACATCCATTCATCCATATCCATATCCACATCTACATCCATACATCCATATCCATATCCACATTCACATTCATACATCCACATCCATATCCACATCCATACATCCACATCCACATCCACATTCATACATCCATTTTCACATCCACATCCACATTCTCATTCATACATCCACATCCACATCCTCATTCATACATCCACATTCATACATCCACATCCACATTTATATCCATTCATCCATATCCACATCTATACATCTATATGTCCACATACACCTTCACATCTATTCTTTTACAAACACATCCACATATACATGCATATCCCTTCTTTCACATCTATTCTTTTACAAACACATCCACATATACATGCATATCCCTTCTTTCACATATACATCCGCATTCACATCCGCGTACTTCCCATCTCACCCTTGCACATATCCTCTCATCTCTTTCTCATCTCATTATTCACATTTACATCTATTTCCATTACATCACATCTTATCCTTTTTTCAACTTATCACATTTATTCACATCCTATCGCATCCCATACACACATCCGTTCACATGCTATTACCATTTAGTAGCTTTTTTCTAGATTGATACCGACAATAGGACTTTTTCTAAATTTCTACCAATTGCTTGGCCTAATTAAAGAAACTTTTTTTGACAACTATTTTCGTATTCTTTCTTAATTCCTCAATTGAATTATATTTAATATTCTTCTTTTGAATAAAAAAATTCATGAGATTTGTAGAAATCAATTCTATCCATATTTTTACTTTTAGTAAATAATAATAAATCAATTTATACTAGAAATTCCTCTTCTTCTCATTTAAATTTCTTGGATCCCAATTACCATGGGAATTCCTCTTTTTGCATTGAATTATTTACACTCCAATGTCATGGGAATTCCTCTTTTCCCATCAATTATTTCTCATAATTTTTTTTATCTAAATTAAAATATCCATTACTTCGATATGCTAGAAATTTCTCTTTGCCCATCTAAATGATGGAATTCCAAATGTCATAAGAATTCCTCTTTTGACATTTAAATATTTCTCATAAATAAATAAATTTATCTAAAAATTTATCTTTGAATTTAAATAAATTATCCCATAATTTCAATATTCTAGGAATTTCTCTTTTCCCATCCAATTGATGGATTTCCAAATGTAATAAGAATTCCTCTTTTAACATTTAAACTTATCTATGCAAAAAGATAAATTTAACTAAATTTTCTCTTGAAAATTAAATAAAAATCTTCATTAATTCCTTTACACTCGGAATTATACTTTCCTTATTTAAATATTTCAATTTCAATATGGTGGGAATTCCTCTTTCATCATAAAAATTTATCTATACAGAAAGATAAATTTAACTAAAATCTTTCTTTAATTTTTACATAAAATATACATTATATTAGTATTTCAATTTTTTCTCTTAATTCTTTGGAATACATGGATTTCCATTATCATGGGGATTACTCTTTTAACATAAAAATAAATTACTAGAATTCTCTTTTTTCTAGTTTATTAATTAAGCATAAACATAAAAATCAGTTTCTCCATGATTTCAGTGAGAATCATTCAATTAATGTAGGCTAATAATTCCTAGAATATGGTAGGAAGTCCTCTTTTCAAATTATGAATGAAAATGTTTTATGTGTTTATTTTACAGAAATTTTGCCATAGCTCCGTTGCTATTACTGATAATTCTCAATTTAATTGAAAGAATGAAGTTTAATTTTATTAATAAGATTAGAATGACTACTAATTGGATCATTATCCAATTATGGATTGATTCATACTTTCTCTATGAAATAAATATCATAAAAGCATTAAAAAGACGTTATTTTGGCCTCCAATTAGACAAGCATAGAAATTACTTTTGGATTAGAGAAATGCTTCATGAGAAGCTTCATTTGGATTGAGAATAGGTCATAGGAATGACCTTTCTTTGGAGGAGAGAGAGAAATGCTTAAAAACCATTAAAATTAAGCATAAATGAAAATTTATGTGTTTCTTTATTACAGTACATCAAAGAACTTCAATAGTATTCAAAAGCCATTCAAATTAAGCTTCTCAAGCTTGAGAGGGATTGAGAAGAGAAAAACATTTAGAAATTATGGAAAAAAGATCATAATCCACTCTTTACCTTCCAAATTGCTTGATTCTTTGATCACGGTACAGGTCCCCAACCAATCAATTGGTTTGGTATGTTGATGGAGTCACCAAGGAAGATTGACGAGAGAGGGAAGCTCCAATTTCTTCAATTTGGAGAGGATTTTTAGAGGATAGTAAAAATTATCATTATTTCAGCATAATACTGGCATAATATATTTCTCATATTTTTTTACAAAGGCTAAGGATCTATTTATAGGTGAGGGAGGCCTCTAACCAAGTCCAACTAGTTTCTAGAATTTTCCAGGTTCAGTTTGGTTGAATTTGGACAAGATTTGGACCTAGTTTGGTTCCCTTTTTATTTGGTTTGATCCAAGAGAGAGGAGAGATAAAAATATTACAATGTTTTTGAGTTTAAAACTCCACCACACATGTGAAATAGGTGACTCCTTGAAGGGACCCCTTTTCTATATGCATGTGTCAAAAGTGAATCATTATACCCAAAATATCTCATTTTTTAGTAATACTCATAGTTTTTTTTACTAATAAATCTTGTACATAGTCAACTCTTCATCTTATGTGGACATTTACTCATTTTTGGGTATCTTTCTTCTACAAATTGGATTTATCTCCTCCCCACACATGGATTGATCCTATTGGCCCCCATAGGAACCTTAATTGGACCATAATCTAATTTTTTTTGAAAATCTAGATCCTTAGGCTAAGGTCCTTTATACCTATTTCCAATTAATTCCAATTGCACATTGGAAAGTTTTTTTGAATTTCTATTTCAGGGGAACCCATTTTAGACACTAGGAGGATTTTTATATCAAAAAATATCTCAATTTTGGACTATCTCTCTCCAGACATTTTCTCTCTCTAGGTAAAAACAAAGTAAAACAGAATCTTTCTTTTATTTTAGAGAGGAGAATAATTATAAGATCAGAAAGGGAGGTTCTTACACCTGTATACCTCAAAAGCTGGGGGGAGGAATCTTACAAATGTTGTGAATGTGATGTGAGGAGACGTGAGTGGATGTGGATGAGAATGAGATGTGAAGTGATAGATGTGCTTGTGAATGAATGGATGGATGTGGATAGATGTGCATGTGAATGAATGAATGGATGTGGATAGATGTGAATGTGAATGAATGGATGGATGTGAATGTGAATGAATGGATGGATGTGGATGAATGAGATGAGATGTGAATGGATGTGATGAGATATGGATAGATGTGGATGTGATGTAATGTGGATGGAATGTATGTGATGTGATGTGGATGCAATGAATGTGATGATATATGAATGGATGTGATGAGATGTGAATGGATGCAATGAATGTGATGATATATGAATGGATCCGATGAGATGTGAATGGATGTGAATGTGATGTGATGCAATGAATGTGATGATATATGAATGGATGCGATGAGATGTGAATGGATGTGAATGTGATGTGATGATATCTGAATGGATGCAATGAGATGTGAATGGATGTGAACGTGATGTGATGATATCTGAATGGATGCGATGAGATGTGAATGGATGTGAATGTGATGTAATGATATCTGAATGGATGCAATGAGATGTGAATGTGATGTGATGATATCTGAATGGATGTGATGTAATGTGAATGGATGGATGAGATGTAAGGTGGAGGAATGTGGATCTAGGTAGATGTGAATGGATGAGATGTGATGTGGATAGACGTGATGTGATTTAATGTGGATCTAGGTAGATGTGAATGGATGAGATGTGATGTGATGTGATGTGGATCGGGGTAGATGTGAATGGATGAGATGTGATGTGAATGTATGTGATGTGGATATGGGTAGATATGAATGGATGAGATGTGATGAGGATGGATGTGACGTGATGTGATGAGGATCTGAATAGATGTAATTGGATGTGATGTGATGTGTATAGATGTGATGAGATGTAATATGATGTGGATAGATGTGATGAGATGTAATATGAGATGTAATATGATATGATTGGATGAGAATGGATGAAGGATGATGGGAATAGATATAACTGGATGAGAATGGATGAAGGATGATGGGAATAGATATGACTCGATGAGAATGGATGAAGGATGATGGGAATAGATATGACTGGATGTGGAATAAGAAAAGTGAATTGATTTAGAAGAATGTGGAATAACGAGAAATGATGTGGAACAATGTGGAAAGATGAGAGTTTGTTAGAAACTGTATTTATGACCTGTTTTTAAATGACTATTTTATGTCAAGAATGCTGGGGAAGCATTTTGACCATCTTGTGAATGAGGTTGCAGAGACCTAAGTGATAAAGTTGCAACAGCTGTGTCGGAGAGTCAATGGAGGATGGATGAGGGACCAAGGAAGCGGCCTATGAGTGAACTGCTAGGTGACCTACGAAGAAGGAGCCTAGAGGGTGCTGACCATATGGTGCTTGGGCTCTGGGGATCGCCGAGGATACCCACGTGTGCGTCGAGGAAGAAAATGGAACAAGGTGTTAGAGTTGTTTTCTGAACTCGGGCATGGATCTAGTTGATTGTCCTTGTGCCGGTCCTCAATGGATCTAGTTGATTGTCCTTGTTGGTCCTCAACGGATGAGTCCATGGATCTTTTATATGGATCTGTTGGTTGATCTTGTTGATCTTCAACAAAGAGTCCATTTGGATTTTTTTATGTGATTATATTGCCGGGTACTATGAGCTAGGAACTATTGAAAAGGCCCCTGAGTGAGCAGGTGGTGAGCATTCTGGTTGCCAATGATACCATAGGTACACCGATGAAGGAATGATTGGAAATTAGAATTCAAGCTGGAGATTTTGGAGGATTATGATCAATGATACTATGGTTTCATTAGAATATTGTTTTAAAGATAGCTGAATCTGTGAAACATGCAATTTCATATTGGGTGTGTAAGTGGTGTGACTATCTTGAAGTTTGCTTGAAGCGTTGGCTAGGGGGCCTGGGAACTCTTTTCCCCGGTACCAGGGGCCAAACATAACCAAATTTCTAAATGGATCCTATCACTATAGTGGTTGGGAGGTTGGCTAACCCATGGGATTGGATGGGGTTAGGCTGGACTGATGGATCCCTAAAATGAGACTCAATTCTATTATGTTACGATAGATGAAGTAAATACCGGATAGTCCTTGCTCTATGGAAAAGAATCAACGGTTGTGCCTCTTGACCGAGGAAAAAAATGTTGGCCTCTATGATCCAAGTGCAAGTCTCTTCCTTGATCTAACCATGTGACTTACGGGTTCGACCGAATCAGTTTGGTTAGTTAAGGCTCTTGACTATGCTAGAATAAAAATATCCTGGACGAATCGCCTGTCTGCTAGGTGAGGGAAGTTTTTCCGAGTTCAGTTTTGGAAGAACCGAGGGATTAGTCTCTTGTTTGGATATCCGTGGGTGAGGCCTCAAGTGAGAGGCTTTGCCCTACGCAAGAAGTGCTACTTCCGCTGCTAGCACCCTGGAATTTGTTGCGCAGAGGGGGCAGGGATCTTTCAATGGGAGACATGAAAATTATAAGTGGTCCCACTCCTTTCAAGGAAGCATACATAACAAAATGACTCTCATCACCTAGAATACCAATATGTGAATGTGTTAAGCTCAACAAAGCGGAGCTATAAATAGTGAATCACACCATGTGGAAGAAAATATCCATAAAACAACATGGTCTATCTGAAGAACTAATGCTGGTAGTGAAGTGAAGTGTCAAGGATACCTAGAGGAAAAAGGGGTCAAATGCAACATGCTCGTTGACATTAAGGGAAGGTCAGGAAAACAAGGTGTGCCTGCACCTTACTTCTTTCGGAGAATCAATACACCTGTAGGCATACATCGACAAATGATCTAGTTTTATGGTGACAATGTTGATCATGCATGGACTCCTTCCAACTTTATTGAGGGTACTCTTGCAAAGGTGCCACAAGAGTGGCCTATTGATAAAGGGAAATTCTTAAGGGATGCAAAAATATCTACACTAAAGGCAAGAGGGTTTGAGCTAGATACTAGTAATCAAGAAGTACTTCCAGATGTAGGGAAAAGTAGAGATGGAAGTGCAGGTGGTGTTGATGAGAGACCTCACTTGTGTGATGGACAATGTGTGGAATGGAGTGCAAAAGTTACTAAAGACATGTATACAAGGATCAACTCATCCATAGGCTTGGAGTGTGATGTACATTATGTCAACATGGTGGTGGAGAAGGAGCATGTGGAGTTCACTCTCTCAACCATTGGGTCACGTAAAAAGGGTCAAAGGTACAAGTCTGTGGTGTCTGTTTTTCCATCATGCAACTGTGAGGAATTTGTAAGAAGGGCATGCTCTAGAGGAGGATATGTGCCATGCAAACAACTTTATTATATCTACCTCACATATTTGGGGTTTGATGCAAAGAAACATATGTTTGTTCACCAAGAAACTTTAACCAAGCATGAGATATACCAAGAACTACATACCCTTGGATAACATTGATAGTAGAGCCATGCCTTGACATGTTTTGCATTTCTACTTACCCATGCTTTTTGGACAACATTTTGGATGAATTTATTAGAAATCCCAACATTTGTTTTGCTTGATATACATATAGCATTTGGATATGTAAAAGCATTTTTCTTGCTTTTATGTTTACATATTGAAATTTAAAGTATTATAATGAACTTCCAATAATGTTTTGATCAAGGTAATATTTAAATATGTATCTTTTATTTAATGAATTTTAGTGATTCAATGTGCATGATTTGGATAATGTCAAATAATGGTTTTATATACATGGTTTTAATAATTTATATGAAGAATACTATTTTATGAAGTTTGAAACTTATCTATGCCTTCACTTTGTCGCTCGGATTTCTCGTATGTTTTTACCCAAAAAATGCTCATCCCCGTTCATCACTGGGATATAGATCATGTCTACCTCCACAAATGGGATCAAACCCTTAAAGCAAACCTACATATGAGCTACGTACATGGAAGGTACATCCCATGATAAACGGTCCCCCTTCATAGAAGATTTCATGATCATATCCAGAACTTACGATCTCTTTGTTTGCTAAGATTGTCACCAAATCCTTGATGAAGATTCTGTGACCACATCCACTGCTGAGACCAAGACTGGATGCAAATCCTAGCTACAAATTTATACACTCCCAAATCACAAACAAGGAATGACATTTGTGGTCCCAACCTACCAGTACCTACCCTACAAGCCCTCCACCTCTCTTAACACCATAAGTGTGAGCGCACCTCCCCAACACAAAACCATAACCCTTTGGGTATGGTTAAATTTCCACTTTGGTAAAAATATGCAAAGGAAGTGTGACTCACTGTCTCCAATAGCTAGCCACAATCTTTTGCCACCATGGGAAACATGGGTCTCCCTAGGCAAACCATCTCTTCATAGTGCTCATGCCAAAATTCAACTGCCTAGCGAAAAATAGATATGTAGGCTTGGGTCTTTTACACAAATGGTACATAATGTCTCTAACCCATTGGCTTGTAAGTTTTTTATGGTTCCACAAATGACACCAAAGAAGCAGTCATCCTTGGAGGGAGCAAGAATGCCACATGTACAATAAACTTGACTGACAACATAGCTACCCTTGAGTTTCCTTAGAAAAAATAATGATGATTCTTTGGTAGGGGGAGGCCACCGTATCCGATCCTATGCCATCACCAACTGCCTCCACAAAGGGTATTCTTTCATGCATAAATACTAGTAAGTCTTCCACCGCCCCCGAATCGCCACAAGAACCAACCCCACCAAGAATATATATTGGATTCTTGACTAATAATAGTATACAATGGTGGGGAAGCCCACATATATCCTATGGTCCACACCAATCTCAGATTCTTGGAGGCAGAAAAAACTCTTAGAAAACCAATACTTACACTTTGAAAGCAATTACATTCAAATCTCACATGAAAACCAATACTTACACTTTGAAAGCAATTACATTCAAATCTCACATGAAAGCAATTACATTCAAATCTCACACATGAAAGCAATACTTACACTTTGAAAGCAATTACATTCAAATCTCACATGAAATGTGTCTAAAGAGTGCAAGATATTTCATTCCTAAAATATCCATTAGAAATAACCAATTGGAGTGCAGATTTCATGGCATTCATAAAGGAGCACTCCAAGGCCGCATCATAATTGGGAAAGAATGGATTAATACCACTCAGTGTGCCAAATCATAATTGGGAATGTGTACATTCAAATCTCACATGAAATGTGTCTAAAGAGTGCAAGATATTTCATTCCTAAAATATCCATTAGAAATAACCAATTGGAGTGCAGATTTCATGGCATTAATTTAGGAGCACTCCAAGGCCGCATCATAATTGGGAAAGAATGTATTAATACCACTCAGTGTGCCAAATCATAATTGGGAAAGAATGGATTAATACCACTCATTGTGCCAAATCATAATTGAGAAAGAATGGATTAATACCACTCAGTGTGCCAAATCAATTTGCAAGAAGAAACGGCTACCATGGAAATCAACAGGGGAAAAAAAGCCACAGTCCTCTTGTGTCCAGAAGAGGAAACCATACACATAGCCTCACCCTCGACTGCCCTCCACATTCAAGTCACATCCTCATCATCGGCAATCTCCCCTATTACCACACCCCATTCCTCACCAAATCTAGTGTCAAAGGGGAACTCTCAATACCATCCAACACAGACAATCAAGCCTTGTCATCGATACTCACATCCAACTCTACATCCTCAACCATCCACACCACAAGCACCCGGATCACTTACCCCTATCATGACAATCAATGGTGGGTGCCCAGAACTTTCTTACAACTCAAGCATTCTACGATGGCTACAGAGGACTCTAGATCCCAAAACAACCATCTCAGAAACACAAGAGAAAAAAGAAAACCAAGCAGATAAAAATAAACCCTAAGCCAAACCTTCAACATTGGCTAGTCCCTGATTGTCTGCTAAGAGCACAAGACTACTATGAAGAAAACACTCACCTCTCGCTACCCAATAATCAAGGAAACAATAATGGGTGAAATTTAGCCCAAAGGCTGATTTTTAAAAGGGTCTTCCTAAAGTCTTGGGATATTTTAGACCCAAAAAATGGTGAATTTTTTAATATGTTAGCATAAGATAGCATTTTTTGGGTAAATTTTAGAGGAAAAATTGTCAAAATTACACTAGAAGTGAGCATATATTCTAAAAAATTTCAAACATTCACTAAAGTTTCCTATAGACTCTACCTTCTATCAAAGAAATATTTGCCAACACATCTCTACTTTGACCATAAGAAAAGCTCCTTATTTTTTACCTTGCCAGCAAGAATGCATCCTATGCTCATCCACCAAAACAAATCCGCAAGGGGTTTCGACAAAATGCCCAATGGCCGACCCCAAGCACTACAAAGCCAACAATTATGGGTGCCTATAAATGTGCTTAAAGCTCAAGGCATCCATGAAGGAAACACACACCCATGGCTCCCAAATCCCCAATCAAAAGCTTGTCCTTAGCATCAACAATTAGCATCAACAACCTACTCGTATCTCAAAGCCCCATTGACAAAAAACCAAGAATCCTTGTCAACCATGGGCCCTGATCACTCAACAAAGATGGGTGCCAAAACATCTCTTAAATGCCCAACACTTCAATGATGGCAACTCCATCATTTGGATCCCACAAAATAAACCTCAATAGTTGTCCCAATCCACAAAAATTGAGAAAATACATGTCCAATCCACGCAGATGGTTTGGCAGCCAAAGGAGAAGCAAGTCCCCTCTTTTCATCAAAGAAATCCCACAGACTTGCCCACACAAAGCATGAGAACTCACAAGCTAAATTGTTCCAGTCCTTTTCAACAAAAAGAGCCTCATCCATGAAGCTTCAACCCTCCCCTCAACTTTGTCACCAAACCCAAGGGGCAGTGCCACAAATGCGAGAGCTTATACATCCACTTAAAGAAAATCTCAAAAGGGTAAGCTCACAAATCTAGCCTAATGGACTAATCAGTGCACAAGACTTATAGGGTGCTGACCAATAAAAAACCTTCAAGTCCTCACTCAAAAGGAGGACAAAAAAAAGAGAAAAATAAAAGAAAAGGAAAAAAAACAAAGAACGCAAAATGAACTCAAGCGTCTCTAGGCGATGAGACATGTCTGGGTGATTAGAACCACATGCACACCTTTTACCCTTGCCCATGAATGACACCTAATATCTCATATTTTTAATATTGCTCATAGTTTCTTACTAATAAACCTTGTACATATTCAACTCTTCATCTTATGTGAGCATTGAAGGGACTCCCCTTCCTTACATATGTGTCAAAATGGAATCATTATACCCAAAATATCTCATATTTTTAATATTGCTCATAGTTTCTTACTAATAAACCTTGTACATAGTCAACTCTTCATCTTATGTGAGCATTTACTCATTTTTGGGTATCTTCTTTTACAAAATTGGATTTATCTCCTCCCTACACATGGATTGATCTTATTGGCCCATAGGAACCTTAATTGGACCATAATCCAAAAATTTCTAAAAATCTAGACCCTTAGGCTAAGGTCCTTTATACCCATTTCCAATTTATTCCAATTGCACATTGGGAAGTTCTTTTTGAATTTCTGTTTCAGGGGAATTCATTTTAATAATATGAGAAATTTTTCTATCTAAAAATATTCAAAATCTGAATATTCTCTCTCTAGAATATTTTCTCTCTCTAGGTTAAAACAGTTAGAATAAGATCTTTTATATTTCTGAAGAGGGGATTGATTACAGGGGAAGATGCTGGATATCTTGAGAGGCTGGGGAGGAATCTTACATTCTCTCCCACTTGAAAAACGCGAGATGTCCTGTTTGGGACATCATAGCATAGCGGAGGCTACACTCCAACCCACACACTTGTCAATCCGTGAATGCAACCCGGTTAGCGCATAGAGGCTATCCCGAATGGGAGAAGAAGAGTTAACCACACACTAATGACCTCTAGTCCTACTCAATCCTTCTCAACACTCAAGCAATCAATCTAACACAATCAACACATCAATCTAGCATTATCAAAGCATCAAGATTAGGCTACACTTAAGCACAAAGATACAACTTATGCAAAGAACCTAACATGCAAAGAGCTATCACACAAGCCTCAACTACACATCAATGCATGCATAAGCTTCATCACATGCACAACTCACAAATCAAAACATCATTAAGAAATCTAGATTAGCAAGTGTGTAGAGCAAAACCTCATATCATTGAAAATGTAAAGAATAGAAAGTACATGATTGAAACAAGAATGGAGATGGAGAGCCTTGGGAGAGCACTTGAGAAGGAGCTATGGAGCAAGCTCTCTCTATGAGCCCCTCAACCAAATGACCAAAAAGTGTCTCCCTCTCTCAAATGGGCCACCTTTTATACAAAAATTCTAGAACTCCCAAAAGTTCCCATATGGGATTATTGTCAAGCCCCCTCCCACATTCATCTACAACTTTGAACTCTTTTCAAGAGCCCTAAGTGTCTTTTTTGTTGCATCCTTGTAGTGATCTTCATTTGTCATGCAACACTCCCCCCTTCCTATTTTGCGCACGTCCTCGAGCGCGGTAGTAGCAAGAGCTGCAACAAAAAAAACAATGGATACAAGTAAAGTCCTTTATTGAAAAAAAGAAAAGAAAAGAAAAACCAGCAATGATAATTTCACACGTGAGCATACAAGTGCAAGGCTGATTAAAGTTTTAATGAGTACTAAAATGGGTGAGTAAAGACTGGTCAAAGTGAGACTTAAGTAGTAGATAGTGCTATGTAAAGGCAAGTGTGCTTTGTACACCGCCGGTTATGACCGTAGTCTCAATGTCCTACCAGTATGTAAGTTACTCCTAAATGGCATACCTACTCCTAAATATGAGCAAAGGTGATTGGAACTCTCGTTTTTTTCTTTTTTTCTTTTTTTTTCTTTTTTTTGATATGTGTGTAGAAGTTGATGAAGATTAAGGTTCTATCCCAAAGAGACCCAAGCAATGGCCAAGAGACCTCCGCCAAGAGAATCTAAAGACCGCTAAGTATCTCAAGGGCGACAGACCCTTTTTCATTCTTTTATGACCTAAGGAGTACCCCATGAAGATGAGGGCATCGGTCTTGAGGGCCCATAGTGTACCCCCGAGTCCTACCAACATCTATCAAGGCGATAGATTCCACAAAGTTCTTCTTCTGAAGTTTTTAGACATCAGTGTTCACCCCATGGAAACCAAGGCATCGGCCCCAAGGTGCTAAGACAACCTCAGGTCCTACCAAGCATTTCACATGGCGGTAGACACTTCATGTCTCAATTCACTTTGTATATATATATATTTTTTAGGGTATATTTTCATAAATTTTTATGACTCCTAGCACCTAGCTCATATCTAAGAGGTAACTACCACTAGGGATAACTAATATACCTTGAAAACATAAGTACTTGGCATACTCCATTGGTATATATCCTACACTGTCTTTAGATAGAAATATCTTTTACTAAGTCTTCTAAGACTCTAGAACTCACTCACCATATTTTAACAACTAATCAAAAACTTAAACCAGCCAACATTGTGTGAACATGCAAACCATATATTCTAAAGATAAGAGCACATAAAGAAATAAAGATTAAGATCTGAATACACCTGTTGTAGTGCCCTTTTGATGTTGTTCATTTGCATTGATGAATTGCTGATTTTGGTGCAGATTGCTCCTCCTTGATCTTTGTAAGCGTAGCATGTCTCCCCCCTTCCTAATTTGTGTGCATGATAGGTGGACTAGTGGGGCGTGTTTGATGCTCTTGTTTTTTACGGAGATTTCTGTAAAATTTTTATTAACAAACACGAAAAGAAAAGAAAAAAAATAAAATTTGCCAGTGGTGCCAAACACCGAATATAGCCGAGGGGAAAAACCCAATGGGAGAAAAGTGCCCTGGCTTGTCGATCTTATTATGGATTCATTGAACTTACCCTTGCGCTGGTGGTGGATATTATCTCAAAAAGAACATAATCCTTTAAAGGCATAAGGAACCACATTATTCAAACATAGATCTACCAAAGAGCTTCAATTGTAGTGCTAATGCCTTATCTTTGGTGTTAGATATGTCCTTCTTGGGTGGGAATTTTATCAATTGTTTTGGAATTTGAGCAAGATAAGAGGATTTAGGTTTTGAAGTTCTAGAATCTATGCTCAAATGAGACTCATGTGAAGTTGGATGTGTCTTAGGTACACCAGTTGAGGGTGGAATTGTGTAACAAGGAGAAATCGGGACAACCGGTGTTTCAATACATGTTTTAGGAAGATCAACACAAGTAGTTTTGTAGGTGCTATCACAGCCACCTTTCCTTTCTTGAAGAGTTTGTGTTGATTTCTTTTGCACCCACTGATATGGAAAATCAAGGGTGGCTTTTGGCATCTTTCGGAAACACTCTTTTATCCCTAGCAAAGCATGGCATTTTGGAAGCCAAATTGCTGTTGCCCCCTCATAATAGCCTTGTGCTTTGAGCACATGTTTTGGGACCCATCAATTGACAATCAGAGGTTTAGGCTTGGAAATGATGTGCTTCTTAAGAGGCTTAGCAACTGGACTAGATGGTACAAGTTTGTACGCATCTTTGGGTAGCCACATTGATAATTCCTTTTTGCCTGGCCTTCTTTGAGCAGCAACTAGACTAGTTGGAACATGCCAGCCATGGCCCTCACTTGAGTACTCATCAATAATCCACATCATTTGTTTTGGAGCTTCAAGAGCAGATTTTGATTGTGGGTTGGGTAAGGTAGAAACATTACCCCTTTGACACGATAAAGCTCGTGGAGTAGCAGAGACTTTCTCTACATGCAGTGCTGTTGTGGATGCATTCCTATAGTACAAATCATCTAGAAGATCACGTGGTTGTACCATTCGTATAGGTATAATGTCATATCCATCTGAGTCACAGAATTGAATTGGCTTCGGTAAAGCACATGTCGATAATGTTGCAAGGACATGACTCCATTCTAATGGATCAATTAAATGCTCAGGGAAGGGTTGTGGAATGTATGCCTCATCTGATACACTTCGATTACCCTTAAGTCTCTCAGTGTTGAAATCCCTACATGAGGCTCCACACATCCATAGATCTTCTCGCCCATCTGACAATGTAACTTTTGAGACCTCAGATGAAGCAGAATCAAACTCATCTATTGGAGACCTTGTTACATCACGATATGAGTGATTCCTTAGGTTGACCCTTGTAATGACAGAATCATGTCGGAGGTACAAATAATTGTATCCCCAATCTTGAATCATTTGAAATTGTCGCATGAATGGTCTACCCAATATCACTTCGTAGTTTGGATGCTTTCCAAAATCCACTACTGCAAAGGTATGCTCATATTCAATCCCACATGTGGTGACCAATATGTTCTCAAGCAACCCAAGGGGATGTTCTAAGCTTCCATCTGCTAGTTGCAAGCGCATCCTTGTACTCCTAATAGCTGGTTTGCCCCACTTTTCCCAAATGGACCTTGTCACAATGCCCACTCCTGCGCCACTATCAAGTATTGCAGTTGAAGATACTTTTTGCACTTCTAATGGGAGGGTAGCATTTCCCTGATCATCTTCACAAAATTTTCCTACTTTGTTGATAGGAACTGGCATTACATGCTTTGTCTCAGGGTGTATAGTACACTCATGGTGACCCTTTTGTAGCAATACCTGCTCTGACAAACATGTGGCAATATCATTCCACAACTCAGGTCGAATTTTTATCAAATCAAGCAAAGGTAAGGTACAAGCCACTGGTGCTGACAAAATAGCCTGCACCATACTCATATCTTTCTCCTTTGTCAACCTTTTATGTATGGAGGGTATCCTCAAGGTTTGAGAACAGTTCTCATATTCTCCCAGATATGATGGTAAGGTTTTCATTGTATGCTTACTTCTAGGAGAAACAATTGTTTGAACTTCCTCCTGGATGCTCAGGTGTCTAAATTTGTTTTCCGAGTCTTTGGTAAAATCCACCTCAGAGAATGGAGGCGAATTGACAGAAGACATGTTCTCATTAATTTTCTCAGTTACTGCGGCCCACATTTCATTTGCCATGTCCTCATTAGCATCAATAACTTCATCATTGCATGGGAAGACAAGGCTAGGTGGTGGCAGAATGTCATCTTTCAATGGAGTGTCAATTGGTGCAGACCTTTCGCTCTGAGCTTGTGAAATGAGCTCACTTTTCATTTCTCTACTTGATGACACTTCCGGTATGGTTTCTAATGTTGGCTTAAGAGAGGCTGGGCCCCGAGGAATAGGTGGTGGTGGTCCCTCAAGTATTGACTGAGATTCCCTAATGAGTTGCTGATGTATAGCTAGATTGATCTTCTCCTCACGAGGGTTTGGGTATTCTTGAAGCTTCTTGGGTAGCTCAGATAAAGCTGCAATGCGACTTCTATGAGCATCAATGATGGCCTCTAGAGTCTCATTCACTTTATCCACAAAAACAGAACCCCCAGAACTAACCTCAGTCGTACTAGCCTCATCTTGTTTAACACTAGGCTCAGGTTGAGGTTGATGTTCCTCACGCACTTCTTGGGATGTAAAAGTTCTATCCCTCATGTTTTGTTTAGAGGTTTCCTGAGAACTAGTGGATGCACTTTTAGTTCGTTTGTTTTGGTTCTTCTTCCTCCGAGTGGTTTTTTTTCTACTGGACTGTAGGGTCTTATCCACTAGATTTGTTTTTGCATCCCTAGTTCGAGGTGTCTCATCAGTCTGTATTTCGGCGTTTTGTGTCTGTGATCTAGTCATGACTCTAAGTGGCACAACATCCTCATTCTCAGATGAAGGTGGCGATGGAGCTGTGCCTACAAGGTTGAGTGAAACCTTTGGTTGAGAGGTGCCTTCCTCATGTGGTTTCAGCAGACAATCTTTTGGGAAGTGTTCGACACAACACCCTAGACAATATCTTTCAATCGGTGGAAACTGTTGTACTGTTGTATTGGATCGAGATGCTTGCCTAGAGCGATGTGGACAATCACGAGCCCAATGGGGTTCTCCACACTCATAACAGGGGCCCATTGGTTTGGCTTCTACTTTCCTTGGCTGCCATTGACCTGAGGGGCCTGGAGTCCTAGGTTGGTAGCCGCCTAGCAACATTAAAGAGTTTTGTTCCCCTGGTTGAGCGTCCAGTGCTGGGCTTGGGTATGCGGGACTTTCAAAGATATTTTCTTTGGATGAATATGATGCATATTCCTCCTCTACATAGCCTGGGTTTACCAAGTCTCTACACATATTTGAATTGTCATAGTCCACAACCCTCACAGGAGCAGTCCCTGGAGCAGGAGGTTAAGCACCAAGAACAGGTCGTGCTTGCTCTTGTGCCATCGGTGGCTTACGTTCAAAATTAGTATATTGTTGATACATTTGTGGAGCCACTCCACCCCTTGGCTGCTCACGTTCCTGTCTCATTCTCGCAATGCGAGTACATTCCTGTGTGGTGTGAGTAAAGTTCCAAGCACAAGCTTGGCACCACTTTTTTGTGGGTTGGTTTGTGACTAGAGGAGAAAAGGTATTACAGTCCTCTGTTTTATGGTCACCGCCACATGCTCCACAAAGATGAGGACCTGTAGGAAGCACACTCCTCATTCTCTGCTGCTGTTGTTGTGGCTGCATGGGTGGACGATAGGTCTGTCCCAATCTCCTTAGTACTAGGTTAGCTATCTGGTCTGGATTTACTAACGCGCTAGATCCTGAACTTTGGTCATCACCCCACTGATTTCTAGGTTTCACCTCAGGGCCAGAACCATCTTGGAACTTGAAGTTATCGGTGAAATCCATAGCATCATGGCAACACTCATTGAAACTTGTATGCTTCTTCGCATAGAGATGTGTATGCAGTGTCGAATTTTTGAGGCCTTTTAAGAAGAGAGAAATTAATCGACTTTGGGCGGGCTTCTCATCTTCTGGGCAACGATTAATGTACTGCTTCATTCTATTTACACAGTCTCGAACACTCTCATTCTCACCTTGCTTGAAAGAGTAGATGTGTGCTACCGTGTCATGTTGAATTCCCATCAAGGAAAAAGCCGCAATGAATCTCTCTTCCAAAACTCGTAAAGAAGTTTTGTCTGAAGCCTCTAATGCCTGAAACCAAGCGAGGGCTTTTCCTTCAAGAGTGAGCCCAAATCCTTCAATTTGAGTATGCTTGTCAGCCACTTGCTCAGCTCGAACTGCTTGCCTAAATGCTGCTACATGGTCGTATGGATCTCCCGACCCTTCATACTTCTTTACCAGTTTCTGAAGAGTTGATGGTCTTACTTGTCTTGAATACTCGTCATAGGGCCTACGGCCTTTCATTCTCAGTGGGAATTGTTCCTCTCGTTGGAAAGATGGTCCACATGTTTCCAAAATTGGTGTGGGTACCCTATTACCAGCCTCACCAAACCCTTCCAAAGATCTTGTCACCCGCATTTCAGGAGGTGCATTAATGGGAAGCCGAGTTGGCTCCTCTATTGTCATAGTGAGAAAGATGTTGGTGTGATGTGACCTGTGGTCGCACATTTGGTGTAGGACGATATCTTGGTGCTAGAGTTGGGCTACTAGCAGTGGTCCACTTAGATGTTGAAGGTCCCTCTCTAGTGAACTCTCGTAGGGGAGGAGCAACAGTTTCTCCAAGAAAGGCTGTCTCTCCTGGTTTGGCTGTATTTGTTAAGAACACTTCCATAAATAATGGTTGTCCTTTCCACGTGAGTTCCCGAATCTCCTTCCAATCTAAGGTTCGGTATTCATTGGCCCATTTATCAACTATTCTGTTCATGTGTCCTGCGAGCTTCTCAACTACCACCACATGAGCTAGAGGAAGATCTAGCTGTGACAATTTAGTTGTGGCATAATATCCCTCTAACGAGTCCTTATAGACCTCTTGAAGTGGGTCATCCTGTAAGACCTTTGTCACAGGAATTTGTCGTACAAACTCCCATTGGCTTTCAGCCCCCTGATCCAGTTTGCTCTTGCCTTTCCTATCCCTTTCCAAATTTAGATCTACAAGAAGTAAATCATCTATGGATGGCTTTGAGGACTGGGCATTGGATGGTCCAGGCATGTCCGGCTCAATGAGCCAATCATCTCTAGACACCCTTGCTCTGGAAGGTTCTGATAAGTCTAAGAACTCGGTTTTAGAGAGCTCCCCTAATTTGTCTACCTTTTCTGGATGGTAGGTGACTTCGTAGCGAACACCATCTCCACCCATATACATGTTACCCTGGTCATTGACGAGAGGTGCTCTATCAAGTTCTGAGAAAATGTCGGCGATCTTAACAAGATACCGTTGTTGTGGGTCCCTAAAGATCTCAGCTCCTTGAGCATTTGTGTAGACATATTGGAGTCTCACATTGAGTGTTAACCCCATGGTGTCGGCTTCAAATGGATTAAAGGATCTTGAGGGTGTCCTATTTGGGGCTACGGGATGACTATTTGTCGGCCCTAGATTGTCCATGGACAATGAACTAATTGTTCTAGAGGAAAGGGTATCGGATTGGGATTCAGATAGGGTTTCAGCAATATCTGCCAAATTGCCTACCGATTGGGTCCCACTTTCTTGCGTAGGTACTCTAGAAGGTGCCCTAGGTCCTATGGCAGAATCTACACGACGTCCCGACCGTAGTTGCATAAGGTCAAAAAATTTCTTGGTTTTTGGGTTTTTATGTGTTTTTGTTTTTTTGTTTTTTTTTGTTTTTTTGTTTTTTTGTTTTTTTTGATAAATATATATATATATATATATGTATATATATATATATATTTTACCCTACCTAACCACTAAAGACAACTAAAAAAGAATATGTATGGCGTAACTATCTATCCTATTTTTTTTATTATTTGTTTTTTAAATGTTTTTTTAAAATGATTTTATGATTTTATGATTTTTACTTTTTTTTAATAATATACACAAGATTATGAATCACACTAAAAAAATACTAAATATACACAAAGTTACAAAAATTAAAAAAATGCAGGTTAAACTAATTATGCATAAAATTAAAGAATGAAGAATTACAAATTATGCAAAAAAGTAGACTCCTAAAAAATACTCAATTTTTTTTTCTTTTTATTTTTTTGTTTTTTTTTAAATTTTCTTTAGTTTTCTTTTGTTTTTTCTCCTTTTGTTTTTTTTTAAATATATTTTTTTGTTTTTTTTAAACTAATAAATTTCGTGCCTAATTACAAAAAATATAAATCTTCTAATTATGCACGTAATTACAAAAATTCTAAAAAAAAATAAAAAAATGCAAGCTAACTATACAAAAATTTAAATAATGAACAATGGAAAAAATAAAGATTGTTTTTTTCTTCTTTTTCTTTTTCTTTTTTTCCTTTTGTTTTGTTTTTGTTTTTTAAATTTTTATTACAAAAATTTAAAATAATGCAAATTACTCTAATTATGCTAAAAATTACAGAAATGAAAAAAATAAAATAAAAAATATGCAAAGAATATGGACTCCTAAAAAAAAACAAATAATTTAATTTTTTTATTTTTTATATATATTTTTTTCCTTTCTTCTCTCTATTTTTTTAAATATTTAATTGTTTTCTTTTTCTTTTCTTTCTTTCTTTTTCTTTTTTAATCTCTTTTTTTAAAAAATTTAATTGTTTTTTAATCTTTTTTCTCTTTTTTTTTAAAAAAAATATTATATTTTTTTTGTTTTTGTTTTATTTAAAAATACAAAAAAACATTAAAAAATTAATTAAAAAAATAAAAAAATAAAACAAAAGAAAAATACCACCTACCTTATCTTTTTCCACCGCTTCGCGCCGTTCGGCTCGCCTGGATTCTTTGCTGCATCCACGTGGTTCTTCCCGTTTGTTGCAGCAGCCAGCTACCGCCAGCAGAGCAGCAGCTGTCCTCTGCAGCTACGTTCACCCGGCCCTTCTCCCCTCTGACCCAGTCGTAAACATCACCTGGGTTCTTCTTTTTCGCTTCCTCAGCTGCTGCAGGCTTCGCTTCAGTCCGCCTGCGCCAACGTTTCCGCCCGCCTTTCGCCTCCTCTTCTTGCTATAGCCAGCCTTCGTTTTCTGCTCCGCCTCTTTGCTTACTTGCGCCCTTCGCTTAGCCAGGCGACCAGCGGCTTCGACGCCCTCTTTGCTTCCGGCCACTGCCTGCACAGCTGCCTCTCACCGGTCACTACCTCCTTCTTTTTCACCCGCCGGCGCTGACTTTACATCCACGCGGCCAGTCTACCACAGCTTCAGTCGGCGGCCTTTGTCAATCCTTTGCCACCAGCAGAGCTGAGACTTGGCCTCCGCCTACGCCAGCATTTCTTCACGCCTATGCCAATCGTAAAAACGATTAAAACAATTATATATATATATATAATTGTTTTTTTCTCTTAAAAGCCGTCTCCTCCACGATGCTGCGTTTCAACGCCACTGTAAAAAATAGAAATATAAATCTATATATATATATAGATGTATATATATATATTTTTTTAAGGCCGCCTTCTCTCTCCTTTCAGCCGGCTTCCAACTGCTGTCCTTCGCCTGTCTACAGTAGAGTACATATATAAAGAAATATATATATATATATATATATAAAATATATATATATATATATATATTTCTTTTTCTTCACTGCGCCCTATGAAGACGCCTCCTCACACAATAACAAATCAAAACAATAAAAGAAAGCCGCTTCCACTACTTCCTATCTACCTCTTGCCAACTTGCAACAAAAATACAAAAACAGAAAGTACTTAAACGGGATTACTCAACCGCAATGGGGTTTAAATTTTTTTTCTTGCTTCTCATCAAAAAAACGAAAACACACAAGGCGCTCTTGAGATCACACACTCAATGCCCTTGCAAACCCTACTCTAATCTACTCTAATCCACGATTTTACAATCAATGGAGCACTTAGTAAGAAGTAATGGTTAACACCCTTCACTAACTTAGGTGTGCGTTCCCCGGCAGCGGCGCCATTGTTTGGGACATCATAGCATAGCGGAGGCTACACTCCAACCCACACACTTGTCAATCCGTGAATGCAACCCGGTTAGCGCATAGAGGCTATCCCGAATGGGAGAAGAAGAGTTAACCACACACTAATGACCTCTAGTCCTACTCAATCCTTCTCAACACTCAAGCAATCAATCTAACACAATCAACACATCAATCTAGCATTATCAAAGCATCAAGATTAGGCTACACTTAAGCACAAAGATACAACTTATGCAAAGAACCTAACATGGAAAGAGCTATCACACAAGCCTCAACTACACATCAATTCATGCATAAGCTTCATCACATGCACAACTCACAAATCAAAACATCATTAAGAAATCTAGATTAGCAAGTGTGTAGAGCAAAACCTCATATCATTGAAAATGTAAAGAATAGAAAGTACATGATTGAAACAAGAATGGAGATGGAGAGCCTTGGGAGAGCACTTGAGAAGGAGCTATGGAGCAAGCTCTCTCTATGAGCCCCTCAACCAAATGACCAAAAAGTGTCTCCCTCTCTCAAATGGGCCACCTTTTATACAAAAATTCTAGAACTCCCAAAAGTTCCCATATGGGATTATTGTCAAGCCCCCTCCCACATTCATCTACAACTTTGAACTCTTTTCAAGAGCCCTAAGTGTCTTTTTTGTTGCATCCTTGTAGTGATCTTCATTTGTCATGCAACATGTCCTCATCTCACAATTTGGGGTAATTTCGCAAGATGCACAAATATGAGACTAAGAGAAAATTTAATTAAAAGTAACCACCAAGAAAAGTCTCAAAGAGAGCAAGACTCAAGACAAGAACAAAGATTTCAACTTTATTCACTCTTGGAACATATACAGCGAGATAGAAGAACTTTTTACAATTCCATAAGCCCGTCCATCATATGGTCACAAAAGCAGCATTCACAAGCTGCACACGTATAAGGTAACTCATCTATGGGAATAATTCGATCGGTTATTACAGCACCTATCTCATTGGTATGAGGTGACTGTGAGGTGAAAACAAGGAAGAAAACACAAGGCCTCTATAGCCTTCCACCTCGCAACTTTGGAATACAACAACAATATGGGGGCACCGGGGAGACGATATCACACACGTCTCACTACACTCAACTCACTCTCAACCTATGGGAATGGCCAGGTCATCGAGGCCGGAGCTCGGCGCCTTAACGTATCCTCTCCTGCAGCTGAAACCATAGATAATGGGGCACCAGAGATGATATCACACACGTCTCACTACACTCAACTCACTCTCAACCTATGGGAATGGCCAGGTCATCGAGGCCGGAGCTCGGCGGCTCAACGTATCCTCTCCTACAACCGAAACCATAGACAATGGGGCACCACAATCCCCAACACAACACACACTTTCTTCACACTTCACCCTTCCCAAACCACCCACAAAATCACTCCTTCCATTAAACACATAGACAAGAGCCCACACAGGTTGCCATCCAAAATTGAACTCACACACATACCCACTCTTTTGATTCACCAATCCACTCTCTTCACTACACTCTTCTACAAACTTTATCGAGTACACATCAACGCACACACCCGGCTCACTGATGCCCAGCTTGTCCAGTCATGGCGCACACTCATTCCCACACGCACACCCATGCACACCAATCAAACACACACACACACCATCTCTCTGGCGTGGTCAGCATCGGACACCATTTTTGGTGGAAGAAATCCTCATCTCAGTATAACCACAACACTATGAATATATATAAGGCGTTGTGTACAAGGAAGGCACAAGATTACCACATTAGGCTGGGTACAAAGAACCTGTGGAGTGCTAGCCATGCACCTATGAGCAAACACGGTATTCTCGCTGACCACTTCTTGGCTGGAACTAGCTGGCCCTCATACTCCTAGGTCACTACCCTTTGGTTGCAGGGTTGGCAAAAAGGACCACGACATGGCTATCGCTGCCTGTCTCCTGTATGCCACCCTGGCCTGCCCTGCTCGATTTCGTGCACTCCTGGTTTGGCCCACTCTGCTTACCTTAGCCGCCCCCACCTATCTGTCGCTACCAGCAGCCACTAGCCGCCGCAGTAACATCTCCTAGGCAGCTCCCCCAGTCGTGAGCTCTCCACGCTCACCACCACTCCTTCATACAAGGCGGCATACCTCTTGCGTCTGTCTCTGCAGAATTACCCAGCCCTGCTCTAGCACAAGGTGGCTGCCCAGTCTCCTTCTCGCCTCACACACTCGGTGCTTCACACACGCAACCACTCCACAGCTCTCTAGCCTCCGCACAATCACTGTTAAGGCGACCTTTCATCCACCAGGTGGCCACCACCCCTTCGGCGCCTGCAGACTCAAAACTCTCTCCACAAGAGATCCCCCTTCACAAGGCCGCCCTTCCCTGCGACCTCAACTCCTCTCGGGTCTGCAACCCTCAGCAAGGCGATTTCTCCTTTTCGAAGCGGCCATCTTCACTTGCTTTTGCATCTTCGCTCCACCACCTTCTAGATGGTGCGCTGGCCAACGTGTTGGCACTTATACAAGCTTCCACATGGCCATTTCAAGTTGGCCACATTGCATTATATATTTTTATTATTTTTTCCTTTCAAGCCTTAATTATGGTCACCATCACCTCCTTATTACCTTTCTTCACCTAGACATACGGCGCCCACGCTTCCAGTACAAGAGCTGCCCCCAGCCTTCTATCAGCTGCACCTCAATTTCCTCTGTATGACCATTTTCCCCATGCTCCAAAAGCAACCTCTCTTCTGAATGAGTCGGTGCCCTGCATTTGGCAACCACCCACACACCATACTGTTGCAATAAAAAACTTCCAAATCTCTAGCATCTGCTCCCAAAAAATGACACGCATACCAGCTCACTGCAAAACCACCCACTCTATACATCTGCCAGGGCATTCAGGGCAAAGTTTTTTTCACCTGCCACGCATTCCATATGTACACAAGCCAAAAACGCCTTTCAAAAAAACACCTAACATACTTTGCCAACCACCTAGCCTGTAGGACATTCATGTCCTAGAAGTTAGTATCCATAAACTATCAGCCTCCAGGGTCAAAAGGACACTGTTGCATGTCTCTTCCAATTATGCACGCCTGCCCATCTAGTTCATCTAGGTGATATACCAATTGGGAGTTCCTTTCATTCAAAACTAATGGCATCTCACCATTTTGACTATCCTCTTCATGCACACTCTTAGCATCACCAAAAACTGGGTCTGCATAACCCTCATCCACATCTTCTTCTTTTTGGGTCAATCCCAAACATATTTGGGCCTTACTTGCTCACTGCACAGCTACAGTTAAAAGCATATGCATTAACATTTTGCAACCAAAATCCTTGGGCCTTTGATTACCTGGCTCATAAGCATTCATTGTTGTGGAAAAATTTTTGCCTTTTTCCAGCATAGCATTCCCAAACCTCATAGCCCCAAATTCACCTGACTCTGGCTCCCACATGCCTGGTTGCTCAAACATTAGTTCTTCTTCAACCGGTTCAATAAGAAAATGCCCAGAATCTAGCAGATAAGCATTGCTCTCACTCACAGGATCATCCGTGACCAGCTTTCCACTTCCACTGTCCTCTTTGGAAGAGACTCATTTCCAAAGGTGGTTCAAGCATCATCTTGTCCTCTATTTCCTCATTGCCAACCACCTTTGGTTCTTCTTCTGTGCACTCCTGGTTTGGCCCACTCTACTTGCCTTAGCCACCCCCACCTATCTGTCGCTACCAGCCACTAGCCACAGTAACATGTCCTAGGCGGCTCCCCCAATCGTGAGCTCTCCACACTCACCACCACTCCTTCGTACAAGGTGGCATACCTCTTGCGTCTGTCTCTGCAGAATTACCCAGCCCTGCTCCAGCACAAGGTGGCTGCCCAGTCTCCTTCTCGCCTCACACACTCGGTGCTTCACACACGCAACCACTCCATAGCTCTCTAGCCTCCACACAATCACTGTTAAGGTGACCTTTCATCCACCAGGCGGCCACCACCCCTTCGGCGCCTGCAGACTCCAGACTCTCTCCACAGAGATCCCCCTCCACAAGGCCGCCCTTCCCTGCGACCTCAACTCCTCTCGGGTCTGCAGCCCTCAGCAAGGCGATTTCTCCTTTTTGAAGCGGCCATCTTCACTCGGCTTTACGTCTTCGCCACCACCTTCTAGATGGTGCGCTGGCCAACGTGTTGGCACTTATACAAGCTTCCACATGGCCATTTCAAGTTGGCCACATTGCATTATATATTTTTATTATTTTTTCCTTTCAAGCCTCAATTATGGTCACCACCATCACCTCCTTATTACCTTGCTTCACCTGGACATACGGCGCCCACGCTTCCAGTACAAGAGCTACCCCCGGCCAGATGCACCTCAATTTCCTCTATACGACCATTTTCCCCATGCTCCAAAAGCGGCCTCTCTTCTGAATGAGTCGGTGCCATGCATTTGCCAACCACCCGCACACCATACTGTTGCAATAAAAAACTTCCAAATCTCCAGCATCTGCTCCCAAAAAAACGACACGCATACCAGCTCACTGCAAAACCACCCACTCTATACATCTGCCAGGGCATTCAGGGCAAAGTTTTTTTCACCTGCCATGCATTCCATATGTACATAAGCCAAAAATGCCTTTCAAAAACACCTAACACTGACCTATTAAAAGGACCTCTAAGAGGCAAGCCAAAAACGGGATAAAGGTATATCTTCTGGTGAGGAAGAAAATACGCTAGTAAGAAGACTCGCTCAGAAAACCCAACATGCCTTGATCTCATCACGCAATAGTATCGGGGACCCAAACCCAAAGCTTCAGTAACCATAGCCAAGCAGACATTGTTACGAAAGTGCTACTGACCCCACGGTGTTACCCTAGTTATGTCTTGATAGGTCCGCCATTTGGTCTGAGCTATAGAAGTTCCCAAGTAAGGGAAAAGTGAGCACTCATACAGTTCTATAAAATCCTTCTTCACAGACTCGCTTGCGTCTTGAAGGTGAGAAATCATCATGGATAAAACCAAGTCTTGCTGCCAAGCCATAAAAGAGATTAAGAAAGAAAGGAGATCGATGGAAGTAAGATTACTGCCTCGAGCGACAAGTAAGAGTTACGACTTATATAAAAGAAGGAGCTAGCGTAACCTAGAAGCCGACGGTGTATCTTACCACTGAAGTTTTATTGTCTTTCGTCGATGAATTGGGTTTGGTACATTTTTCTTTAGAAGGTTTACATGAAATACATTATGAACTTTGAGATGATGAGGTAGAAAAAGCTCGTAGGCTAAGTCACCTACTTTCATTGAAATCCGATATGGCCCACAATATCTGGGGGATAACTTCTTATACTTCCGAAGAGATATAGAACTTCTTTTGGGCCGTACTCAAATGAAGACCATATCTGCTTCTTTGAATTTTTTGACTGTCCTCTTCTTATCTGCATACTGCTTTTGTCGATCCTGGGCAGCTTTTATATCTTTATGAATTGCCTGCATCTGCTGCTCCATGTCGTCAAGCATTTGTCTGGACATCTCGACCCTAATCAATGGGTCGGACCTAGTTAATGGAGTTAAGCAATCTTGTCCGAGAGACGGACCCTGATTAGATTGGTATGAAGGAATTGGTCTCTGAATTTGGGGTTCTTGACTTCCCTGTGCTCTTGACATGGCAGGAGTTTACTGATGACCAAAACTTTGGCACCCAAAACACCGATTCTCACTTCTGAACTCATCGTTCTAAATCCTTAAAAAACAGGTGGGCCTCCTGAGAAAGTATTCTGGGGAAAGGGTCTTCCTTTTTTAAAAAGAATCTTTCTTTTATCTTAGAGAGGGAATAATTATAAGATCAGAAAGGGAGGTTCTTACTCCTGTATACCTCGAAGGCTGGGGGAGGAATCTTACATTCTACCCCACTTAAAAAAGTGTAAGATGCCCTCATCTCGCAAAGTAGAACTCTTTTTCTTACGATCCAATTTATCTTGGGGTTCCTTATATTCTGGTCAACCCAATAGAATACTGAGATAAATATCCCTTATATAGAACTCATCATTAAATAACAATTCATTCAGATCATATCATTCATATCTTTAACATGATAATGGTCCATTAGACCAAAAAAATTTCCTTCTGAACATTCCTCCGGGAATTTCAGTCAAGCAAGTTCTCAATTTGTCATCCCTTAACTTGATCTACCGTGTCAAGTGTTAACAGTACACAGCACAATCCGCTAATCTCATAGTGATTTGCTGAAATCATTATCATCATTCTAGTTATGAATATCATCACAGGGACTCGTCCCATTCATCCTCATTGTGGTTTCGCTCAGGTTATTATATTTCAACTTAAATTCAGAAATCATCATTTTTCAATCAGAATCCAAATCAATTCATCAGTTCACAAACAGAATTAAAAACCATATCAACCACATTCGAAATCATCATTTGGATAGCATTAATGCTTATAATTTCAAGTCTTAGATTTACTCGTATATACTGTCGATAAAGAGCTGCAGCTATACCCTCGGTATATACGGGTAGTCATGATACTTGGAACTATTAGGTAAATACCATCATGTCTAGGTCTCAAGCAAGTCAAGGTTCCATACAATTGCGGTTCTTCCATTTGAAGACCCAATTACTAATTTATGAATTTTCAGTTTGAATATCAATTTGTATGAATTATATCACACAATTATAACCTTTTTGTGTTTCTTGATAAATTTTTGAATGACATATTTGGCTTCTCAGTTGATCTTTATTAGCCAATTTGCTCTGATACCAACTGTGAGATCCATGTCCCTACCGCGCAACGGATTCGGGGTGCTAGCAGCAGAAGTAGCACTTGTGCGGGGCAGGGTCCCACACTCAGGCCTCGCCCACGGATATCCGGACAAGAGACTAATCCGTCGATTCTTCCAAACCGAACTCGGAAAAAACTTCTCTTGCCCGGAAAGCACGGGCGATTCCACCAGGATAACTTTTTACTCTAACGTAGTCAAGACCATTACTGATCAAACTGATCCGACTGCACCTATAAAGATACTCGTCAGATCAAGGAAGAAACTTGCACTTGGATCATTGGGATCAACGCTTTTTTCCCCATCAAGAGGCACAGCCGTTGATTCCTATCCATAGAACAATTTCTATCCGGGATTTACTTTATCTATCGTAATAACAGGATTTGAGTCTCGATTTACGGATCCATCAGTCCAGCCTAACCCCATCTATTTCACATTATCCCTCCTCAGTCCACATTACTTATTCCACATTCCATTCATATGTGTACTCATTCTCATCCGTTCACTCATATCGACAACACATTATTTCACATACACATTCACATTCATTATTCTACATACACATCCATGTTCATACATCCACATCATACATCCAATCCCATATCTGCATTCATACAAACACATCCATATCCCCATACATACATCCACATCCATACATCCACCTCTACATACATACATCCATACATCCACTTCTACATACATACATCCATTTTCACATCCTCATTCATACATCCACATCCACATACATACATCCACATCTACATTCCCATTCACATCCATACTTCCACTTCTACATGCATACATCCATTTTCACATCCGCATTCATACATCCACATCCACATACATACATCCACATCCACATTCACATTCACATCCATACATCCACCTCTACATACATACATCCATACATCCACTTCTACATACATACATCCATTTTCACATCCTCATTCATACATCCACATCCACATACATACATCCACATCTACACTCCCATTCACATCCATACTTCCACTTCTACATGCATACATCCATTTTCACATCCGCATTCATACATCCACATCCACATACATACATCCACATCCACATTCTCGTTCACATCCATACATCCACTTCTACATGCATACATCCATTTTCACATCCGCACATCCACATTTACCTTCATACATCCATTTCCACATTCCCATTCATATAACCACATATGCCTTCACATCTATTCTTTTAAATCACATCCATTCTCGCCCTATCATAACCCATATACATCTTATCATATCTTAACTCATCTTATCACATCCTAATTCATCTCATATGCATCTTATCACATCTCATACACCTCTTATCACCTCCTATCACCTCCTATCATATCTCATACACATCTTATCACATCCTATCGCACCTCATATGCATCTTATCACATCCTAACTCATCTTATCACATCCTAACCCTATTTATAGGATACAAGAGAACTCTTATATTTGATATAAGATTTCTTTACGCATAAATTTCATTTTAAGAAGAATAACACTTTCAAAATAAAAATCAATCTTTTATGCATCTTCCTATGCATAAATTCATTTTAAATGAGAATGACACTTTTGAATTAAAATTCAATCTTTTATGCATCTTCCTATGCATAAATTCAATTTAGATGAGAATGACACTTTTGAATTAAAATTCAATCTTTTATGCATCTTCCTATGCATAAATTCAATTTAGATGAGACTGACACTTTTGAATTAAAAATCAATCTTTTATGCATCTTCCTATGCATAAATTCAATTTAGTAGGAATTACACTTTTAGAATAAAAGAATTTCTCTTATGCATCTAATTTATGCATAAAATCCATTTATGATGAAAATCACACTTTTAGTATAAAAATATCTTTTATGCATACCTCTATGCATGAAATCCAATTACGATAAAAGTAATATTAATAAAATAATCATCTTTTATGCATACCTCTATGCATTAAAATCAATTATGATAAAAATAACACTTTTATAATAAAAATTTATCTTTTATGCATACTTCTATGCATTAAAATCAATTATGATAAAAGTAACACTTTTGATATAAAAATTTATCCTTTATGCATACTTCTATGCATTAAAATAAAAATGATAAAAGTAACACTTTACTTCTATGCATGAAAATAAAAATGATAAAAGTAACACTTTTGATATAAAAATTTATCCTTTATACATATAATCAAAATGTATCTTCTATGCATGAAAATAATACTTTAGAATATAGAAACCATAAGGATTACTCTTTTAGAATAAGAAAAGATGAATTTTATTTCACTAATTTCTAAAAATTTCGCCATAACCTCCTTTGTATGGCTGACCATTTTTTAATTTTCTAAGTCTTTAAAACTAATTAAAAGTGCACCAAAAGTATTGAAAGTATCCTAAAGTAAACATTTTTCCACTTAATTGAAACAAACACTATAAAAACTTGACATTAATCAATTAACCATTCACCTAGGATAGAGAATGGTTGGTTTTGTTAGAGAAGAGAGGGGAATGCCTTTTTGTAATGAGGCATAACATTTTTAGAGAAGACATAAAGCATAAAAACCATTTAAAACCATAAAAAACATAAAATAATTGAAAAAAAGAAGAGTCACCAACTTACTAATGACTTTGATAGCTTTCCCTTGGGGCTTAATGGTTTGAGGGTTCAACTCTTGTTTGAACAAGAGTGGCCACCAATCTTTGGAAGAGGGAAATGTCAAAAACTAGTGAATTATTAATGAATTCACAGTTCTTGGCTTGGGTGGAGTAGAGTAATAGTGCATAAACACTATTGTTTTTCAACAAGGGGGAGGCTTCTATTTATAGGAAAAATTGAGCTCCTAACCAAACAAACTGATTCTAGAATTTTTCAAATCAGTTTGGTCAATTGTTGACCATTTTTAGGTTAGTTAAGCTAACTTTTTGGAACTAGACTTGAATTAGGAGAGAGGAGAGATGAAATATCTCAATTTTTTATGATTTAAAACTCAATTTACACATGTGAAGTAGGCGCCTCATTAAAGGGCCTCCCCTTCCTTACATATGTGTCAAAAATGGAATTATTATACTCAAAATATCTCATATTTTTAATATTGCTCATAGTTTCTTACTAATAAACCTTGTACATATTCAACTCTTCATCTTATGTGAGCATTGAAGGGACTCCCCTTCCTTACATATGTGTCAAAATGGAATCATTATATCCAATATATTTTATATTTTTAATATTGCTCATAGTTTCTTACTAATAAACCTTGTACATAGTCAACTCTTCATCTTATGTGAGCATTTACTCATTTTTGGGTATCTTCTTTTACAAAATTGGATTTATCTCCTCCCCACACATGGATTGATCTTATTGGCTCATAGGAACCTTAATTGGACCATAATCCAAAATTTTTTGAAAATCTAGACCCTTAGGCTAAGGTCCTTTATACCCATTTCCAATTTATTCCAATTGCACATTGGGAAGTTCTTTTTGAATTTCTGTTTCAGGGGAATTCATTTTAATAATATGAGAAATTTTTCTATCTAAAAATATTCAAAATCTGAATATTCTCTCTCTAGAATATTTTCTCTCTCTAGGTTAAAACAATTAGTTAAAACAGTTAGAAATAAGATCTTTTATATTTCTGAAGAGGGGATTGATTACAGGGGAAGATGCTGGATATCTTGAGAGGCTCGGGAGGAATCTTACAGATCACAACAGCTACTACACCAAATAACTATACTTCATCCCTCATCAACCCTACCTACAACTTTGTCTTATGCTACCTTAGCTTTGGAAGCCAAAAGTTGACTACAATATGCATATTGAAATCATGATCCAAAGTAGCTTCAAATTCCATAATAAAAAATTGCTACACCTATGGATCCTCACTGTCAACTACCACTCTCATCAAAACAGGATCCCACTCACATGATCTATAATGATAGAAGAAGAAAAACCACCAAAATAGAAAGAGAGAACACCACCCACGAAAAAATCAACACCCAAGGGAGCCAAGATGCCCATTAAGGTGTCTTGATGCAAATGCTACAACTACATGTACATTGCCATTGGAATACAACATCTCAGAGTGCAAGAAATTTCCATGCATGTTACCTCCTTGTCCCTTCAAAACCCCCATCTCGCCACTTTCTTACTAACATCATTGTTTTACTAACCCCTCATTAACATCTATCACCACCACTTGGATCCTAGTCATTAAATATACCATGCTAGTCTACTCGTTAAATATACCATGCTAGTCTACTCGTTCAAGTACTATGATTCCTCCCATGAGGATATTAAAGCCGCAAAGGTGACAAAAAGGAACTATCCAAAAGAAAACAAAATAATGAGTACTACTATGGGCACATACAAGAATTCCAAATTCATAAGAGCCCATATGACTAGTTGGATACTTAAGCACCAGTATTCCACAAACTTCTTTCCATCTTACTAACCCCCCCCACTCCCTCTCATTTTTGGAGAGATAAGAGGACCAACCAAGTGTGACACTTTCTATCATGCCTCAACAACTTCTTCATCAATCACGAGAATGCGAATGACTTTAGGAAGGAGTGTATGTTCACCACATGTGGTTAACATGTTTTTATGACAACTATGTTTGCACACTTATGTAACAAGCGCCTGTACTATATGGTAAATCCCATCATTTGATGAGGAAAACACCCTAAATGTGCTCCCAAGGTGAGCTTCAAAGGACAAACAAGAGGATCTCATCTTAGTGGCCAAACCATAAAGAAAATCCTTGTAACTATGTTCCGGGTGCCTCTCGGCCAGCAGGCCTAGTGAGAAAAGGCTTGGAACTATAAAAGTTCGCTTGTTTGTAACTCTCATTCTACCATTTATGCAATAGAATTGGAGTGTTATGTCTCCCTCTCTCTTGTAACTCTAATCTAACATGTGTGGTATGCTTAGGGTTAGGGTTTGGGTGTGATTAGCACTAATCGCTCATTCTCTCATGATTCCCTCTTTCTTCTTCTCTCCCTCTTGCTTGAGTGATTAGGCTATCATCATAATCGGCTTTTGTAGAGATCCCATATGATCTTCACGAATAGAGTGGTTGCACCACCCTTAGTATTAGGAATCACCTTGGTGTGACAACGAAGCCGGGAGGATCATAAGACAACGGGTGGCTATCCACACGCGACGGTGGAGCTCTTAAGCACAGCTAAGCTTGATGGATCAGTAACTTCCCATGACAAGCTTGGGTTAAGTTACCAAATGCCTTCCTTTTCCTTATGGCATATTCATGATTAGTCGATCATCCTCCTCATTACTTCATAGTTGTGGCATGAAAGGATCTATTTAAGAGAGATGTTCTAAGATATACACAAGAGACTCTTACATCAAACATCCCTCTACCATGCTTGCTTCTGGCCTTGGTCTTTGTTTCACAAAGTCCTTTAAGGTTTTCATGAACCTTTCAAGGAAAAATATCCATCGAACATGAACAACACCTAAAAGTGCCACTTTATATTAAATGCACCACATGATGCCACTACATGATGCCACTTTATCAACTAAATGTACCACAAGGTGCAATGGGCTAGTGTGAGTATTACTCTAGGAAAGTTTTCCTTGATCATACACACTGCCTTAATAGCATTGAGATGAGCCATATCAATGGATGTAGGATATGTCTCCTTTAAGGATATATACCTACATATGTAGCAATCATGTATACTATTCATCATACATAACTTGTGATTGCATGAGAATACTAAATATGAAATTTAACTTAGGTAGTGAATTCAAGAGAAGATTCATACCTCGCCAAGATTGCCATTTTGTAAATAGCCTCTCTCACCTTCTTATCTCCAGAACCAACTATAGATATTGGAAGAATAAACTATGCATAGAAAAGAAAAAACAACCTTACTATATGAGCCTACACATACACCTTTTCTTCTATTTCAATCATGCTTCAGAACGAACCTCTAGTCCTTCATCACTACTAGACATTTGTAGATATACCACAACTGTATATATATTAGCAAATAAAGCCATAGGCTATACAAAAATGGCAGGTAGAAATTGCCCCAGTATTTTGCTATATAGTAGCGATATTTCACTTCGTGTTAGCAAAATTTCATTGCTCACCACAATGACATTTGGCTGTGATATTTTGATGCTCATCGCACTGACCTGCAAAAAAGGACTCTCGCCCAATTTGTCTCACCATTGCTTTTCATCCCATCCACAAATAGAAGTTGCCACAGTTCTAACCTAAGAAAAGGGGGATTCCCTGCCATGTCACTTCTATCCCTTCCACCTCTTTCACTCACCTCTTCCACCCATACTCAAGCCCTCCCAAGCTTTCCATCCCTCTCCTATGGTCTCAAGTTTTCCATGAAAGCTTTATCTATGCCTTATTGCAAAAGCTTCATCTAATCTCTATTATTAGTTTTTCTTCTCTTTTCCCTCTTTTCTTTATCTCATGTGCTCTCAAGCTTTCTATGAAAGCTTGATCTCCCTCTCCAATGATCTCAAGATTTCAATGAAAGGTTCATCTAAGATCTATTATGAGTTTTTCTTTTCTTTCCCCTCTTCTTTATCTTCTTTTCTCTCATCTTTCCCCTCTTTTCTTTGTATTGTGTGCTCTCAAGCTTTCCATGAAAGCTTTATCTCCCTCTCTTATGCATTCAAGATTTCCAATAAAGTTTCATCTAAGCTCTACTATGAGTTTTTCTCTTATTTTCCCTCTCTTTCCCCTCTTATGGAACCTTACCCTAACCCTAGCTTCTACATAGAAGTCCATATATAGAGCTTTGATGGAGAGCTCTCTACTAGATTTTCTATTTTTAGAAGCTAGGGTTAGGGTTTTATAAACCATAAGCTTTCTATTAGGATTAGGGTTAGGGAGACTTACTTTACTTTTCTCCTCTTGCCCTTCTTCTCTTCTCCTCTTCCACATTTTCTATTCTCATCTTCCTTTCTCATATAGTAAAATGCATAGTATAATTTTTAAGTTTCTTGTTAAGGATACTTAAAATTATAATTACCAATTTGATTTATTCTGGTTTGATTTTGTAGGCTCTTCTTCTACACCATCAATTCAATACTCAAAAGCCCCTTGAGGTAGGAATTCATGCCTTTATCTTATGCTTTTAGGGTTCTCTTGTTGTGTGCTTTGAGACCTCTCTCTCTCGCGCGCTCTCTGTCTCTCACACACCCGCATACAAGCGTGCATACACATAAAAATAGGCTGATGAACAGAAGACCAAAGATCATATTTCCCTTACCATAATAAACATAATAATAATAAGATGGCCCTGAAATCTGCACACTTCTCTTGTGTAGTGGGCCCACCCATTTTTATGCCCTCTTACACGGCCACATTAGGACAAGGTGGAGCCCGTACACTACCTCTGGACCAAATTGCCTCACATCCCATTTATGAAATCTTTTGACATGCTTCAAAGTTTCCAGTTCAAGTCCCCTTCCTGAATCATCCTACCATGCATGTCCCCCCCCAACCCCCTTCTTGACACAATTAATAAACTACTCAACCAGCACCCCTGGACCCTCTTGCTTTTAGTAAAAAATACATTTTATCCCCAATTAGTCAAAATAATGTGAGATCTTTATCTTTTTATAGCCAAAATTCTCAAAATCTTAGCATATATTCTCAAGGCACAATAGCATACACTAAAGTATGACTTTTTTTTGACAATGACTCCTCTTGCTCCCAAATTTCACCCCTAAGTTGTTCTAATCTCACTTGATTAGGCATATCTTTTACTTTTAGTCTGCAAGAATCAAATTTCAACTTGCAAGTACCTTCTCGTACACTCAACTTACAAGTTCCCCTTCACACTAAGTTCCCATATGTTGTACGAGAACTTAGGATGTATGTTTTTTTTCTAAAAATGAGCCCTCTTTCTCCCAAATTTCACCCCTAAGTTCTAGATGTAGTATGGTTTTGATTTAACAACATTGTACACCTAACAATTTTCCATGATACAAATCAAGGAAAACTCATAAATAAAAATTTCTTTACATCATAGAAGGTACTAGACCCATGTATGCCTTTTGAAAATCTCCCCATAGTAGCAATTGTAACTAGCATGCTCCTAGTTGATATCGTTACAATACATGTTTAAAGCTCTTCAAAAAATGAGTTTGGTTGACTCAAGTTGAATCGGCTTTTGTAGTGTGCTATTGATTGTTCCCCAAAATTAAGTGGTTTTGTGAGCTTCCCAAATGTTTCCAATAGTGATTACCCTAATCCATTACAATGATTCCATTAGTGTTGCATAATTTTGTACTCCCTTTTTTTCAATTACTTAAGAATTTTAGTGTGGATCATACACACAAAAACCGAACTTAGTAATACATGCATATCACATCCTCTTCTTTTGAATATGTATAGTGAGCTTGTATATCCTAGGTACAAAAATAGTAAAGGTCACATTGAGCTTAAATATTATATTATTTTTTTAGAGAAAGTGGTTTTAATTTGAAGACATTTTATAGTCAACAGTTGTCACCCAAGGGGAGATTTATGAAAAAAATGTTAAGTGAGTCCAATAGGTCGAGTTCAATAGGATAATGACGACGGCAAGCAAGAAAGGTGAATCTTGGCCAAACTTTCAAGAATCAAATGGATCTATCTCCCAAGCTTACAAGAGACTCCCATGGCAAGGGTTTGCAAGATGGAGAAGAAAACTTCAAGAGAATGACCAAGAATGCCTCCAAATCATTCATCAAGAAGCTAATTCAAGCCTTATGGGAACTCTTTCACACACCAGTCCATGGAGAAAAAATGGCAAAATGCCTCAAAATTTTCTCATCTCCTTCTTGAAATTTTTCTACTTGCTCTTCTTGATGGAGATGGTGCCAACCAAGTCTAAGAAACTCCTTCCAAAAAAACATCTTTAAATTCTACTTTAAAAATACTTAAATCGAGATTTTCACAATTGTTTTTAAATTGAGGCATTGCATAACAGAAAAGCAATTGTTCTATTTCATTATCTTGATGAAGCTTTTGGAGATCAATATTACATATCAAATAAAAAAATGGTACATTGTGCTCTCCTTACAATGTAATAAATTTTCCTTTATTCTTAAATGTTAGTGTATTATGCAAATAGCTTCTCAAAAGCGTTTCCCTAATGAAAATAACCATTCTCTCCTAAGAATTACATCTACGATCGATAGACGTATCACTTGAAAATCTAAAAAATGCTTTATAATCTTGAATTTTCATTCCAACTTGTTTTACCACAGTATCCCACTCATCTTTATCATAGCCATTGGCTAATGGTACTATATACTTATAAGAACTTTATACTTGAAGCAACTTAAGTTTCTTAATAACCAAGTTATAATTTAAAAAGTTGTGTGTGGATGTATCATCTATGAGGATTCCAACTTTTTTATCTTTAATATTTCCATGCACTCGAGCCAAATCATGTGGTTGAAATGATGGTTCCCACATAGATTTTTCCACCATACAACAATGCTTTTCATCAAAATGACAAATTTGACCAATTTATATTTAGAAGAATCCTTGATGAATAGTGAGCACTTTAGCTTTACCATTACCATTTCTAGTAAGTTCTTATCCTTGGGACTAGGACAATGCTTTTTATCGTGTCCCGGCTCAAGATAAGAGAAACAAAGTTTTTCTTTAACCGCTCTCTAAAAATCTTGCTTTTTGAAAAATTTACTAGGATTTTATTTTTGCTTTTTTGAAGGTTAATCTATTTTAAAGAAAATTTTCTCCATGAGGCTTGTATGAAAAAATCTTATCTTTTTGTTTAAAATTACCATTATCCTCAAATTTTTTTACAAATCTTATAGCCTCATCTAAGTTTTTTGGCTCTTTGGAGAGCGAACGTCCTTCTTGTACTCCCTTTTCAAGCCTCTAATAAAGCCTCTTACTTTTTTATTGTCTATGCCCTTAAGTTTTAAGACAAGTTATCTATAGCAAGCTATATATTGAGTGAGATTTAAATTCTTTTGTTTCATAAAAAAATTATCCCACTCCTCCCAATTCCGATCTTCTTCATTTTCAAGAAGATATTCCTTTAAGAATAATTCCTTGAATGAATCCTTGCCTAGATTCCGCTAAAGTCATCCACCACTTATAAGGTTTGCTTTGTAAGGATAGTCTAGCTTCAATGGGATGGTTATGATTAGGAACATTACTTAAGAAATGTAAATCTCGCTATTTTTGTTAAAAAAATACAGACCACATATTTATTTATCTCCTTCTCTTCTCTAGTTGCCTATAAATCTTTGAATACCATACCCTGGTCTCTAGTTTTGGGACCTTCTTCAATTATGGTTTCATTCCATCCTTTTTCTAGAGTTTTATACCTTCCCTCATTAATGTTACTTTTAGATATTTCTTTTATGCCCAATCCTTCTCCTCCCATCAAGGAGCTAAGAAGACCTATCATTTTCTCAAGTTTCTTTTCTACATTAGATATTTTTTTATTTCATTTCTATATCCTCATACTAATTAAGATCTAAATCTTGCATATCTATTTCATTTGGTTTTTTGATATCCTCTTCCATGTGGAAAGAGGAGATTGGGTTTTCCCCTTTCTCAGCATTTTCATCCTTCCCACCTTGAGAAGCCATTTACTTTAACAATAAGAAAAATGGAAAATTTTTGAATTGTCTCTAATGATGTGAAGAATAAATTTTTTGATTCATTGTTGTTGATATTTGGTTCAATTATTCTTTAAGGTTAACATGTACTCCATGTAGAATCTGCAAAGTATGCCCAATTTATTAGGTAAGAGGTATTTTGTATGGAGAATATTTGAGAAATATAGAGATTAGCTTATGGAAATGAATATAAAAAGGATTAAAGAGTAGAGATTAGAGTATCAATTAGTAGCTCAATGGAAACATGAAAGAGAAAGAACATGGCTCTAATACCAATGTAATGCTCCTTGCATTATAAGTTTGAGGACTTGTAAGACGAGAAATTTGATTCTCCACCCAACCATATCCTAAATGGACTCATGGTTATACAGGCCTAAGTGATGCATGACCTTTCAACTTCAGCCCCTTGACCTTCCATTGGCTAGGCATGGCCTTTTCATTCACCAATACCTCTTCAACTACCCCTACTAGAAGGGGGCACCTACTTCTATGGCTCTTGGGTTTCCATTGTGCAACATTTGATTTTCTTTTACTTTGACTTTAATGCCTATTAACCATTGCTTTAGGTATTTCCCATTTGAAATCCCTTGAAACTTATTTATATGCAAACCTTTTACATATAAATAATCATTTTAAGTCTTACCTTTTATTGTTTCATGTCAATCTCATAACAATCCTACATCCATTGAGGTGGATTATCTCAATGCTATTAAGCCAGTGTGTATGATTGAGGAATTTTTTAAAAGAAAAATACTAGTCAATTGCAACTTATGGTGCATATGGTTAATAAAGTGGCACTTTGTGGTGGTTGTGTTAAAGTTTTATGGATGTCTATCCTTGAAAGGTTCATGAAAACCATAAAGGCCTTTGTGAAATAAAGAGCGAGGCCAAAAGCATATCTCTTGAATAGATCTTTCCATGCCATGATTGTGGAGTAATGATGAGGAGGATGACCAACTAATCACAAATGTGCCACAAGGAAAAGGAATAGATCCTTGCATACCACCATGATTATGGAGTAATGATGAGGAGGATAACCAACTAATCACAAATGTGGTGAATACTTTTTGCATTCTAAATTTTCCTATCATGGAGAAGTGGACTAGGAAATACAAGTATACAATCAATGTAGATGAAATGATAAGATAAGAGCTTTTAGAAGAGAAAATAGACGCTTGCCAATTCCACCCGGTTTAGAACCTCTCCCAAGTGTGATCAATATAGAATGGCTTCATAAGGCAATATCGAAGGCATTGAAAAACAGAGACAATCATAAGAGAAGAGCATAATTATATATGGATGTGATCATCAAGTAAGTATACCCTTCATCTCTTTTTCATGCTTTGATTATTATATGCCTTGTTCAATGCCTTTTTTATTGCACTATACCTTGTTTGATGCACTATACTAAATATCATGATTTCTTTTAATGTTAGTAATGTTAGTAGAAGTTATACAATACAATATGGTCAGAGGGAAGACACTTTTGTAGGAAGCATATGGATTTTAAAAGAAACACATTTTATTGTGGTGTCATCATAATTTTTTAGCAAGGAAGTTGAGCTACTAGACATGATACCGATGTCATAGAGGACAATCTTGAGTATTGTGAAACTATTTAAGATATTCTTGAATTTGGGTTTAGAGCATTTAGTCTATTTAAGTTAGATGCCAAAAAGTTCAAGATGATATATAGAGGTTCTCAATCAACGGTGAAAAAACATCCAAATGGGTTTTTTCAAATTTATTCCACCAAGTTTTGGAATGATAAAAAAGATACTTTTGTACTACCTCAACACTATCAACAAGTTAGTACCCAAACCAATCACTAGAAAATCATGATGTACTATAATGAATGTGTAGATTGCAAGCATGATTAATAATAACCCCTCTACTTTATAATTTTAGATTGTGTTTTATAGAGATCAAACTAATCCAAAGTGGTGGTATACTATACAAGTTTTCCCTCATTCAAAACATATATTTTAAAATCAAGATGTTGAGGCCGAGTTTCTAGATAAGGTGCAAGTAGTACTAATCTCAAATCACCTCATTAAGAGAAGATGATGAACAAAATGAACAAAACAAACTAGGGGAGGCTGATCAAGAGCGCAAGGAACATCATTCCAAAGGAGATGATGATCAATCACATATTAATCATGATAATGATTTATTGGATAATGATAGTGATATTGATAGTGAACCCTTCTTTTCATTGTGAAGCAACACAAATAGATATATTACAAGATAGGATGGATTCATAATCTTGAAATTGTTTATGTAATCATTTCATTGGAAGAGTTTTCTTTCAAACTATATTTTTTTTTCTTCAAACATAGTTTTAGGGTTCCAAAGGATGTTTTTTTCAGACCCTCTTTCCTTTCTATATAAATATGATATGTATGACATGAAACCAATCTCCATTAATCCTCTAGAATTTTTTAAACAATGTAGCAAAAAAAATTTGTTGCTACACTATTATTAAAACGCTATCTAGTGTAGTGATATTTTGCTACTAAATTTGCTATTGAGTAGAGAAATAAGATTTTTATAGGTAATGAAATCAGGTTGTTGAGCAACAAAATATCATTACAAAAAGCCTTTTTAAGGTAAAAATGCTGAGAACATTGCTAAAAAATGCTGCTATATCCTCGACATATAGTGTATCTCTTTTTATAGGTAGAGTGTACTTCACTATAAATTTATAGTAATACATTATCTATTGTCAAATATATATACATTTTTTTTAGATACTTCTTATTTATTACATAATTTATAATAATGTTCTTATTATCAAATATACAATTAATTTATAGGTACCTCTTATTTATCACAAAGATAATAGTCA
This sequence comes from Cibotium barometz, assembly GCF_041138505.1. Classification (NCBI taxonomy): domain Eukaryota; kingdom Viridiplantae; phylum Streptophyta; class Polypodiopsida; order Cyatheales; family Cibotiaceae; genus Cibotium; species Cibotium barometz. Next base: position 26,588,622 of record NC_141094.1, on the reverse strand, counting down.
TTAATAAATGATTATTTTATATGATGCAAACTAATGATTTGTTTTGTTACCCAAAATGGCTTTCAACTCATTCACTGGAGATGTGACTTTGTACGATGGTGCAAGGAGAAATTCTCATCATGTGCTTTTGAGACTCCTAGGTGAGATATCAAATAAGAAGAAGTAAATTACTAGTTCCAAGGCTAAAAATAGAATAAAAAATGAAAAAATTATGAAATATACACATTTTATAGCATTTTTGTTATGTAAGAAAATAAGGGGGAGGAGGAGGCAACACTCTAGTTTGAAGCTTTCAAAGCCCTTCTTGAGACAACTTAGCCTTCACACAAGGGGATAGAAATTCTACTCTTCATATACAAAGTTTAAATTTGAAGAGTTCTAGATAGAACAAAATTTAATAACTCAAATAAAATAACTGGGTCACCCATTAAGTTTGGAGGGAGGGGTTTTTTAGGGAAAATTTACATGAGAATCTACATGTAAGGAATCAGGTAAGAAAAGATGGTATGAAATTTTATAATTTATTCAATTTTAGGAGATAAATGGACACTATGTTAGCATTAAAATGTTTATTTATCCTTATTCATATAATGGCTGAAGCATATCATCACTCATCTTACAACCAACTTGGTAAAGAGAATGCTTGTCATTTATTGTCGCTAGGCCATGGAGTACCCTTATTAATAATACTAAAGGTGTGTTAAGGATTGAATAATTAGAAGGTGAGGAGTTAGGGTACTCGCTATCCCATCTACATGGGCCTCTGCATGTCGATAGCTAATGTGGACCATAATAGCAACTTGGTGAGGTAAGCAATAGAGACGATTAGGACACAAAAAATCAAATAAGTAATATAGCTCAAACACGAAACAAATATTATGAAATATAACCATTACCTGCTCCGAGAAGTAATACTCAGATTGTATCTCCTGAAAAGGTGTGCCGGAAAAGGTGTGAAGGTGTAGTTCTCTGCAAAATCAATCACAGAGACGACCACACTAATAGGAAACTCTGCTAAGCATGCTCGGAACTGACGATCCTGCCACTTGGCACAATGAGTGTGCCATATATAGGGGTATATCTGCTCCCTAAATGTGGCTGTGAAGTGACAACGTGGTGTATGTTTGTCCACGAGCTGGAACTTCCTGGACGGTCCACCACTCTGGAGCTGGTGTGTCACATACCCATAACGTTGCCATGGCACTATCTCTTGTCACTTGCATCAAGATCTACCATCTGTAGATGTGCGAGTGAACCACATGATGTGCAATTGCTGTCCACATAAGGCATCCTATGGAACTAGGCATCCTTCGTGCATGCGCACAAAAGAGAGTGGATGAAATCACGAGGACTACGAGGAAACTCTCTATGGCCACTAAGATAACGGAACACATCATAAAAAAGTTTAACCTCAACATGGTAGCGACAACAACATGTGTCACGCTGACGTGAGTGCCTCATAAACCAAGGCTTACACCCCTCAACAAATGACCTTTGCCCAATTTTAAGCTCTGGATACGATGCCACAAACTGAGAATACAACTCTGTTTGGGTCATTTCAAGAAAGCAAGCACCATGCTCAATGAACACTCCTCTTGTCACTCTCTTACGCAAAGCTTTCTTGAAAACTAGCAAGGCATGACAATTCTCCTCCTAGAAACTTTCTCTCGAAGCTCTAGTGGTTTCATCTAGTAGGCGATCATGCCTAGTTATGCGACCACTACTCGCCCACAAAGCACCAACCTCATTGGCATCTAAACTTTGCCGTCTAATAGACCCAACTCTAACTGCGTGTGGTGCTATGGAAAGGATGCAAGATGTGGCACTCACCTTACCCTTCATTTGGGAGCTACTTATGGCTGCCACAATAGCTCGTCGAGCAGACAAAGCGTCCGTAGAGTTCCTCTTCTTGTTAACTGTATAGGAACGACGAACACTTTGTAGCACCACCATGCTAGCTCTCCTCTCTCTTTGACCTTCAATGTCAAAAAGCGCCCTGCAGTTGGCCATGTTGGGCAGATCGATCAAAGCATCAAGCACGCATGCCTGTGAATGAAGGCGTGAGGTCTTTGAAATAGGAATGGAAGATTGCATGGGCACGACGATGCACCCCTGACTTTGATAGTTCTTTCATATCCACACTATGGGAGCCCAAAGGAGGGGGGTGGGTTCTTGTGGAAGAGAAGGGGGCTCAAGAAGGGCGGGTTCATGTGGATTATCTAAACTAAGGGGTAGTGGGGGGGAAGAGGGCGGAGGGAGAGGAAGTGAAAGAGGAGGAGAAAGGCTTGGATCATCGCCACACGGAAGGTGTTGCTCTCGTTGACGTGCTCTCCACTCTCTCTTTCTCTCATGAGCTACCCTTTTCCTCTCCTCCTCTTGAACTTGGTGGACGGGGGGAAGTCTAGTCCTATCACGTTTCCGACTCCTACAACTTTGAGAACCCATTCTCAAGGAAGCTAAGAGAGTAAAAACTATAAAGGCTCAATGAATGGGATAATACTAGAGATAAGTGTGGGATAGTACTAGAGATGTGTGATTATATAGGAAAAATAGGTTATTCACTTCAAATCTCATTGGATTTCCTATCTAAGATTGATTGGATAATTAAGATAAAATATTATCCACATAAAAATTAATATTATTAATAATATTTATTAACAAGTCTAAATATTTATCATTACTAGATATATAAATACATCTTTGAATTTATCTTTTATTTTATAATTATATAATTGCATTTTCTTTTATAATGTATTTTTTTAAAATTTTATTCAAAGGTTTATCCTACACAAAATATTTTCAAGAAATATTAAATTTAAAATTTTATTTTTTAAATCGAATAACATGAATTTTAAAAATAATATTATTGATCTAATTCCAAAATATATTTCTTTAAAATTAGTGATTTTAAATTCTTTTATATTAATAAGTTATATATATTTTATTATTTAAAATTTTATATTTTATTTTCCTAAATTACTAAATTAACTTTTTCTAAAATATGTTTTTGAAAAAAAATGGGGAGGTGGGAAGGAGGTGCCATGTGTCACATGCATGCATGACACGTGGCATTCTCTTGACATGTGGCACTATTATGGTGCTGATGTGGCAATTCCATGATGTGGCATGTCATGTCACCAAGTGCGAGGTGGCATGCAAAGGTGGCAAGAAGATGTGGCATCAATGATGACTAGGATGATGAGGTGGGGAGTCAACTAGGTTGACCATGTTGACATGGAGGGTGGAGGTGGCAAGGTGAGGTGGCAAGCTGCTTATGTGGATCCTCTCAAAGCTGATGTGGACATAAAGTGGCATGCATATATAAGATTTGTGCCTACCCAAGCCTCACACATGGAATGATATCTAGGCTTTGAAGTTTACCAAGCCTAGATTTCCAAACCTAACTAGGATTGGTTTTAGACTTGAAAAGGGGAGAGTGGACACAATATGGGAATTTTCACTTAGGAGGATTGAAAATGGACCTTTCCATACTCAAATTAAGCCAAATGTTTTTTAATAAACTCATGGCAACAAGCATATTGATCCCTAGAGTTTTTAGATTGAAAGATTCAATATTTGATTTTCTAAAATTAAATTACAATTGATTTAATGGGCCTCTTACAGTCATAACAAATTTTTCAAAGTAAATCTACAAAAATCCAACCATTAGATTTGTAATTTTACCTTATACCCACATTCTACTAATCTTTCCCAATCTAATCATCACTAGATCCATACAATTTGAGCATTTTAAATGGTAGATGTGGTGGGAGGACGAAATAGTATATTTTTTAACAATTCTAATGTCTTTTAAATAATATAGAAAATAGTAAAACACATCAAAAATTACTCGATAAATCAAGTTAAGCTCTATGTTATTTGTATTTGTGATATGCAAAGCGGGAACATCATATGAGTAATAATGTAAAAGGTATAGGCAATTTACTCACATTCAGTGTACCTGTCTCTAAACCTCCGACAGGGCCTGTATACAATTTTGGTTCCCAAAGAAAAGGGGATTTACAATTATTGGATATTCGATCAGATTATAGTTTTAGGTGCCCAACTTTGCATATGATGTTTCATTAGAAGACCTTGAAGTGAAACTCCTTGGCTAACTAGGAGAGATTGGCTATTCTTCTTGAAAAAATACATGTTTTCAAGCTAAAGCCAAGGGCGCCCACTACATGAAACTAGATAACCTCATCTTGCAACCACCTATAGGGGCTTCATTCATAAAGCCATTACGCATTAAACCCTTATGCATAAGCTTAAGCCTTATGCATAGAGCCCTTACACTTAAGCCTTTGTGCATAAAGCCCTTATGCTTAAGCCTTATGCGTAGAGGCTTAATGCTTAAGCCTTAAAGCTTTATGCATAGAGGATTCATGCACAAAGCATCTATGCATAGAGGCTTTAAAGCTTTATACATAGAGGCATTATGCTTAAAGATTTATACATAAAGCTCTCAATGCACACATAAGGAGGTCTCAGTGCATGCGTGAGTTATGCTTTATGTTTGATGAAATGAACTATGAAAGACAAGTACTCTTACCTTGAGAAGAAGATAAGTAGGCAATGTGTTGCGAAGTGGAGCTTATGTTGCAAGGACAATCTACAAAAGCATAAGAAAATATATATGTTAAAAAACTTTATGCATATGGATTTATGCATAAAGCTTTATACATATGGCTTTATGCATAAAGCTTTATGCATTAAGATTTATGCATAAGCTTAAGCTTATAAATAAAGCTTTAAGAATATCACTTATCCATTAGGCTTTATGCATAAGCTTAATGCATATGGCTTATGAATTAAGCTTCATGCATTAATCTTTAAGCATAAGCCTTAATATGCATTAAGCCCTTATGCATAAGTTTAAGCCGTATGCATAAAGCCCTTATGCTTAAGCCTGTATGCATAAGGCTTAAACATTATGCTTAGGCCTTAGGCATTAAGTCTCAAAGCTTTATGCATAGAGACTTTATGCATAAAGCATATATGAATAAGGCTTATGCGTAGAGGCTTTATGTCACGAGAGTGAGGTTTTCCATATATTTTATTTTTGTAAAATAAAGCTTGTGGAACAAGGAAGGATTTTTTTCAAATATTCATTTTTTGTAAAAGAGAAAGCTTGTAGAGAAAGTTGGGGCTAAAATAGCCATGTACCTTATTTTTTTTAATGGAATAAAATCTATAAATACTCAAGTGGGGATGTTTTTGGCACATGTTTGGGGGGGTAGTTGGGACCCAATCTGGTGTTCTTTCGCATCTATATTTTTTTATGGTACGCTTCCTGAGGTATTGTGTACTTATTTTATCATATTTTTTATGCTTAATAATCGTAGAAAAATATGTATGATTTAATTCATGCAGAAATCAGCTTATTAGAATGTACGAATGTGCACAAGGTTATTTCATGTGCGAATGGGCACAAGGTTATTTTATAAGTTATTTCTGTTGGCCATTGCCAACAGAAATAAGTTATTTCATAAGTTATTTCTGTTGGCCACGTACAATTATTTGGCCACGTTCCAAATAATTGTACAAAATATTTATGCACACTTTTGCATGGTGTTGTTATATTCCTAGCACATATGCTAGAAGAGTTGTAATTATTTACACTTAGTGTGTGAACAAGCTCTAGTATTTGAGATATTTTTATAAAAAGAAAGCTTGTAGAGCAAGCTTGGGCTAAAATAGCCATGTAACCTATTTTTTATGGAATAAAATACTCTAAACATACTCAAATGGGGATGCTTTTAGCACACGCTTTGGGGGAGAGTTGGGACCTAATCTGGTGTTCTCTCTGAAATAAAGTGAAGCAAATATAAAAAACATATGTAAGCCTAGGTATAACACCTGTAAATGCTAGAAACTAATGTTTATTTGCTGAAAACGGAGCATGAGGGAAGCCCGTAGGTGCTGTACAATGGTAAAACGTAGAAGTAGCTACTAATGACCTCAACAAGATGCAGAGAAATGAGATGAAAATGAGGGAAAGGGTTAGGTAGAAAAAATGGTGAATAATATCTGCTAAGATATGCTAATAAAAGGCCTCATAAATGGCCAATACAAGCATGAAAATGGTGATGTAGACCATCTGGAGAGATGATATAATCCAACACCTCCTCCTCAGCGTGCTAGAGGGGCGGTCCAATACCATCATGCAGAAGTAACAACTCCATAGTAGCTCTCAGTAGTGGTTTGGTGAAGAGATTAGGTGCATTGTCCACAGTAGAACAATAGGCCAATCGAAGAAGTCCCAACTCGATCCACCCACGTACAAAATGATAATGCACTTCAATATGTTTTGGATCATCCCCGTATCACAAGATTCTGAGCTAGAGTGTAAGATTCCTCCTCAGCCTGAATAATGAATAAGCCTTTAACTCAATCCCCTGTAGTCACTCCCTGTTTTTGAATATAAGAAAAAATTATTTTTCCTTGTTTTTGCCTAGAGAGATGAAAAATTCTAGAGAATGGTAATTCAACATTGAGATATTTTTGGATATAAAAATTCTACAAAAATTAAAAATATATTTCCTTGAAATAGAAATTCAAAATAAAATTTTCAAGGTGCTTTAGGAATCAATAAAAAATGAATTAAAAAGACCTTAGCCTAAGGTCAAGATTTTCATAAATTTTTGAATTATGGTCCAGTTAAGGTTCCTATGGGCCAATAAGATTAATCCAAGTGTTGGGATGAGATAAATCCAATAAATAAAATAAAATACCCAAAAATGAGTAAATTCTCACATAAGATGAAGAGTTGTCTGAGTACAGGATTTATTAGTTAAAAAATTATGAGATATTACTAAAAAAATGAGATATTTTGATGGAATGATGAATTTTTGACACCTTGGTAAGGAGAGGGGGACCCTTGAGGTAGGCGCCTCCTTCACATGTGTGGGAGGATTTTTAATTCAAAAGTACTAAGATATTTTTATCTCTCCTCTCTCTTGAATCAAACTAGATCAAAATGGGAGCTAAACTAGTCCTAATCTTGTCCAAATTAAGCAAAACAAAACCTAGAAAATTCTAGAACTTAGTTGGACTCAGTTAGTAGCATCCCTCACCTATAAATAGACCCTCATTCTTTTGTATTCTCATCTGTGAACTAGACCATGCCAGTATAACACTAAAATAAGCATATTTTCTATTATCCCCTAAAAATCCTATACAATTTGAAGAGATTGGAGCATCTCTCTCTCTTCAACCTTCCTTTGGAGCTCTCCTTCAACATACTAACCACTTGATTGGTTGGGGGCTTCTACTTTGATTAGCAAAGCAAGCAAAGCAAGAGGTAAAGTGTGAATTTTATGGTTTTTTCTCTCTAATCTTAATGTTTCCACTTCTCAACCCCTCTCAAGCTTAAGAAGTATTCAAATGAATGGTCTTTTATTGTAAATTAAGCTCTCCAAATAATTCTAAGTAATAATCACAAAAAGTTTACATTTACGCTTAATTTAGAATGTTTTTATGTATATCTCTCTCTCCCGCAAAGAATGTTCATTCCTATGACCAATTCTCTACTAAAATGATGCTTCTCATGGAGCAATTCACAATTCTAAAGTCAAACTCTATGCTAGTAAGCTAGAGGTTAAAGAAATGGATTTTTAATGCTTTTATGTTACAAAAATTATGATAAAATTAGGCCTTGACTACATAATTTGGATTGAGGTCCAAATGATAGTTAGCTTATCATATTGTATTACTAAGATTTATTCTTTTCCAATTTATTAAAAATTATCAATAATAGCAGCGGAGCTATGGCAAAATTTTTAAAAATAAATACATAAATCACTTTTATGAATAATGGAAAAAAAGGACTTCCTATCATATTCTAGGATTAATCATCCTAGGCTAAAAGAATAACTCTCGTCACATCCATGGAAAATTAATTTTTAATATTTATGCTAAATTTATTAATTAAGAAAAAAGAGAAATTTTTAGTAAATTTCATTTTTATGATAAAAGAGAAATTCTTGTGATAATGAGAATCCATGTATTTCAATGGAGAAAGAGAAGAATAGGTTTATAAAATTAATGAATATTTTTATTTAAAATTAAAGAGAAATTCTAGATAAACTATTTTTATGCATGAATAAATTTAAATGATGAAAGGGAAATTCCCATCATATTTGGAATTCAATCATTTAAATGAGGAAAGTGGAATTCTTGTCATATTAAATTAATGGTTAATTTTATTTAAAATTAAAGAGAAAATTTAGATAAAATTATTTCTATGCATAAGAAAAATTTAAATGATGAAAGAGGAATTCCCATCATAATTGGAATTCAGTCATTTAAATAGTAGAAGAGGAATTATTGGTATATTGGAATATTGAATATTTTTATTTAATCTAAAGAGGAATTTTAGATAGAATTCTTTTATGATAAAAGAGTAATTCCCATAACATTTGGATTTCACTCATTAAATGAGAAAATGAGGAATTTTAAGTTTATTCAAAAAATGGATATTAGTATTTAGCTAAAAGAAGAATTTTTATGATATTTAAGAAAAGAAAGATTTGAATTGAATTTTGGTGAAAAAAGAGGAAATTTTCACCATAATTCCACCTAGTGATTAGAGTGGATAAATTAAATTGGTAGAAGAAAATCTTGGATATTTTATGTGGCTAAATCACGAAAGTGGTATTTACGCAAAATTAGATTAATTGGAAGAAGAGTATTTTCATTAAAATCTGATATTCTCATATAAAATCAATTCTTAATCTGTTAGGTTAAGAAGGATTGAAATTGGAATTTCTTTACGATTAGAATTTCCGTAGATGATTATCTAAAGAAAATCCTTGGAATCAAAGCTAGGACAAAACCGAATAAATTTTGGTTAAGACCACAACCATGAGAGGGACGGTCAGTAGATCTATCGATCTGAATCAAGCAAAATCTTCGTAAGACCAAATCCAGTTTCTTAATACAAGAATAGACTACCGTTGAATTAACTAGTTTCCCCTTGACCAAAGTTACCAAAATCTAGTTGGATAATCAGTCAAATGATGGGTAGATTACCCTGATGAGAGATCGAGGATTCTCATTGTGAAATTGTGGATAAAGGAAAAAGGGTTTTGTGGAACCAATCTCAGACTGGGAATTTTACTTGCATAGAACCTCTGTTTTCATTTAAAGGACTGTTTACGCCAGAATGCTAGAGGAAGCATTTGGCATGTGTTTTTCTAAGAGGAGGTTCGTTGAAACATCTGGGGCGGGGAGTCGTCAAGGGATGTCACTCACGCGGGGAAGCCTGTCGAGGTATTGACCAGCCTCGTTACGGTTAAAATGGTGCGCTTCCGGTACGATGGGCGAGGGCCACCGCCGTAGCGGTCCCTGAGTGAAGTGCTGGGACACCTAAGGAGGATCCTAGAGGGTTCTTACCAGGTGATTCATGGGCTCGTGGTTGCTAGGACACCCACGCATGCGTCGACGAAGATTCGGATGTACTGAAAAGGATAACTTTTGTGGATCAATATTTTGGATATTGGATCTCGTTGGTTGGTCAGCTTCTGGTCTTCAACGGAGAGTCTAGATGACACATTTTATAATACAATGGACTCAGAATTTTGGAGGATGATGATCAGTAATATTATGATTTTTCATTAAAGGATTGTCTTAAGCCAGCCAAATCTGTTATAAATGGCAATTTCATATTGGGTGTGTATGTGGTATGCCTACTTTAACTATCGCATGAAACATTGGCTAGGGGGCCTGGGATCTCTTTTCCTCATTACCCGGGCAAAAACCAAACCAAATCTTTATAAAGGAATCCCACCAATATAGTGGTCACTGGGTCTGACAAATCCCTGCTCTAACAATTGTCTTAATTGCTCCTTAAGTTCTATGGCTTCAGGGAACTGGCATTTTGTATGCACGTTGGGCTACCGGCTGAGCTCCGGGGGTTAATTCGATCTCATGATCTACTTCACAAGACGGAGGCATCTCAGTCAACTCTTCAGGAAATACATATGCATACTCACTTAACCACTCTGGTTGTTTAGCCTTGCATTTTATGTCTACCGGATTCATTATAACAACATACACAACTTGCCGTTTTCTGAGCCCTTTTAATAATTTGGGAGCCTTGACTAATTGCAGCACTCGGGATCTGAAAATTCCAATTCCTTGAAGTTTATTCCCGTGAAGGTCTAGGAAAGAGATGGTTCCTTTGTGACAATGAATGTCAGCCTGATTCTTTTGGAGCAAATCCATTCCAAGGATTCCATCATATATTCCCAGGGGTAGGACTCTGAACTAACACTCTGTTACGTTCCCATCTAAGCTAAACTGAATAAGGTCAGTCTCAAGGTGAGTGAAAAGAATCTTCCCACTGGCTAATTCCACTTACATAGGTTTCCCTAATTTTTGATTTAGGACTAATTTACAGAGACATCCTGGGGAAATAAAAGAATGAGTACTGCTTGAATCAATCAAAAGCTTGAATTTCTTACCCTGTACTCTGCTGGAGTCTGGAGGACTAAGAATTAACGGTTATTCCCCTGATGCTCAATTGCTGCATAGATCTATCCTTTCTCTTCCTCCACTTCCTCGGCTATGGTGACTGCCCTGGCTGCTGCGGTCTGAGGTAGAACTCTCTCTCTTTGGTTATTCCAATTTTGGGAGGGAGTTTGGAGACTTCTTTGCATGGAGGCTGTAGGAGGCTAAGCTGGCACTCTTCTGGGGTTACCCTGATTTTGGCACTGGGGACCCTGATTGGACTGATATGAAGGAGTCTGTCTCGGAACTCTGGGACCCTGGCTTCCTTGGCCCATAGAAGGAGATGGGCAATCCTTGAGCTAGTGCCCAAGTCCCTGACATCCGAAGCATCTGTTCTAGCTTCGAAGGTCTTCCCTTTGCATTCTAGAGAGAGCCGGAATTCTTGAGAATGTACTTCGGGGGAAAGGTCTTCCTTCATTTCTGAAGCTTCCCGTCTCCACATTCTGGTTAGGACCTTGGTGTCTCTTTGGAGGCAGAAAGTTGGAAGAACTTCCTGGTGTCTGAAATCTCTTAAAGGATGACGAAGCTAGCTTTGGCGGTACTTTTACGATGAAGGCTTTGGCAAAGTCCTTTGCCATTTTGACAGCTTCTGCCATGGACACTGGCTTGGTGTATCCAAGGGTTCGTTCATTCCCCGAATGAACCTAGCCATGAGTTGCTCTTCATCTAGAGGTGGTGAATATTTGAGTAGAAGAGCAAAGGCCTAGTGATATTCTTTGATGGTTTTGCTCCCCTGCTTTAACTCTAAGAATTTGTTCATTTTGGTTTCCAAAAATCTAGGGGGACAAAATCTCTTTCTCAAATAGGTTTTAAGGTCGGTCCAGGACTGAGCATTTCTATCCAGACGGTTGGTGTCACAGTGGTTCCTCCATGCCACCCTGGCTGTTTCCACTATTTTCAGCCTGGCAAGAGCCATTTTGCTCCACTCATTGTAGCATGTGACGTCAAAATATTCTTCCATGGCTTCCACCCATTTCTCCACCGCCTCGCCCACGTTCTCCCCTTCTCCTTTTAAGGTCCTCGCGCTGAGTCCTATGAAGGAGCCTTGTGAACATCAGGGTCAAGCTCATCATCTTCAGAGAGAGGGTCTGGCTGACGGTGTCAGGCAAAATTCTGTAAAGGTGTTTTGAGTCCGTGTACATATGGGATGCATGGTTTGCAATAAAACTTTGCCCTGAATGCCTTGGAAAATGTATAGACTGAATGGCTTGCAGTGAGTTGGTACATGCATTTTTCTTTGGAGTAGGTGCTTGAGACTTGAGTTTTATTTGTATGAGCTTTCTATTTGCCAAGAGGGTGTCTTGGATGTGTGCAAATAAGAGGTGGAAGAGCATGAGAATGTCAATGATAGGGGCTTTGATGAGCCTCTGGAGGAGATGGATGTACATATGCTGGTTTACATGGAGAGAGCCCAATCTAGACTGTGAATACTCAAACCTACAAGGGATGCTAGCTAAATATAATTTGCTCTTTGTGCTTGAGTTTGGATGTATTGTGCAGATTTGGAATGGTCGTATGTCTCCACATCGCAGGGGGTTTGGGCATAATAGCCATGGTGATGAGACGTGGTATTTGTGTGGATTTCGGTGTTTCAAAAGATTTTGATAAAGGCCATATGGGCACTGCAGTGTGGCATGGGAACCACCTTCTAATATATATATATATATATATATATATATATATATATATATATATAAACACCACCAAGTGGCAAGCGAAAGAGCAGCCAGCTGGCCGCTTGCTTTGCTGCCAGCGCAACCTTCAAGAAGGTTGGCGAAGAAAGCTTACGAGTGTGGCTGCCTGGAGACAAAGAAGATTTCGGGAGAGAGCAGAGCTAACGGACGGTGGGTTTTTCTTGTGTGAGCAAGCAGAGCGAAGGAGATGATGTTTTCCTTTGTGTGCGTGAAAGGCTGACAAGGACAGGCTTTTGCTGGGCGATGCGCATGGCTGGCGGGCTTTTCGAGAGCATGTCCAAGGTGACGGCTGGAGTGAAGTGAAGAGAGAGCGGCCAGTTCATGATGGAAGGCGCCGCTAGGTGGTGTCCGTTGTGAACCCGGCAGAGTGGCTAACGTTGCGAAGGTGTTGAAGTTGGGTTTCGCTGTGGCTGCTGGCAAGCACAGAGGGACAGAGAGCTAAGGGGAGAAAAGCTGTTGGCGTTGACTAGGCAAAGGAGTCGCCTGAGGGGTGGCTGGTATCTTGCTGGGCCGGCTGTAGGTTTGACGTCAACTGGGAGAGCCAACGCAGGAAGGGTGCCGCCGTGTGATGTAGAGAGAGGTCTCTCGGGTGGCTGAGCAACAGAGCAAAAGTAAAGAGAGAGTGCCTTGGGTTGGATTTTACTTGAGCTAATTGTAGGTGGTGGTGGCGACTGACCCAAGCCGTAGACGCAAGGAGAGCAGAGGCGAGGGCTGCTGAACACTCCATGAGAGCTAGCTGGCAGGAAGGAAAGGTTACATTGGTTTCTGTGGTGGGGCTGGAGCACAAAAGAGAAAGAAAAAGTATGGAAGTTGGCAGCGACGATTAGAAGGGGTGGCCGCCTTTGGGATGCAAAAGGAGAGCCATGGGCAGATAAAGGGAGTGAAGGAAGCCGAGTAGAGCCAGCTGATTGGTGAAAGAGGGATCTTCGTTTTTGCATTATTTGTGGATAAGTGTGCGGGTTTTGATTATCTTGTGGAATACAGGGTTTTGAGGTATCTCTGTGTGGTGTTTTGTTTTGGTTGTTGGTGCCCCCATTTTGTTGTTGTATCCAAAGTTGGCGAGGTGAAGGGCTATAGAGGTCTGGTCCTTCTTCTTGTTTTCACCTCACATCTTTCTGGCCCCCCCACTGAGGAGAGCTCAGAGATTTCTCTTACGAGGGTGTATGCCCCAGAGTAGGAGATTGAAGGAAGGTGTTTCCAGTTTTTCTTGGGATTTGAAGTGAAGCTTGGGGATTAAAATGATGTCTTATCCAGAGTTTTTTGGTGGTCCTAATGAAGATATAGCAGAGTTCCTTGAAAGAATGGAGGTTGCGTGCATAAGCAACCACATCAATGAGTCGGTACAGGTGTTGCGGCTACTGAGCATCTACTTGAAAGGGGATGCAAGGACCTGGTACAGAACTTATGAGGAGTCACTGAGGGTTGCTATTCCACATATCGATATGACTGAGAATGGATTAAAGACAGCACTTAGCAATAGGTTTAAGAAGGTAGAAGACCCTGACAAGGTTTGGCATGAGGTGCAAGCTCTGATACAAGGTGAGTTGGAATCAATTGATGATTATGTGAAGAAATTCTCTTTGCTGTGGGAGACTTTATGCAGGGCTTTAGGGGAAGACCAGGTATCCCCTGACATGATCAAGAAAAACAAGTTTGTAGCCGGGCTTAAGAGGAGTATTCGCTGGAAGGTGGAATTAAAGAAGCCCAGGTCTTACGAGGATGCGGTGGAGATTGCCAAATCAAAGGATTGGAAGTTGCAACGGATGAATCAGCTGGGGATGATTCCAGTTGTAGCACAGCCGGAGATGCGTAGAGTGGAGGCTACACCCATGAATGCAGTGATTGAGAGGATGAAACCCGCTGAAGCTCAGGCTATGCAGATGGTACCACAAGTTAGTCAAGGAGTACCTATGGTTCCTGTGGGTTCTGATGAAGGGTTGCGACAAGATATAAAACAGATGGTCGATCTTATGAAGAATTTGAGCTTAAGTTTAATGGGAAGTACAGGTGGTGGACGTGGTAGAGGTAGAGGCAATAATCAAGAAGGGGGATATGGACAAGCAGGGTATGGAAGTGGTCGTGGTAGGGGCCATCATTTCATCCCTACATGCTGGAATTGTGGTGAGCTTGGTCATCTAAGTACAGATTGTGATAAGCCCCAGCGAATGGGTGGTGATATGTACCCACTACCTTCACAGTTACCTGACAGGTCAAACGACTATGGTATTGATATCAGGGATCAAGCAGGCCCCAGTGGACTCACAGTAGAGGAGAAGGGGAAGGCAAAGGTCGTGAATGTTGTTACTCTGGAGAATGTTCAGGTAAAAGAAGAAGGGGATGTGATGCCCGTTAGCAAGCGCACAACGGATGAAAGAGAAGGAAAGGGAGTAGCTGGACCTAGCCGTAAGAAGGGGAAGTAACATGAAGGAGAAGATGTGAAAGCCAAAAGGAAACGGAAGCCTCGTAGAAGGTTCCAGGTGTCAGACTTTGCACTGTGGGGGATGGGCAAACCAGCTATAACTTGAAATCTGATATGGTGAACAGGAAGGCCAACATCACCTTTGGGCAGTTGGTGGAGATGGTGCCAAAATTAAGAAGGCAATGGAAGGGACTTGTGAATCCAATGGAAAAGGAGTCAGAGAAGAGGTCAGTCAAAGTACTATCTTTAGAAGAGCTTCTAGATATTTGCCCTATTGTGGAGGTGTGGAGTAAAGGCAGGAACCTTGGTCAGGCCTATATAGATGGAGGAGCTCAAATCTGTGTGATTACTCAATCATGTGTGGAGCAGTCAGGCTTGAGGGTGTCTGGGGTTTCTGGTTTTCGAATCAGGATGGCTAATCATCAAAAGGTAAAATGTCTTGGTATGGTTAAGGAGCTAGAAATTGAAGCTTTTAATGTCAAAGCTACTGTAGATTTTCATGTGATGCCTATGGGTCTTGGTGCTTTTCCAATTATTCTTGGATGACCCTGGTTGCGAGTGGTGGGTGCAGTACAAGACTAGAGGTATGGGACCATTTCTTTGCATAATAAGCGGGGTAATAAAAAATCTTTTGAGATGCATAGTAGGAGATCTTTGAATGATGTGTGGGAGAGGCCACAGGATTCGAGTGAAGAGGAAACTACCACCACCAGTACTTCTGAATCGGAGATGGATTCATCGACTACTGCTTCTAGTGAAGAAGAGGCAGATGTGGCTTTCCTAGTATCAGAGCAACAAGGTAATGAAGATAAAGAAGTGCATGAAGTGGGTACTGAGAGGGAGAGGATACTTTGGGGTCGTATGAAGTGATCGAGGAATTACTGCAGCCAAAGATAGAAGTGAAGAAGAAGCAGGAGCTGATTGAACGAATGCTGAGTCCGGATCTCTCGAGTGGAGAAAAGGTTAGGTATGTTAATATGCTCTCTCATTTTCTAGAATTGTTCATCACCTCTTATAAGGAGATTCGAGGATTTAAAGGGCCAGATTTGAGGATTGAATTGAAAAAAGATGTAAAAATAGTTAGGCAGAAGCTTCGCAGGATGGGACGAGAACAAATGCAGGCCCTGAGAGAGGAAGTTGATAAGTTGTTGAGTGCAGGTTTCATTACACAAGTGGACACAGCTGAGTGGGTAAGTCCTACAGTGGTGAGTCCAAAGAAGGATGGCAGGTGGCGTATATGTGTGGATTTTAAGCCCTTGAATGCTGCTACAAAAAAGGATCCTTACCCCCTACCTTTTTTGGATGAGATCTTGGATACTGTAGCTTGATATGAAAGGTACAGTGTTTGTGATGGGTTTTCATGTTATTTTCAGTTAAAGATCGCAGAAGAAGATCAGCGCAAGACGACTTTCATTACACCTTGGGGGTGTTTCTACTACAAAGTCCTTCCTTTTGGATGGACGAATGGGCCAGCCTACTATCAGAAAAGGGCAAATTGGGTATTATCTCCTTTTTTAGGCAAGTTTGTCAAGGATTTTATTGATGATTTTTGCATATACAGCTCCAGGCAAGAGCATTGTGATAGGCTGGCTACAGTTTTTCAGCGCTATGATGAGTGTGGTGGTCAATTAAATCCAAAAAAGTGTTTTTTGGCTCAACCGAGTGTGAAGCTCTTGGGCCATGTTGTTTCAAAGAATGGTATTGATCCAGATCCTGATAAAGTCAAGTCTCTTCTTCTCCTTCCTACACCAAAGAATACAAGGCAACTGACTACTTTTGTGCAAAAGGTGAAGTATATGGCTCGATTTATCTCTCTATCTTCACAGTTGTTATATCCTTTGCAGCAAGCAGCAAAGCATGATCCTTTACATTGGTCGGAGGAGTGTGAGGTAGTTTTTCAAAAAGTGAAAGAGGTGTTGGGTGCTATTCCTACAATGCAGGCGCCTAACTGGGAACATGTATTTTATGTCAACCCTTCAGTAGGTGAAGATGCAATTGCAGCTATGTTGTTACAGAAGGGGAAAGAATCACATTATATGCAACCAGTCTACTGTGCTAGCAGGGTAAAACTTGCTAGAGAAAGGTTGTTATCAGAGGTGGAACTTGTTATGGTTAGTGTGATGTATGCATGTAGGCGGTTCCGCCACTACTTGTTGCCTCGCCCCTTTGTGTTTTTGATGAGCTATACTTTTTTGCCTCAGTTGATAAATGGCACAAATTTATCTAAGGCTATGATGAAGTGGGTGATTGAGTTGCAAGAGTTTACTTTCTCATTCTTGGTGGAAGAGAGTACCAGGGCTACCTTAGCTGATCTATTGACATATAAGGAGAGTCCTCTTCTTATAAAGGAGGAGACCATCAAGAAGCCAGTTGAGGATGCGGTTGAGTTGGTGAATGCACACTTATTATATTTTGATGGTTCCTACAGGAAAAGCCATGATGCAGCCTCAAGAGGATTGGTGCTTTATGATCCATAGGGTTGCCTTGCTTTTAAGAAGGGTATTAAGGCGGATGCACATAGCAACAATGAAGTGGAGTATCTGACTTTGGAAGTTGGATTGCAAATATGTTTGAAGCATGGTGTACATAGGATTCGCATTCGAGGTGATGCATTGCTTGTGGTAAAACAGGTGTTGGGAGTTTCGAAGTCAAAGAATATGTCAAAGAGATGTGTTTCAAGATTAAAGGTTTGTTGAAGGAATTTGAAGCTTGGAGTCTTAAGCATGTGGATCGGGGCCATAATGAAGAAGCTCATGAAGCAGCCCAGGGAATGATTGGTGAAGTTTTTGTTCTTAAAGCTCATGCACCATTTTATTGTGGCAGGGAGAAATTACAGGATGTTGAGGAGTTTTTGTTAACAGGGATGATTCCTAATGGTATTGAAAAATAAAAAAAATATGGTTTCATCAGGAAAGCTCCAAGGTATGTGATGGTTGGTGATGTTTTGTATTTGAGGGGAATTGACTTGATAATGTGACGGGTACCTTGGAAGGAAGAAATCTACAAAATTCTTATGGAAAACCATGAAGGAGCATGCGGTGGACATTTTGCCTCAAAGATTACTTTGCATAAAGTATTGCAGGAAGGTTATGTATGGCCAAGTGTACATAAGGATGTTAATCACTGGTGCAGGTCATGCAAACAATGCCAAGCTCATAGTAGACGGATATTAAGGCTTGAAATGAGGAAGACAATTCTTGCTTATGATGTTTTTGAAAAATGGGATATTGATGCTGTGGGACCATTGCCTATTACCAGCCGAGGGAAGTGCTACATTTTGACTGCAGTTGATTACCTTTCTAGATGGGCGGAAGCAAAGGCAGTGAAACAAATTACTGCTAAGGAAGTGGCAAAGTTTGTATATCAGGATATTTGTTGTAAGTTTGGTGTGCCATTGGAATTGCTTTCTGATTAGGGTCCAGGTTTCAGGGCAGAGCTTATGGACTATTTGTGTACAAAGATGAAGATCAGTCGCGCAGTTTTACCACACCTTATTATCCACAGTGTAATGGCTTGAATGAAGATCAGTCGCGTAGTTTTACCACACCTTACTATCCACAGTGTAATGGCTTGAATGAACGTTTCAATGGTGAATTGATTAAGATTTTATCTAAGGTGACGGAGCGACAAGGCAAGAATTGGGATCTGGAGCTGCCTGCTGCCTTGTGGGCATACAGGACAGCAATTAAGACTGGTACTGATTTCACTCCATTTCATCTTGTTTATGGGAAAGAAGCTTTATTGCCTATTGAGGTGGAGAGACCAGCTGTTAAAATGTTGGAAAAGCTTTTGGAAGAGCCTAAAGATTCCCTTAAAGAGCAGTTGTTATATTTACAAGAAGCACAGCTGAACAGGGATAATGCTTTGAAGCATTATGAAGATATGCAGACAAGGACGTTGGAGAAGATCAACAAGAAAATTAAAAGCAAAGGAATTATGAAGGATGACTTGGTATTACGTTATAATAGCAGGCTGGATAATTCCTTTCATAAGAAATTTCAAGTTAAGTGGGAGGGACCTTTCTTGGTGATGCAAGGATTTGCAAATTGAACCTATCAATTGGCAGATTTAGATGGCACTTTGCATGCTTCCAAAGTAAATGGATACAGGCTGAAGAAGTATTATGCACGTTTCATGGTGATTGTACAAGATGTAGTGTTAGAAGATGTGATTTCCAATGAAGGGCAGTCTTTGGATATGGATTTAGGTCTTGAAATGCTTTTTACTGCTGATCATGAATGATTCAGCAGGCTGGGGGTTGGGCAAAGTATGTCACGCAAAATTTTGTAAAGGTGTTTTGAGTCCGTGTACATATGGGATGCATGGTTTGAAATAAAACTTTGCCCTGAATGCCCTGACAAATGTATAGACTGAATGGCTTGCAGTGAGTTGGTACATGCATTTTTCTTTAGAGTAGGTGCTTGAGACTATATATATATATATATATATATATATATATATATACATAAACACCACCAAGTGGCGAAAGAGCAGCCAACTGGCCGCTTGCTTTGCTGCCAGCGCAACCTTCAAGAAGGTTGGCGAAGAAAGCTTACGAGTGTGGCCGCCTGGAGACGAAGAAGATTTCGGGAGAGAGCAGAGCTGACGGCGGACGGCGAGTTTTTCTTGTGTGAGCAAGCAGAGCAAAGGAGATGATGTTTTCCTTTGTGTGCATGAAAGGCTAACAAGGATAGGCTTTTGTTGGGCGATGTGCATGGCTGGCGGGCTTTTCCAGAGCATGTCCAAGGTGATGGCTGGAGTGAAGTGAAGAGAGAGCGGCCAGTTCATGATGGAAGGCGCCGCTAGGTGGTATCCGTTGTGAAGCCGGTAGTGGCTAACGTTGCGAAGGTGTTGAAGTTGGGTTTCGCTCAGGCTGCTGGCAAGCACAGAGGGACAGAGAGCTAAGGGGAGCAAAGCTGTTGGCGTTGACTAGGCAAAGGAGTCGCCTGAGGGAACAACAAAGGAAAAAGCCAGAGGGGTGGCTGGTATCTTGTTGGGCCGGCTGCTGCAGGTTCGACGTCAACTGGGAGAGCCAACGCAGGAAGGGTGCCGCCGTGTGATGTAGAGAGAGGTCTCTCGGGTGGCTGAGCAGAGCAAAAGTAAAGAGAGAGTGCCTTGGGTTGGATTTTACTTGAGCTAACTGTAGGTGGTGGTGGCGACTGATCCAAGCCGTAGACGCAAGGAGAGCAGAGGCGAGGGCTACTGAACACTGCAGGAGGACAGCTAGCTGGCAGGAAGGAAAGGTTACATTGGTTTCTGTGGTGGGGCTGGAGCGCAAAAGAGAAGGAAAAAGTATGGAAGCTGGTAGCGATTAGAAGGGGTGGTCGCCTTTGGGATGCAAAAGAAGAGCCATGGGCAGATAAAGGGAGTGAAGGAAGCCAAGTAGAGCCAGCAAATTGGTGAAAGAGGGATCTTCTTTTTTGCATTATTTGTGGATAAGTGTGCAGGTTTTGATTATCTTGTGGAATACAAGGTTTTGAGGTATCTCTGTGTGGTGTTTTGTTTTGGTTGTTGGTGCCCCCATTTTGTTGTTGTATCCAAAGTTGGCGAGGTGAAGGGCTATAGAGGTCTGGTCCTTCTTCTTGTTTTCACCTCACAATAGCCACGGTTTTGGCCACGGTTTCCTCGTCTCATGATTCTGCCAAAAATTATATATCATTAAATTTTTATTTTGATATCGTCCACGAGATCCTAAGACTTAAGAGGTTCGGAAAACAATTTCTTAAACAAGACAATGATCTTATTGGAGATCTATGACATGTGTCTGATAACATATTTTTCTTTAACAGTTCGTCTAAACAATCACTTATACAACATGGAATTTTTCTCCAGAAAACATTTCTTTATTTATATAAAAGTTACAATATGTACATAGAGCATCTCGGCTCCAGAATTCAAAATCTCCTCAGGAGATGCATAAGACGACGGTACTGGGCCATAGCCATGCCCTGATACAAACGTTCAGTTTACTGACAAGGGAGCTATTATCTTCTCCTTAGGAATAAAGCAACTAAGGAGTCTGTAGACTTGGCATGAAAGTCTGAAATTCCGAGGCATTGAATGATATAGAATGACACCACGCACCATTTTCAGCTTTAACAGAATCATTGCCCAATGAGAGGTTCTACCTCAGCATTGCACGCCGGTCGCAAGAGGCGTGGACATACTGCCCTGTAAATCACTTATGCTGTCGTCTCTCCGCCGCCGCTGGGTCAGGAAAATATAAATCCTCGAAATGGTGTGCGAGTCTTGCTCAGCTTGTTCGAGTTGAAGCGGAAGAGATGAGATGCTCAAAGGCGAACGCAGTCATATCTTGAGACTGGGTGAGGTCGGGAATACCAGATAAATAGGGAACTTCCATCTATAAAAATAATTTCTTTGATTAAAAATTCTTCATTAAAGGAGCTTACAGAATGAAAATACATCACGAAAAATGCTTTTTCTGGGTTTTTATTATTATCAATTTTTGATAAGAGTTTGTTTATCCTTATTAGCTTTCATGATACCAGCTGTGAGGTCCCCGCCCGCCCGCTCCGGGGCTCCTGCCGGGCGGCGAAAGCAACGTCAGCCTCTCGCACGGGGCGGGGGTCCTGCACACTCGAGGCCTCGCCCGCGAATGTCCGGGATGAGAGGCTAGCCCGGGGGCGGTCCCTTCGAGACCGGGTCCGGAAGACTCCCCTCACTAAGAAGGCATGGGCGATTCCACTAGGACGGTGAAAAATCTTTTAACTAGGAGATTACTCTAACGAGTCAAGTCTTGACTAAATTAAACTGATCTGACCAAGCCTGAAGTCACATGGTCAGATCAAGAAGAGACTTGCACTTGGTCCATGGAATCACCGCTTTTTTCCTCATTTCCAAGGCACAGCCGATGATCCCTTCCCACAGAACAAGGTCTTCTCAGGATTTAAACTGATTAACGTAACTAATCGTATCTAGTTGTTTCTCAGGAATCCTCCGATCTAGCCTAATCCCATCCGGCCCATGGGTTAGCCAACCACCCGACCACTGAATTGGTGGGATTCCTTTATAAAGATTTGATTGGGTTTTTGCTCGAGTACTGAGAAAAAGAGTTCCCAGGTCCCCTAGCCGACGATTCATACAAAAATCAAATAGGCACACCACATACACACCCAATATGAAATTGCCATTTATAACAGATTCGACTGGTTTTAAGATAATCCTTGAATAAAATCATAATATTTCCAATTATCATTTTCTAAAATTCCAAGTCCATTGTATTACAAAAATGCTTCATCTGAACTCTCGGCTGGCCAACCAACGAGATCCAGTATCAAATTTTTGTTCCCAAAAACCTTTCCTTTTTGTCCATCAGATATCTTCCTCGACGTACGCCTGGGTGTCCTAGCAACCAACGAGCCCGTGCATTGCCTGGTCAGAACCCTCTAAGATCCTCCTTAGGTGTCCTAGCACTTCACTCAGGGACCGCTTCGTCGGCTCTCGCCCATCTATCGGAAGCGCACCATTTTAATCATACTGAGGCTGGTCAAGACCTCGGCAGGATTTACCGCGGGGCGACATCACTTAACGACTTCCTGCCAACTGTTCCAATGAACCTCCTTTAGAAAAACATTAGCCAAATGCTTCCTTCAGCATTCTGGCGCGCAGCATTCTGGCGTAAAACAATCCTTTGAATGAAAAATAGAGTTTCCAATGTAAGTGAGATTCCAGTTTGAGATTGGTTTCAAAGACTCTTTTTCCAATAATTCCCAGTTTCAATAATGAGGATCCTTGATCTCTCATGAGGGTAATCTACCCGTCATTTTATCCATTTATTCGACTAGATTCTTGGTGAGATTGGTCAGGGAAAAACTAGATAAGTTCCGGTAGTATATTCTTGGATTTAGTAATTAGAATTGGTCACGAAGTTTTTTGTTTGATTTAGTTCGAGAGAAGGACAAGTAGGTTTACTGTCCGACCTCACGTAGTCTAACTAAATTCATTCAGTTTAGTTCTACCAGGATTACTTTCAACTAAACATCTATTTTTTTGGGGTAAATATCCATTTAGTGATTTTACCAATTCAATTATCCAAGATTTTCTTTTTCCCACATAAATTCTCAACCTTAATTCATTAGGTAGAATTATGACGGAAATTCATCTTTTGACATTAGAATTTAATTCAAATCCATCTTTTCTCAATTATCATGGAAATTCATCTTTTAATTAAAATATCAATACCTAATTTTTTTGAATAAACTTGAAATCCTTCTTTTTCTCATTCCAATGAGTGCAATCCAATAATCATGGGAATTCCTCTTTTCCCTAAATTAAATCTATTAAAATTCTTCTTAACAATTACATAAAAATAACCATTAATTCCTTTAAGCTAAAAATTTCACTTTTCTCATCTAAACATTTGAATTCCAATATAGTAGGATTTCCTCTTTTATCGATTAAACTTATCTATGCAAAAAGATAAATTTAATTAAATTTTTCTCTTAATATTTAAAAAAATCTCCATTAATTATTTTGCACTAGGAATTACACTTTCTTCATTTAATTGATTGGATTCCAATATGGTGGGAATTCCTCTTTCATCATAAAAATTTATCTATACATAAAGATAAATTTAACTATATTTTCTCTTAAAAATTAAATAAAAATCTTCATTAATTCCTTTGCACTAGGAATTATACTTTTCTTATTTAAATATTTGAATTTCAATATGGTGGGAATTGCTCTTTCATCATAAAAATTTATCTATACAAAAAGATAAATTTAACTAAAATATTTCATAAATTATACATTATTTTACCATTCCAATTTTATTCTCTAAATCATTGGAATACATGGATTTCCAATGTCTTGGGGATTACTCTTTTAACATAAAAATAAATTACAAAAAAATCCTCTTTTTCTTTATTTACTAATTATGCATAATCATAAAAATAAATTTCATCATGAGATTACAATGAGAATCATTAAATTAATCTAGGATGATAATTCCTAGAATATGGTAGGAAGTCCTCTTTTCATATTATGAATGAATAATGTTTTATGTGTTTATTTTACAGAAATTTTGCCATAGCTCCGCTGCTATTACTGATAATTCTCAATTTAATTGAGAGAATAAAGTTTAATATTATTATTATGATTAGAATGACCACTAATTGGATCATTATCCAATTATGGGTTGATTCATAATTTCTCTATGAAATAAATATCATAAAAGCATTAAAAAGCCATTATTTTGGCCTCCAATTAAACAAGCATAAAAATTACTTTTGGATTAGAGAAATGCTTCATGAGAAGCTTCATTTGGATTAGAGAAATGCTTCATGAGAAGCTTCATTTGGATTGAGAATAGGTCATAGGAATGACCTTTCTTTGGGGGGAGAGAGAGCAATGCTTAAAACCCATTAAAATTAAGCATAAATGGAAATTTATGTGTTTCTTTATTACAATACATTAAAGCATTTCAATAATATTCAAAAGCCATTCAAATTAAAGCTTCTCAAGCTTGAGAGGGTTTGAGAAGAAAGAAACATTTAGAAATTATAGAAAAATGACCATAATCCACTCTTTACCTCCTAAAATGCTTGATTCTTTAGTCAATGTAGAGGCCCCCAACCAATCAATTGGTTTGGTATGTCGTAGGAGTCACCAAGGAAGATTGAAGAGAGAGAGAAGCTCCAATCTCTTCAATTTTGTAGAGATTTTTAGAGGATAATAGAAATTAAGCTTAGTTTAGAGTAATACCGGCATAATTTAGTTCACAGATAATAATACAAAGGAATGAGGGTCTATTTATAAGAGAGGGAGGGCACTAACTGAGTCCAACTGAGTTCAAGAATTTTCTAGCTTCATTTTGGCTGAATTTGGACAAGTTTTGGACCAGTTTGGCTCCCTTTTTGATTTGGTTGGAATTAGGAGAGAGGAGAGATAAAAATATCCCTTTTTGATTTATTTTCCATGGCCTCTTTAGCACCAAGAGACTTGAAAAATCCGCACTAGGCGCTAATTACCAACTCAAACATGCTCCAATTTTATGACCAAACTTTGCAAGCATGTGGGGGTGCCCCCCCCCACATGCTTGCAAAGTTTGGTCCCCATCGGAGCATGTTTCGGTATTATGGTATGGGGAGGCCCGGATTTTCCATGGCCTCTTAAGCACCAAGAGACTTGAAAAATCCACACTGGGCACTAATTATTAACCCAAACATGCTCCGATCATGACCAAACTTTGCAAGCATGTGAGCGTGGGCCCCCCCCACATGCTTGCAAAAGTTTGGTCCCCATCGGAGCATGTTTGGGTACGATGGTATGGGGGAGACCTGGATTTTCCATTGCCACTTAAGCACCAAGAGACTTGAAAAATCTGCACTGGGCACTAATTTCCAACCCAAAGAGGCTCTAATCATGACCAAACTTTGCAAGCATGTAAGGGTGGGTCCTCCCTACATGCTTGCAAAGTTTGAGGTTATGCTCCGATGGGGACCAAACTTTTGCTTGCAAATGAGCTACCTGAGCTAGTCTGAGGTTAGTGACTGCCCATAAATCTAAGTACAATGTAAGTGAGCTAACCCAGCTAGTCTAAGTTTAGTCACTATCAACGGCAACCCAATCAAAATCATCATCTCTGACTGGTGGTCGACGTGCATGTCGAGGCTGCTATGCACGTTGAAGAGGCTGTGCTAGCTGCCAGGGTCGTCGAATATCTATGGGGAGGTCTACCTCAAAGGCAAGATCATGAGCTAGTGACGGTGTACTCGGGAGCTCACGAGTCCCATAAGCTGCTATAACCCTCTCCCTCTCTCTACGTCGTGCTACTGCAAGACTTCTCTGTCTGTAAACCCAAAATTTACAAATCAAAAATGGTACGTGTCTACCACTCTACGCGTGTAAGCTCCTCTACTGTAAGGACACGCTGAGAGAAGCAGCACTGCTGCTAGCACCATCACCCGAGGTGCCACTAGGACTAGCACCACCCACATGCTCGTATGTTGTGATCTGGCTCTCCTGAAGGACTCTCTAGTATGCATCAAACTCATTTGCACTCCACTCAAACTCTAGAGGCACCTCAGGCTCCTGATCTCTGTCACATCGACGCGGAGTCGAGTCCCAAGTCAATAGCTGAGGTAAAATCAAGAGGCCTACCAGTCCTAGAATCTCCTTGAGAGTGAAGCGTGGGTGAAGATCGTCAATGCCCAAAACTCTATATGTCGCTAGGTCGACACGTGCGTGGCAAGAGGGACATGCTGAGAAGCATCCTAGCTGCTGGTGGGTGATGCAAGATAAATGGAAAAACTGTCCACATCATAGAGCATATCCACCAGTACTGTCAATGTCCTTGATACAGAGAGCGCAGTAAGCATCACGGAGGAATGGTGGTGCATCCTGAGGGAGAGGTCGTCGAAAAACCTCTCTAAACAGGCCGTGGATATAAAGGCAAGTAGGGCACTATCACGTCTGAGGATCTGCGGCACTCCCGAACATGCAGCATCAACTGCTCTCTGCGCCCTATGTTGTGCAATCTGCTCCATAATCATGTGTTGCTGCGCCTCAGCTCTAGAAATCTCTACCTCTTAGATGGAGCCTATGCAAAAAGTAAAGCATTAAAATAATTGATTAGTCTCTCTCATTAGGTATTACTTAAAGAAATTTATAACTTAGGACCTTAATTATAAATCTTTTACGTACAAGAGAAACCTACCTGCTTGATCTCAGACTCTCTCGCATGTCGTGCCTCTGCAGTAGCTGCCTCTGTCATTTGCAATGCAACTCTAAGGCGGTCGATCTCCGCTCTTGCCTCCTCTACCAACTCCTGATGATGAGTGAGTCTCTCAGTGGTAGGTGTGGGACCCTACGTGACACAATCAACCATGCCACTCATGTAAAAATATAAAAAAGTACATATAAACATGTAAATAAATGACTAAAAAAACTTAAGAAGTAATAAATGTGTAAATACCTCGACATCTGTCGTCGGTATCGATCGTGAGAACAAGCGCACCACGTGCTGGATGCTCTCCGTGGTACTCCGTACGTCGATGCCAACTTGGGTGAGATAGCTACACACAAAGGGTTGGTGGAGGCCGCCTACCCTGGTTGTCCTGGAGATGGCCTTGGCCAGCACCACCACTAGGCCAATGCCTAGTGTAATCCACCTCCTCCCCTAAGACAAACTTCACATATACTTGCTTTGCGCGAAGTATATGGGAATCTGGCGGTTGTTCGGCATCCTCCCATATGCGGCAACATATCGACTATAGATATGTGCAGCCATACGAGGATGCAAACACCGCGAAATAGTAAGGGGCTTACCCGCCCTAGGCCTCATCCCACTGCTATCAAGGAAAAGATCTAAGTAGGCTCCATCCCTAATCGGACCAAGATCACAGACCTGACGATATGTCAGGCCGCCATGTGACATAGGAGCAGTGCGATGGTGGGCTATCCACTCATCTACATAAACAATATCGTGAAGGCTACGAAGGGATGATAGCATCGCCTCCAAGTCTGCCATGATATGTAATGTAGACGGTGTGTCTCAAGCACTCCTACGGATAGCTGCCGCTAACTCGCGGTCTATCTCCACGATGAGGTCCACAATAGACGAGCGGCCCTGCTGTTTGTGGTCCTCCTCGCGTGACTCCATGCTAAAACCTAAGCCTAACACAAAGGTCCAATGTGAAAGGTCCAAATGCTTAGTGCTAAGTAGCACTAATGAAGCTATAAAACAATGCTAATGGGCCCATTAATGCTAATCCAAATCAAGAGAGTAAGGAGAGTGAAAACGATTTCTGACAATGAGGCAAAAAAAAAACTTTTTCGGTTTTATAACCTCGAATGAGGTTCAGTGGCATCATGCACTTTACGGTTTGCAAGATGTATGCTGCAGATTTTAGGGTTAGTGAGACAAACGACCAAGATACGCACTTAATTTTAGGGTTGGTGAAGGATCGACGACTGAGATTTGAATTCAGTATCTCGTTCAAGGCACATGGATGGCTTAGATTTTAAGTCATTACCACGATCGAGGTATGTTTGACGATCGAGATTCATTTAATACATCGATCGAGATATTTAAACGACTGGGATTGCATCTTCAAATGTGCGTGAATGGACGGGTCGGATTTTGTAGATGAACCTCGTTCAAGGTTTTTAAACCGGTCTTGATTTCATCTCTATACCTTGAACGAGATATGTGGATGGATGAGATTGCATCTCTATACCTCGAACGAGGCATTTCAATGGTTGAGATTTTATTTCAATATCTCGTTCAAGATATGTGGACGGTGGAGATGGGCTGGTCAAATATGCTGAATGTACATTTGAGTGGTGTGTCTAGGGGGATACACCATGGCATTGGTGTGGATCAGAGTGGCATGAATATCTCGATCGAGATAGTGTGGTGGAGATGACCTATACGGGTGACATGGATGATGACTGGAAACTCGGACCTGCTAGCATGGCATTAGTTGGTATCTCGTTCGAGAAATGTCGCTTTAGGCTTGGGAGGCACGTGTCGTGTTTTAATTGATGGCGATATCACGATCGAGGTACCCCGCCCGAGATGCGTGGATGTCCCAATTTTAGAGAGAGTGAACGAAAGTGAGTACCCTCATCTTGCAACCACCCCTATGCATTATGGCTCTATGTATGAAGCCTTTATGCATAAAGTTTCTAGATTTATTCATAAAGCTTCTAGGCTTAAACATTAAGCCTCTATGTATAAGGCTTAAGCATAATGTTTAAGCCTTGTGCATAGAGGCTTAAGCATAAGGGCTTTATGCATAAAGCTTAAGCTTGTGCATAAGGGCTTAATGCATAAAGCTTTATGCTAATGCATATGGCTCAATACATTATTTTTTCTACATGATATTGCAAGCATTTTAAATCTCATTACCAAAAAAAGGACAATAAAGATAGGGAGAACAAAGTGGAAAGAATTTAGTGTGATGATGATGAGAACTCGAACGCTTATGCTTATACTTAATGCATTACAGTTATGAATTAAATGTAATACATTATGCATAAGGCTTAAGCGTGTACATTAGTGTATATGTTGAGTAAGTGTATACATTAGCGCATATGTTGAGTAAGTGTGTACAATGATTAATCAAAGTAATTAATTTGTGTAGGTTTATATTCAATGGCTAGACCCAAAACATTAATAAAGATAGTTAATGACATGTTATTATTGCTCACATACCAAAATAGTGTGAAGATGCATACTACACTGCTCTTCGTAGGAAAGAAGTATGTTGCAGATTTTTTTTGTGGCACACAAGAGCGTGGTGGGTGCACTCAAGGTGGCATTAACAAAGTGCAAGAGAAGCTTTCTAAAGCTATTACACAATGAAGGGAGAATCATCTAATCACTTCCACTAATGAGCTTGTCGATTTGGTGCAATGAGCTCATCAAAATGTAGTTTAGGATTTAGGGGTAATAGACATGAACACCTTATGTAATTTGGAACTATGTATGTAATTTGCAATATAATCCATGAAATTATTTTATTGTAATTATTTTTTATGTTTTAAGTGTTCCTGAGAAAATGTGAATAATTAGTGTTTAAATAATGTGATTAAAATAAAAAAGGATAGAATGGGGGAGAGATGTGGGACATGTCCCCACATCTCTCACCCATTGTGTCCTTGTGTTTTTATTGCAGATAGTCCACGGCTATATCTACGCATGGCTATTTATGTGGTTATGTGCACATTAAAATAAGTGGGTATACAGGCTACTGTGTGCACGTGATTATATGTGCAGTTAATTGCATGGCTCTAGCCGCGAGGTTCTAGCTATGTGCTTAGTTGTGCTTATAGCCATGTCAATGTTTTTTCCATATATAGATTCTTTTATATTTTTGCGACTCTTTACACAGCTGTGCTCTTTGTTTGTTGTAGTGCAACCAACTTGGTAAGATAATGCTCGTCATCTGTTTCTTGACCATGGAGTATCCCTATTAATAATACTAAAGGAGTGTCAAGGATTGAATAATTAGAAAGTAAGGAGTCAATATATTCAAGCCATCTTTATTATTAGAAAGAGAGCAACTTAATGCACTGATTCAAAGGGGCCTCACTCTTAAGAAAACCCCCATATCATATGCGTACATGAGACACTAAAGAGTATGCCTCCATACATATCATTTGTCTATACAATCTTTTTAAATGAATGTTTAACACTCATAATGTGAGTTAAATGAATTCGTACTAATGAAAAAGACACCTATCAATGTAAATTTTTTATTGACCCTAATTTTAAAAAGTTATCAGGACTATTGAACTCGACGTATTTAACTCACGTGACATCGTACATTTTTTTCATAGATCCCCTTGGGTGCCGACTGCCGAATGTACAATGTCTTCAGTTTAAAACTACTTTCTCTAAAAAATAATATAATATTTAAGCTCCATGTGACCTCTACTATTTTTGTACCAAGGATGTACAAGTTCACTATACATATCCAAAACAAGAGGATGTGATATGGATACATGTATTACTAATTTAGGTTTTTGCCTGTACAATACACACTAAAATTCTTAAGTGATTGACAATAAAAAAGCGAGTACAAAAATCATGCAGCAGTAATGGAAGCATTGCATGTATTAGAGTAATTTTTATTGGCAACATTTGGGAAGCCTACAACAACTTAAGTTTGGGGAGCAATCAATAGCACACTACAAAAGCTGATTCGACTTGAGGCAACCAAACTCATTTTTTGAAGAGCTTTAAACATGTGTTGTAACTGTAACAGCTAGGAGCATGCTACTTACAATTGTTAATATGGGGAGAATTTAAAAAGTCATACGTGGGTCTAGTACCTTAGCTGATGTAAATAATATTTCTATTTAATAGTTTTCCTTGCTTTGTATCATGGAAAAATGTAAGGTGTACAATGCCATTAAATAAAAAGCATACTACCTCTAGAACCCAGTAGAATATTTAAACTCCATGTGACCACTAGTACTTAGGATGTACAAGGTCACTCACTATCTTTATTATAAACAAGAGGATGTGACATCCATATCTTGTTGATTAAGGTTTCCATGTATGTGAGAATTTTTGGAGTACTCGACACAACAAGAGGAGTATAGAAATCATTATTTATCTAAACCATAAATGATAAATTGACTCACGTTTGAGATAATTGGGGATGTGACATCCATATCTTGTTGATTAAGGTTTCCATGTATGTGAGAATTTTTGGAGTACTCGACACAACAAGAGGAGTATAGAAATCATTATTTATCTAAACCATAAATGATAAATTGACTCACGTTTGAGATAATTGAATGGTGATTCTTCTCCACCTTGCCCGTTAAATGTAAATCACTTTTTGCAAGTGATTGTGTTGGCAAATCTTAGCAAGGATGGTTAGAATCTTGATTTCATGAGATCGCATGATCACTTTAACTTCAAAGATACTAGGGTAATTTTTGCTAAAAAGTTGATAGAGTGAAGGGAGGAGATCCTCTTCTATGATGGCTATTGGGCACAACAAATGCCAACTTTAGATGGCTAGCATTTTCATTCTTTTCGGCATGTTGTGCATTAAAAACTTGTATAATAACTCCATAGTCGATCTAGAAAAATATGAATAATAGAGTTTAAACACACTAAATTCCTAATCATGTAATCAATTTTGACCCCATTGTTCTTTCAAAGTGAAGACAACCTATAGGAACTTAGTGTGGAGAGGGCACTTGTAAGCTGAGTGTGGAACGTATAAGTTGAAATTTGGTACTTTGAGACCAAAAGTAGAAAATATGTTTGACCAAGCGAGTTAGAACTTAGAGGTGACATTTGGGAGCAAGAGGGCTGGCTCATTGTCTAGAAAAAATCATACAACCTAAGTTCCCATACAACCTATGGAAACTTAGTGTGAAGGGGCACTTGTAAGTTGAGTGAGGAGAAGGTACTTACAAGTTGAAATTTGGTTCTTGGAGAGCAAAAGTAAAAAAGATATGCCTAACCAAGTGAGATTAGAACTTAGGGGTGACATTTGGGAGCAAGAGGATTCATTGTCAGAAAAAAAATCATACTTTAGTGTTTTTCTCACCACTCAAATGGAAAGAAGCCGGTGTGCCTCGAGAATACATGCTAAGAGTTTGAGAATTTTGGCTATAAAAATGATTGATGTGTGAAGGCAAATGGCCTAGATAAAGATCGATCCCGCCTTATTTTGACTGGTTGGGGACAAATTGTGTTTTTTCCTATTAGGGAGAGGGTCGAGGGGTGCTTGTTTTTTTTTTGGGGACCAATAATGTTTAGTTATATTAATTGTTTCAAGTCTTACATACACCAAACCCAAATAATATTTAGTTATATTAATTGTTCCAAGTCTTACATACACCAAACCCAGAAACTCTACTGGGGGACATGCATGGTAGGATGATTGCCTTGGGCTTGCAACTTGGAAGCAAGATTTCATACATGGCATGTGAGGCAATTTGGTCCGGACGAGCTCCGCCTCGTCCTAATGTGGCCGTGCGTACGAGGGAATACCCCACTACACGAGTGAAGTGTGCGGCCATCTTTGTTCTTCCGTCCGTCAGCATATAGGCGGGTGTGTTTGTGTGTGAGAGAGAGAGAAAAGAAAGCCATCCCTTCTTCCTTAACAACACCACACAAACAGAAAAGAGATCCATCCCTTCTTCCACACAGAGAGCTTCTGCGCCCCCGAAAGACCCTCCCCTACAGCATGTCGCTACCGGAGCTGCATCAGGAGAATTCAGCTCTCCCTCACCCCCTCTCCGGAGATCCCATCTCCCCCGCCTACATACACACGGTAAGCATCCCAACGCGCTTAATCTTGATTCGCTGCTAGCCTGCTCCCAGTGAGAACGTTCCATTTTGGTCTGGGTTGCTAATCGTTGATTGCCATAATATCTTAATCAACTTAGCCTCATCTTAATCAAATTAAATATCTTCTTAGGTGATTTGGTGATAATTAGACGTGGCTAAGTAATCATCGTTAATTGCATGGGTGTTTTCTTTTGATCCACCAGGTCCAGCACCTCATAGAGAAGTGCCTCTTATTTCAGATGGATCGGGAAGAGTGCGTTGCGTCCCTAGACCAGCATGCTGGGGTACAGCCGGCCGTTACGAGAACAGGTAATTATGGCCGAGGGAGTTACTGACAAAGCATAAAAATAACAGAGCAAGGCACACGTATTCTTTTACACTTACCTCATGGGGCAATAATGGGGTTGAGATTGTGGCTGCTGATACTGGACACAAGCACGGGTGTCGTGTCGAGATCTAACAAGAAATATCTTAAACACATAACCTGCAATTATTTATGATTATTTAACAAGTGACACATGCGCTTCATTGAGACAGTTTGGAACGAGCTTGAGAAGGCCAACACTGAGTTTTTCACTGCCTACTTCCGACTATTATCAAGATCATCATCAAACCACGACCAATGCATCTTCTCAACAAACACATGATGACTCATTAGAGCAGTAACAACTCTTTGCATGGTTGAAGACGATGAGGCAAGGCTCTACTGCTATGCACAGGATGATGCAAATGCTCAAGATTTGTTGGAAACGCCTTTTATTGTATACTTACACCCCTTGATCACATCTATGCTTGAATCAATTTAAAATGATCTTTGATTGATTGATGTTACAAGGTCTTCCAAGTGCTTTCACTCTTGATGGAATGATACACACTAGAACATCCTTAATCTTTTACAACGTTGTAAGGGTCTTTATGTTTAGGGAAAATGTAAGGACCTCGTTTTCCCTTTTCTTGAAGCTATTTGGGAAAAAAGCATTTATCAAATATCATAGCTAAGAATTTATCTCTTCTAATTCTAGCATATGAATTATTATGCACTGTTGAAATGTGGTGCCCATCATGTCATGTATGGGGCACATGTATGTGGGAGTAAGGTAGATGGAGCCTAGGATGATATGAAATTTGAAGGGATGTAAGTTAAGGTTATTAAGAAATGTGAATGGATGAATTTAAAAGTGAGTCAATGGTCAAAAAGTAGGCACATGGAAAGTGCAAGAGTGGGCAAGGCATGTGGGCATTTATGAACACATGGATGGCACAAAGGTGTATGGAACATGTGAAAGGGAGCTCTATGAGAGCTATAAATGAATGTAGCAAACTCATTCTCACAATGCAAAAATGTAAGTACGTGATTAGCTCTAGTTCATATCTTAGTTATCTTCATTAGTGTCAACATTATGCTTTAATTATGTCTTCTTCCATCCACCATAGCTCTCATTTCGTATGTTTATGCACTCATACTCTCTTCAAATCCACTTCTATTAACATGGTATCAGACCCAATGTCATCTCAATATTATCATTCAACATCATTATTAGCAAGATTAAAGATCTATTAGTGAGTAATTAGCTCATCTTATCCATAAAAGTAATTTGTGGCCAAGAAACCATATGCTAGTGGAGAGGTTGTCATCGCTCAACCTATTTACCATTTGGCAAACCGTTGCGAGAGGTTTTTTGTGTCCTATGCAAGCATGATTAATAGGGAGATATAATGTACATATGACAGCTTATAGAATGAGCTTTTGTTGGCCAAGGTAGTTGCCGTAGTTTGAGACCAAACACCTGGGGCATGTGAGTAAGCCATGCACTTGCTAAAAGGGATGTGGTTCAAGAAGATACGTGGGGCATGACCCAGAACGTAGGTGACAAAAAAAGAAAGAGAATGGAAAGATCATAGATGTCAAGGGTAGCTTCTTTTAGCAAGGTAGCTAGAAAAAGTCTTTTTTGGAAACATAGAAGGAATGTTTTTGGCTAGAGATTGAGAGATCAAAGAGGTGAAAGGGGATACCTTGAAGGAAGGATGTGGAGAGTGCACAAAGAGGAATGTTTTTGGCTAGAGATTGAGAGAGATCAACAAAGAGGTGAAAGGGAATACCTTGAAGGAAGGATGTGGAGAGTGCACATAGAATGCCAGAGTGAAAGAGAAGAGAAGAGAAAGAATTCTTCTATTGAAGAGGGTAAGCAATGTGAGCAGGTTTGAGTTGCACCAGAGTAGAGGGAGTGCATGTGAGTCAGAGAGTCAAAACTAAAGGTTACAGAGGCAAGCCCAAAAACTTTGATTGCATCATTGTTGGAACTTAGTACTATCCAAGACTTTTCTCATCTGCAGATTGATTATTGAAAAAGAAGAATACAGGTTTTGTATTTGAAAAAGAAGATCTGCAGAGGTGGTTATAGAGTCCATCAAAGGGGATTTAAGGCTGGAGAGGATCTCTCAAGTTTTTTGTTTTTCACTCTTGTTTGAGCCGAGAGTCTCAGGGTTGTTGAGACTTGCTTTGTTTTTGTAAGATTAAAGAAGAAGAGTGCTTTGGTCTAATTAATTATGAGTGGGTTGATGAGTTTTTGTGTTATGATGTTTAGCCTTGCTGGTATGATTGAGATTGTTGAAAAAATACACTTGTGAGTGAAGATCTGTAGTTTGTTAGGTCAGGTTTGAGTTAGATAGACATCAGCTGACAATCATCATTGTCAAACAAAATTAGTTAGGTATCTGAATTAGTGAGCTAAGGGTGTAGAAGAATAGATTTAATCATTTTAAGTTGAGAGGAAGCTATTTAGGGTCAAGTTCAATAGTCACAGGTTAGTGAGAGTCAGTCATACAGTTTTGTGGACTGCTGAATGATATCTAAATAGAGTCACCTGATGACAGTTTAAGAGTTAAAAAGCTGAATCTTTGTGAGGTCTAGGATATTTGGTGTTGAGATGTCAAGCTTAACAAGAGCTGACACTCACAAGGTGCCTGTACGACTGCTCGACATTTATATCACTAGCGTGTTTGGTAGCTGGCACCAGCATATCTTTGCCAGAGATTTGAGAGCTGGACTAAACTAACTAGTCCACATCTACCCACTCCTCGTAGCGTGTTCACATTATGGACCGCTTGTATATACTCTATTATGTGTGTTAGTCACTTTATCTTCTTTGTAGACCTCTTTTGTTGTGAAGAAGAAGAAGAATTTTCAGCCTCTCACCTTGTGTGTTCTCTTCTAGGGTGTGTGTGAGCGTGTGTGTGCTTGCAAGAGATCAAGCTCTCTTCTCCCCTATATCTTTTCATGGTATCAGAGC
Source organism: Cibotium barometz (assembly GCF_041138505.1). Taxonomy (NCBI): domain Eukaryota; kingdom Viridiplantae; phylum Streptophyta; class Polypodiopsida; order Cyatheales; family Cibotiaceae; genus Cibotium; species Cibotium barometz. The sequence goes on along the minus strand of NC_141094.1, from coordinate 26,552,919 downwards.
CTGGTTCATGTTAAGGGTTGAGAAGCAAGCAAGATAAACACATGAAGCGGTATGAGGATAAGAGCTTTATCTAATCTTTCTCCTTTGAATTGGCTATTACACCCTTGTCGAGCGCTTCGAGAGGCATCGGCAAACAAACTCTGATTGAGGATATTTTTTCGTGGGAGGAGAGCTACAAGGCAACTATAATGTCCTCTAGCTCTCCTCCTGCATGTTGAGATATCGAGCTCATCTAGTGAGACTCAAAGCAATGGTCTTTACATCAGATGGATGTAAAGAATGCATTCTTGCATGGGGATTTGCAAGAAGAGGTGTATATGTTGCAGCCACCTGGTTATGAGGATGTGGGTCACCCCGAGCATGTTTGCAGGTTGAAGAAAGCCTTGTATGGCTTAAAGCAAGCACCAAGAGCATGGTCTCACAAGATTTCTGAATATCTTGTCACTATTGGCTTTCATGTAGCCAATGCAGATTTCTCATTGTATGTGAGACATGGTGAAAGAGGAGTTGTGCTTGTTGTCATCTATGTAGATGACTTGATCATTACGGGGGACCATGATGCAGAGATCTTTGATGTAAAGATCTTGCTTAGACAGAAGTTTGAGATGAAGGATCTGGGGGAGCTCAGATATTTCTTGGGCATTGAGGTGATTAGGTCACCACATGGTATTGGATTACTGCAGAGACAGTATGGCTTGGACATGTTGTCCAAGTATGGTATGACAGGCTGTAAGCCTATTTCTGTGCCATTGGATCAGAATGGCAAGTTGAGTGCAGATTCAGGAGAGATCTTGGAGGATCCTACTATGTATAGATGCATAGTAGGAAGCTTGATCTACATGACGATCACCAGACCAGATTTGAGCTATGCTGTTGGGTTGGCGAGTCGGTTTATGTAGGTTCCACGGAAACCGCATTTAGATGTAGTGAGACGCATACTGAGGTATGTGAGGTCTACTTTGCATTGTGGACTATTCTATGAGACTGGGACAGAGCTATGTGTACATGGGTACACAGATGCTGATTGGGCTGGTAGTATCTCAGATAGAAGATCTACCAGTGGATTCATGTTTTCTTTGGGGAGTGCTGCTGTGACTTGGAGCAGCAAGAAGCAGCCTACGGTTGCTCTATCAAGTACAGAGGCCGAGTACAGAGGAGCTGCTATGGCAGCATGTGAGGTAGTTTGGTTGAGAAAGCTACTTGCAGATTTGGGTCTATCAGTGGATAGACAAGTTGTCATTTTCTGTGACAACATTAGCAGTATACAGTTGGCCAGGAACCCAGTCTTTCATGCTCGTACGAAGCACATAGAGGTCCACTACCACTTTGTCAGAGAGAAGGTCTTAGCAGGAGACCTTGACCTTGTTTATGTCAGCACAAAGGATCAGGTAGCTGACATCTTCACCAAAGCATTGGGTACAGAGAAGCTCCACAGATTCAGGGCTTCGCTTGGTGTACATGAGATGGAGTTGAGATCGAGGGGGAGTGTTGAGATATCGAGCTCGTCTAGTGAGGCGGTGGCCACTGATGGCCCGCCTGGGGGATAGGTCCCACACTTACATCACTGACATGGTTGGTGAGATCATGGGAGATATGCGGCCAGTGGGATGACAGGCTGTGTGACAGCCATTCTAGAGACTGGCATAGTTATAGCGCCAGCTCATTTAGTCGGGTTCACACTATAGAGAACCCGGGTATGTATTGGTTGAGTACCTTTCATATTGTGTGTACTCTTATCTTGTATATGGTGTGTTGAGTGTTGAGTAGAGAAGAAGAAGATTTTTAGCCTCTCACCTTGTGTGTTCTCTATTAGGGTTTTGTGAGTGTGTGTGTGCTTGCAAGAGCTCAAGCTCTCTTCCCCCCTGCATCTTTTCACTACAAAAAAAAGCTCCTCAAGCTGTCTTTGCCTCTAAACTGGCCCCTACCTTTTGCAGATGTACTTCATGTTCCAAACATTAGAAAGAATTTGGTTTCTATTGGCTAGATGATTGAGCAGGGTTTGTAGGTTTGGTTTAACCTTGATGGCTGTTATGTAGAAGACTTTAAAGATAGGTGTAGGTTAATTGCAAAAGGCAATAGAGTGGGGAGAATGTTTACATTGAATGTAAATATACCTGAAGTGAGTGCTGCAATGTTTGCAAATGGTTCAGGAGTTGTTGCAGATATAGACATCTGGCATAAGAGAATCGAGCATGTAAATGTACTAAGAATGAAGTCTATGCAGACTAAAGAAATTGTGACAGGGCTACCTAAGTTTAAAGTTGAAGGTATGCAAAAAGTTTGTGAAGCATGTCGATTTGGAAAGCAAACAAAATATGTATTTCCACATGATAGAAATGTGAGTAGGAATGTGCTAGATGTTGTGCATTCAAATGTATGGGGTCTCGCGACGAAGAATATGTCTATGGGTGGCTGTAGGTACTACTTAACATTCATTGATGACCACACAAGGAAAGTGGGTGTATTTCATGAAGGAGAAGACTGAAGTGTTCACTCATTTTCAGAGTTATGGCTGAAAAACAGATAGGAAAGAATGTGAAGTGCCTAAGGTCAGATGGAGGGGGAGAATACTTTTCCAATGAGTTCTGTGAATTCTTATAAAAGAATGGTATTCAGAGATAATTTACATGTAGATACACTCTAAAGCAAAATGGGGTTGCTGAGCGGAAAAACAGGCACATTGCAGAGATAGCACAAGCTTTGATGGCAGAGAAGAATATTCCGCATAGCTATTGGGTTGAGGCTGTGTCTACACCAGTTTATATCATGAACAAGACTTCTACTGCAGCCATACATGATGTAATGCCAAAGGAGAGGTTCACTCGCAGGAAACCTGATTTGTCTCACTTGAAAGTTTTTGGATGTATTGCATATGTGCATGTGCCAGATGAGTTATGTACCAAGCTAGATCTAAAAGTAGAAAAATGTGTGTTTATTGGGTACTCCCTCGAGCAAAAGTGATATAGATGTTATAATCCTGCTACACGTGAATTCAGGGTAAGCAAGGATGTTGTATTTGATGAGATGAGTAGTTGGTATGCTGCTGAAAACGATGTTGTGGGCTGATGTAAGTGAAAATGTGGTTGTGTAGAATGCAAGTCAGAAATCACAGTCATTGAGTGGACCAGGAGAGTCCTCATCCAGTGGCTCTGTTGATAGACCATGGAGTGGTAGGCTACGTCATAATACCTGTCTTGAAAATGTACTTGGTACATCACATAAAGGCAAAGAGAAAGTGGTTGAGCCCCTTGGTATGACTGACATTTCTACAGGGCATTCTCTTGTTGATGAGGATTGTAGTGGCTCGGAGATGAGCTTTGATGAGGAGCTTGGAATTCTAGCAATGAGGACACCTGGTGTGAAGAAGGCTATGGAAGCCATAAATGCAAAGCTACGAAAATCTGAAAGAGTCAAAAATCTTTTGTAGAGATTGGCTTATGATGGTTATGTGGCACATAACTATGCATATATGGAAAAAGTTGTGTTGGTTGTAGAACCCACATGCTTTGATGAGGCTATTAAAAATGTTGAAATATGTAAGTGAATGGGTGTATGCGAGAACAAGCCCTTAGCAAGAGACTATAAAAGGGAGTTTGTTATTAAGTGAGTAGCAGTGAAAAGGTGAGAGGTATCTACTAATGAGAGAATCAAGGGTAGCATGAGTGAATATAGGGGTGTGGAAAGATTCTATAAAAAGGTACCCCCAGGAGGTGGCACAAATCAAGGAGAAATCAGTGGGAGTAGATGCTCGGCATCTTGTGGATGTACAACCTATAAATTGAGGCATTGGCCTAATGAGAATTTGCTGGTTTTTGAGTATACATGCCTACATTATCCTATTAGCTTAATTGCTCACTAATATTATCTTAATCATCTTAATTGCATGCTAATGATGTTGATTCTTGCATTTGATCCACAATAGCTCATCACTTTGCTTGCAGTCATCATGGTATTAGAGCCATACATCCATGCCCAACAGTCATCATGGTATTAGAACCATACATCCATGCCCAACATGTTTTAGCCCATCATCAAGTGTTTATTCACCTCATTCGTCCATAATCATAATTATAAGCACTAATCTTTTTTCCTCTCCATATAGCTAAGTTATACCCCCAGCTAGTCGAGGAGTCCCATCTCCCTTCACACACACCCATTGTCCGAGCCCTTTTAGAGACATACACTAGACTCAGGGCCCTCCACACGGCCTGAAGGAATCGCCATTTTTCACCGCACATCGGCTGCAACGTGTATCAAGCGACAGCAGATTTTGGAAAAAACCTTCATACGACGAGCTCGCTTCAAATTGGTATAATTCCTCTCAGTCCCAAGGGTTTTCAAGCATTCTTTAGAAGCTGGTGAAGACGGTTTTTGATTTCATCAAGTCTACAATAAGATCCAGCAGCACTATGCATAGTTAGGGAAGTGCCTCTGTTAATCACTTGATTAATTATTTATAAGAGCTTAAATCTTGATGTTTGTGGGCTCAAAACATATCTAGACACATTTATCTACTATTATATTAAAGCATTTTGAGATTAGATTTGTACAAGTGGATCAATTGAAGACTCTAAGTGGGTACAATCTTTTGCACATGAATAGTGAATTATCTTGGCAAATTGCTTAATTAATTGACGTAATCAAGGTGTTAATTAGACATTGGTGGATCTAATCCAACATTGGGATGGTGCTACACAAGTCTATGTGTTCAAATTGAATTTTCTATCACAATCACTACCCCGTATACTTCCTCCAAATCAGAGTATTTTCTGTACACAGAACATGGGATTATTTCACTAATCAGTGATTAATTAGCACTAGTCACTATTTTTTGGTGCAATTTACCATTGGTATCTGATACAGATCCCTATCACTTTAGATTGCGAGTCGGAGATGGTTTGATATTCCAACCATTCCGTACAATTCAATTACCCTTGGCCTTATGTAATTTGTAAGATTCCTCCCTCCAGCTTTTGAGATATAAATGTGTAAAAACCTCCCCTTCAGTATCTGTAATCATCTCCAAATTCAGAATGCAAGAAAACATTGTTTTACCCTGTTTTGGTCTAGAGAGAAAATATTATAGAGAGAGGTAACACAGTTTTGAAATATTTTTAGATAAGTATTTTCTCCCAGTGAATAGGAACAGATCCCTTGAAATAGAATCTTAAAAGGAGTTTTCCAATGTGCATTAGAAATTAATTGAATATGTGTATTGGACATCTTGGCCTAGGGGTACATAATTTCAAACAAAAATCTTAGTAAGGTTCAAAGAGTGTCAAGAAGAGCCAATAAGGTTAATCCAAGTGTTGGGATGAGAAAAAGGAAAAGAATCTAAGAAAATCTCTCAAAAATGAGTAAAATCTCACATAAGATGAAGAGTTGACTAGCACAAGGTTTATTAGTAAAAAAATAGAATTTTTGACACCTCAAAATGGGGAGAAGGGCTCATGAAGGAGGCGCCTATAAATCACATCAGGAGAGTATTTTTTAATTCAAGAAAGTGAGATATTTCATCTCTGCTCTCTCCTTCTTCAAACCAACTAAAAAATTGGAATGAAGGGATGTAATGCATGAAAAATATGAGTAATCACCATGTAAACATGATGCCTAAGTGTGTTTAGTCTCTCACCAAGAGAATGGAAATAGCCTTCCACAAGCCAAGAGAGAAGCCATGAGCTCCAAGAAACATAAATTTCCATTTCTAAAAATGATCATCAAAAGTTGCAACCATGGTCCAAGTCCCCTCTTTTATACATGGACTTGTCCCATTATTAACCCTATTGAATAAAGTTCCTACTTTATTACAAACCATCCCTTCCCAAAGATTTTGTCCTCAAAATCAATAACATGTACAATCTCAAAGTATGAGACTCTAATGTAATCAATGGGAAGTGGTTAAGAGTTCTCAAGTACATCCAAAGCACATATACAATGAAAATTCGGATGTATACAAGTCCACAAAGCTTCAAGCCCAAAGTGTATGAGTGGGACTGTTATGACAGCCCTTCTAGTCGATGAAGATCCTTGAAAATCCTTCATTTAGACTCCATATATTGGGCTGAAAATGATATGTACACTCAGCCATATGTAGCCCACATCATAATCTTTCATTAGGATACGCCATGAAGCTTGTTGGAGTAGAAAAATAGGCCCAATAGTAGACCTTCCCAAAGCTGTCCAGAAATTACAGCATGTATACTTCTCCTCATATTACCCAATTTGCTCAAGTAAACCATACCACTTAGTCACGGAAAGTCATCCACAAGTAAGCCATGTTGTTGGACATACTCCAATGATTGCCAAGTAGCCTCATCCATGGGTAATTGCTTCCATTTGACAAGGTATTCATCAATATTCCGATTCCTCAACTCTCTTGTCCTCTTGCCAATAACCCTCTCCGGCTCATAAATGATCTCACCTTCTTCATTCATGGGTGGAAGCTCTTCCATCTCTTGAGGCAAAGATCCCATAAACCTCTTAAGGTTAGATACATGAAACACATTATGGATCCTTGTCGACGAAGGCAAATCCAACTTGTAGGCCAAATCACCAACCCTCTTGATAATCAAGTATGGTCCATAATACCTATGAGCCAATTTTGAGTTGGTTACACCTTTGAGAGTGTTATGCCGACTCTTGGGAAGCTTCAATAGCACATAATCATCCTCTTGAAACTCCACATTCCTTCTATGAACATCCGCATTAGCCTTCATGACATCTTGAGCCTTCTTCATATTGTCCTTGCAAAGTTGAAGAAGTTGTCTCATTCTTTCCAACTCTTCTTTTGCCAATGGATTGACCACTTTGTCTTCATGGAAGGCTATCGATGGCACATGTACTTGATATGGCAAAATTCAGCAAGATAAAGCCACTCATCCCAAGATGTTTGCATGTCATGACAATAGTGCCTCAAGTACACCTCAAGCCATTTGTTTATGCACTCCGTTTGCCCATCCGTTTGAGGGTGATAGGCCGTAGATGGAGTGATTTGAGTACCCAAGATCTCATATAATGACCTCCAAAAAGTCCCCATGAACTTGGTATCTCGATCACAAACTATGTTGAGTGGCAAGCCATGTATCTTGAATACATGTTCCAAAAATTGCTTGGCAATATGAGATGCTCCATAAGTGGTCTTTGAAGCAATGAAATGGGCTGATTTTGTAAGCCTATCAATCACCACAAATATTTGATCCCATCCATGCTTTGTCTTTGGTAGACCCGTGATGAAGTCCATAGACATGTGAGTCCATTTAAATGGATGAAGTAAACCACTTTTGTAGAAGGGCAAACCAAGCTAGTCTTCTCACTTTCCCCATTTTTGGAACGTTGTAGGTGTCTTCTTTGTGTTGAGTTTGAGAGAGTTGATGGATTTAGAGTTGATGAAGCTATGAGTGCTCCCGAAATCCACAAGAATATGTGCAACCCTCCCATTGATGGTCCCCACCAACCTTAGTGTGCTTGGGTTCTTGCAACCCGCCAACAACTCTTGTGAGATAGAGCATATGCAAGCTGAAATTTCTGCATTGGTAGGCATGTCTCCGTCCACAAGGCTTTCCTTAACTCCACCTCCCGGATCAAACGGAAACTCACCATCCTCCGTGATGAAAGAATGGTCTTCAAGTGACTCCTCATGTGCTTCTTCATTGCAATCCTCCCATTCCTCAATATCATGAGAGTCATCCTTGTTCTCTTCCTCATCCATGAGGATCATAGTGGCCACAATCTTCTTTGATTTGCACACATGCTCGGGTGACCACCTCTCTTTGCACTTGAAACATAGCCCTTTGCTTCTCAACTCCTCAATCTTTGGATCATCCATTCTTTGAGTCTTCTTGAAGGGTTGAAAGGGCTTCTTCTTCATGAAGTCACTACTCTTTTTGGCATCAAATTGATGTATCCCATTCTTTGGCTGTCCACCCCCAAATGATGTAGGAGTTCTTGGATTAGAGGATGGTAATGTAGAGGTAGGACCTTTCCCAAAATTGTAAGAAGTAGTGGTTGGTTTGAGTGTGTCTTTGGTGAAGGTCATGGGCTGAGACCTCTTGTACTTTGGCTCATAGAGTTCGGCTAACCTCATAGCTTCTTTGAGAGAGCTAGGCCTTTGAGCCGACACATCCGCCTTGATGAAGTGTTCAAGTCCATGCACAAACTTTTTCATCTTCATGTCTTCACTCAAGCCTTCCACGTACATTGAAAGCTTCAAAAATCTCTTGATGTAACCTCTCACCATCATCCCCTTTTGAGAAAGCTCATACCATTCTTCATGGTATCGGTCGAGCACTAAGGGTGAAATGAAGACCAAGTTCATCTCCCGCTTCAATCCTTCCCAAGTTGATGGCGTGTTCCCTTGTTTGACCAAGTGCCTCCACCATTGATGAGCATAATCTTCAAGATGTAAGGAAGAAAATTGTACCATATCACGCTCACTTTTTGGGTAAAGTTGGAAATAGGTGTCAAGCTTGGTAGCCCACTCCTCCAACTCTTGCGGAGATGACCCGTCACCTTTGAACTTTGATAGTGAGATTTTGTCTTTGACATCCTTGGAAGATATGTGGGATGGGTTATCATGTTGGGTAGAGGGCTTGAATCTTTGCATCTTCGAGTATGACTCCATAAATTGTGCAAAGTCTTTGTAATCCCTCTTGATGATATTCGACAATTCCATCCACTTCTCGTGAGCATCCCTTTGTCTTTGGGCAAAGGACATTTGATTCCAATCGAGTGCAATCTCCTCATCATTCACAAACACCTCATCCTCTTCCCCTGAATGCATTGCCCTAGAAAAGGTAGGACCCTTTGATGCATTGAGGTGAGACAAACCCGAATGAAAAGAAGGAGGAAACATGTCCTTGACAAGAGGTCTCCGTGCATCCGCCATGAATCCCCGAGTGGATGCTCCCAATGGATCCTCTTGTACGGCCTTCATGGAATCCTCATTCAAGATGCCCTTGCCTTTTCTTTGCTCATAGTCACCATAATTCCCATGCTTTTCTTGTGCTTGAGACTTCCCAAACTTGTCCTCCATTACACCAATCCGTGAGGATATGAGAATCAAGCTTGGAGTCTAAGGTCTCCAACCGTTGTACAAGCATTTGCATGAGGGTGTCATGGTTAACCGCCGCTTGTGTCCCTTGAGAAATTTGATCATGTACATTGCCCCCATTGTCTTCATTGATGAATGCATCCCTTGCATCCATATTACCTTCCATGTCCTCATCACCAATGATCATTTCTTGCACAACATCCCCACCCTTGCGTGGTCTTCCCTTCGGCATAGTGAAGAAATGCAAGATGTTGGTAGAATGCCCAAATGATGTCGGAATTGGACAAAAGAAGGTTCTATGGGTAGGTAATGGTGTCTACTATCCTCCCAAATGAACACAGTAAGAATTAGGTGTGGGCAAGTACTCTCTGTTTTAGGGTTTGTGCGGGACAGCTGAAAGTAGTAATTTGGCTCTAAAACGCAAAATATATGTCGGAATTAGGATTTTGACGGCTCTATAGAAAGCTAACGGAAGATAGAACCTACCCCTAAAAGCATTTTGATTCAGTCAAAGTGGAAGTATATTCTGTTTGACTTTGACCAGAAAGTCAACATGACTACTTTGACCAAGATTGTGATATCCGATTAAGGGGTTCTATGGCTCATTTGAAAACTCTCAAGGAGTAGAATAGAGTCGTGTAATCACTCGGACCTAATCCCAAAAACCCTAGGACTGAATTAGGGTTTTGTAAAATCCCAGAAATTCCCAAAATTCGGTCCCAAAGCTCAATCCGGCTACAAATGATTGGTGTTTCTCCCCTTGGTAGTTGTGAATAACTCTTCAAGTGTATCCATGGGGTAAATCTCCAATCAATAAGCTCAATCCGGCTACAAATGATTGGTGTTTCTCCCCTTGGTAGTTGTGAATAACTCTTCAAGTGTATCCATGGGGTAAATCTCCAATCAATAAGCTTGTTTGGCTCCCTTGTTGGAAAAATTCCGCCAGAGTCTCCTTTGTAATTGGAACCAAATCTCAAATGAAAATGCAACTTCTCAAATCACAATTCAATACTCTTTGTATCCCACAATGTCATGAAAGATCATATGCACTCTTTGTCCATCAAAGCATTTGCAATATCCACACAATATGACGGAAAAGGGGCCCCATTGCCCAAATGCATCCACAAAGTCGATGGTGAGGATTGTTGAGGACGCGCGTTGAAGCTTGCCGATCTCCCGGCCAAGCTCTTCTCACCCCTTCACCGAGTTTTCCTCCAAGGTGAAGGTTGAGGCCATTTCTTCACACCGGTGTACCTAATCCCCCTTTGCACCGCTTTACCAAGCAATCACGGCACAAAGAGTTCAAGCCATTCTTCCCTTGGCCTCTCCAACCAATGCCAAGGTACCCTCACACATTGCTAGATTCTATAGAAACTTGAAGTGGTAGCAATGGTGAGTGTAGGTACAAAATGATGTGGATAATATCAAATGATAGAACAAGTTTGTTGGCTTACAAGTATTGAGCATGACTCATGCCCTTTTACAATTTAGAACTCATCAATAAAGCATGGACTCATGCCTCAATCCATCATCCAAAAGCTCCAACACAAACCAACAATTCACAATGCCCTCACCATGGCATTTGAATAAGCATTTGTTAACCACAATCAAGGCATTTGCAATTGCATTCCAACAATCCCTTTCACATCATATTGACAAATGCATGCTTCCAAAACTTATGCTCTCTTATGCCCATGTGTAAAACATAGCATTGGCATGGCTATGTATAGCATCCATAGTGTCCATATGGCATCAAGATGAGCATGAGGGACTCCAAAAACATTGCATAAGCTTGCTATTCCATCAATGGCATGCCAAATGAGACATAATGAAGAACATCCCCCAAAATGTGATCTATGAATTGGCCAAGCTCATGTGGAATCAATTCCTTTCACCATTGCCATCAATAATGCATGGAGAAGCAATATTGGCATGTGAATGGTCAAGCTTTAATGGTTAATTTCTGAAAATTAGGGGAGTTTGAATGTGTCCAACCCTAATCCATTCCCAAGCTCCACCAAATGGTTCAAATTTGCAAGAAATTGATCAAATCACTCACCAATGTCATCCGGAAAGCTTCAATGGAAAAAATTGTTGAAGAAGCCTCTTGTAGGAGAAAAACGTGGCCTCTCTTTGCTCTCAAATTTGCAGCCAAAGAACACCATTTCTCCCTCTCCATTGGCCATGAAATGCTCCCCAAAATCTCACCAAAAAGGGCTAAAAGACTTAGCAATCCTTCATGAAGCTTGTGGCTAAGCTTCATAGCTTGGAGGAGGCATGGAAGAGGCGACGAAAATCAGCGAAAATCAGCCCAAAATTTAGCGTGGAAGTGAAAATCAGTCCCATTGCTAGTCTCCATGCTCATTGAGAGAAGAAATCACCATAATATGATGCTTATCAAGTGTCTAAGAGCTTAGCAATGCAAGATTTCTCACAGCCATGGAAGAATGAACAAAAGCTCTCCAATCTTGAGAAAAATTTGCAAGAAAGAGGCTCAAATGAAAGATCTCAAGGAGCTCTACAAAAACCCTAAGGTTTGGCATCAAAACGGGTAAAGGAAGAGCATCCCATGGCTATGGAAAGCTTGAGGAAGAAGAAGATGATTACTAAATGTGATTAGCAAAAAAGTTAATTGCAATTAGTCACTTGCCCTAAGTTTTGGCCTGACTGCCCCAAATTTTTGGTCCAGAGGTCCAAAATTTGGTCCAAAAATGACAAAATTGGCCAAAATCACTCAAAATTCAAGCAATTTCCATGAAATGCTCACCATCTCCATGAGATTAAGCAAGATTAGAGAAGTTTTGTCAAGAATCACTCAAGGATTATAAGAAAATGAGAAAAAAAATGAAAGAAACTCAAATTTTCAAGCAAATTTTCCCAACAACCCATGCATGCCCATGATCAAAATCAAGAGCTCTGATACCAATTGGAATGAAGGGATGTAATGCATGAAAAATATGAGTAATCACAATGTAAACATGATGCCTAAGTGTGTTTAGTCTCTCACCAAGAGAATGGAAATAGCCTTCCACAAGCCAAGAGAGAAGCCATGAGCTCCAAGAAACATAAATTTCCATTTCTAAAAATGATCATCAAAAGTTACAACCATGGTCCAAGTCCCCTCTTTTATACATGGACTTGTCCCATTATTAACCCTATTGAATAAAGTTCCTACTTTATTACAAAAAAAGTGAGCTAAACTAGTTTAAACTTGTCCAAAATGGATCAAACTGGAGCTGGAAGCTTCTAGATTCTAGTTGGACTTGGTTGGTGGCCTCGCTCACCTATAAATAGACCCCTATTCCTTTGTATTTTCATATTGGAGTAACTATATGCTAGTGTAATTTTTAGTTTATTATAATTCTATTATTGTGAAGCTTTAGAGCTTCATTATCCTCTTCTTCTCTTGGAGATTATCCTCTTTTACTTGGTGGCCAAGCTTCTTCTTTGAGGGCTTCACATTTCCCTAAAGAATCAAGCCAAAAACCAAGGGTAAGCCTAAACAATGGTGTTTTTTCTAAATGGTAATCTTCTTCCCAACCCCTCTAATGCTTGGGAAGAATTTTAATCTATAGGTTTTTCTTTTAAAATCATGTTTTTATTGATTATGTTGTTAAAAATGGATTAATGCTAATCTTTTAAGCTTAAAAGTAATGTTTTGATTTGTAAATCTCTCTTTTGGTAATAATACTCACCTTTATTGGATTAATCCTTCTTGGAAGGATAGATCTTAGTCCTAATCTTTTTTTCTTAATCAAATCTCTAGGCCTAACAAGCTAGAGATAAAGATTAAGTTTTTTAATGATTTTTTAAGCTAATTAAAATGAGGATTAGTTCATTTATGCTTGTTTTATGTTAGGAAAATTCATATTTATTCATTCTAAAGTGAAAGAGGAGCTTGAGCTAACATTCTTATAATACGAAAGTCATATTAGGTGCTTTTCTTAAATAAATAAGACACTTATGTTTATGTTTAAGCTTAGGCTTATGCATAAATAAGACACTTATGTTTATGTTTAAGCTTAAATAAATAAGACACTTATGTTTATGTTTAAGCTTAGGCTTATGCATAAACTAATTTTTATGTTAAAAGTATAATTTAAACCATTCTCCTTTCATAATAAATGCAAGGAAACTATAGTAAAATTTTATCATCAGAAAATAAAATATTTACATTAAAAAAATTTATATTAGAATTAAACTTTTGGGCATTCTCATTTCGTAGAAAATGCACAAAAACTATGGCAAAAATTTTATTATTAAAAAATAAATTTTATCCATAATTAATTTTTATGCTAAAAGTGGAATTTTAAGCATTCTCATTTCATAGAAAATATGGGAAAGTTATGATAAAATATTTATCATTGAAAAATGTAATTTATGCATAGATAACTTTTATATCAAAAGTGGAATTTTGAGTATTATCATTTCTTAGAAAATGTGGGAATCTATGGAAAATTTTATATCATTAGAGAATGAATTTATACAAGATAAATTTGATGCTAAAAGTGAAATTTTAATCATTCTCATTTCATACAAGATATGGAAAAGTTATGGTAAAATCTTCATCATTGGAAAATAAAATTTATGCATAGATAACTTTTATATAAAAAAAAGTGGAGTTCTTCAACTCTTTTTGATCATTCAATTAAGCTGAGATATCCCCCTCTTCCGATTCTACCGTTGCATAACGAGGTTCCGCAAAAATCGTAATTGTTTTGAGCATTATTCATTTACTTGAAAATAAAGAAGGTTATGCATAAAATTCTAGATAAATTATGAAAATGATTCATTAAATCAAAATGATGTGAATGGATGTGAATGGATGTGAATGGACGTGAAATGATGTGAATGGATGTGCAATGTTGTGAATGGATGTGAATGGATGTGAATGTATGTGTAATGATGTGAATGGATGTGAATGGATGTGAATGAATGTGATTGGATGTGGATTGATGTGGAAATGATGTGATTAGATGTGGAAAGATGTGATTAGATGTGGATTGATGTGGGAATGATGTGATTAGATATGGATTGATGTGATTAGATATGGATTGATGTGGAAAGATGTGAATAGATGTGGATTGATGTGGGAATGATATGAATAGATGTGGATTGATGTGGAAAGATGTGAATAGATGTGAATTGATGTTGTGGGATGATGTGATTGGATGTGATTTGATGGGAGATGATGTGATTGGATGTGAGTTGATATCGAAATTATGTAATTGGATGTGAATTGATGTGAGATGATGTGATTGGATGTGAATTAATGTGAGATGATGTGATTGGATGTGAGTTGATGTGGGAGTGATGTGATTGGATGTAAATTGATGTGGGATAATGAGAAATGATATGGAATGATGAGAAATGATGTGAAAGAATGTGTAATGATGAGAAAATATAAGAATTTTGTTGAAACTGTAATTGTATGAGAAACCTATTTTTTAAAGATTGTTTTATGTCAATAATGTTGGGGAAGCATTTTGACTATGGTGACCTAACTGAAATAGTTTCAACAGCTGACAGAGAGTCAATCAAGGACGTCTCGCGGTGTGGCAAGGTCGCCGAGGTTTTGACCAGCCTCGGTTCGATTAAAAATGGTGAGCTTCCGGTACGGTGGAGGAGGGACCAAGGAAGCGGCCTATGAGTGAAGTACTAGGTGACCTGCAAAGGAACCTAGAGGGTGCTGACCATACAGTGCTCGGGCTCTGGGTCTCGCCTAGGATACCCACACGTGCGACGTGGAAGAGAAAATGAGTTGGAGCTGTTTTCTGAACACGAGCATGGATCTGGTTGATTGGCCTTGCTGGTCTTCAACGGATGAGTTCTTGGCTCTTTTACATGGATCCTATTGGTTGATCTTGCTGATCTTCAACACTGAGAGTCCATATGGACTTTGTGTGATTATATTCCTAGGTACTATGGACTAGGAACTATTGAAAAGGCCCTTGAGTGAGCAAGTGGTGAGCGTTCTAGTTGCCAATGATGCCATAGGTACGCTGAGGAAGGAATGAATGGAATACTTGATTATATTCCTGGGTACTATGGGCTAGGAACTATCGTAGTGAGCAGGTGGTGAGAGTATTATGGCTTCCAATGATGCCATAGGTACGCCCAAGGAAGGAATGACTGGAAATTGGATCCTGGAACTGGAATACTGAGGACTATGATGGAAACTATGTGGTTTTATTGCAATGCTATTTTGAAAATAGTTGAGTCTAAGAAAAGGCAATCTCATATTGGTGGGTGCATAAGTGGTGTGACTATTTAAGTTTTGCTTCATGAGAGCTGGCTAGGGGGCATGGGAACTCTTTTTCCTGGTACCCGTCGGCACAAAACATAACCAAATTTTTAAAATGGATCCTATCAATACAATGGTTGGTGGGAGGTCGGCTAACCCATGGGATTGGATGGAGTGAGACTGGATCAATGGATTCCTATAATAAAATTCAATTTTGTGTTCAACTTACGATAGTTAAAGTAAGTCACATGATAATCCTTGTTCTATGGAAAAGAATCAACGGATGTGCCTCTTTTGATGGGGAAAAAAGCGTTGGTCTCTATGAACCAAGTGCAAGTTCCTCCCTTGATTCGGCCATGTGACCTGCGGGTTCGGTTAGAATACAAAGGATAGTTAAGGCTCTTGACTACATTAGAAGATTTTTCTTTAAGGAATCGCCTATGCTTTCTAGGCGAGGGAAGTTTTTATGGGTTTGGTTTTGGAAGAACCTCCGGATTAGTCTCTTATCCGGACATTTGTGGGCGAGGACCCGAGTGGGAAACTTTGCCGTGCGTATAAGGATGCTAATTCCGCTACCAGCACTCCAGAGTTCGACGCGCAGAGGGGGCAGGAATCTCACATATTTTTTGGTGAATTCATGCTGATAAACTTGTTATAATCATCATTAAACATAAGATTTAAATTTTAAAAGGTAGACACTGCCCTCGAATCTTGAATTGGATCAAGAGGTAAGACCGCCTTCACATCATCACGAGTAGTGCATAAGAAATAGCTAAATTTAACAGGGAGCAGTTCCATACATGGCAAACAAAGACCATGTATTTGCTCATGAGGAAAAATCTATGGGGGCTAATTGAGGGAATAGATGAATGTCCAGAGGAGCATGGGGAGAATGAGTTGAAGAACATGAATGAGAAAGCATTAGGAATCATTGCACTTAGCTTAAATGATGAAATCATTCACCACATTGCAAGGATATAGCAGGCTAAATATGCATGGGATGAACTCAATAAATTATATGGCACTTAAGCAAAAAATTGAAAGATAAATCTGCTAATGCAATTCTACAAACTTGACATAAAGGACAGTGAACCTCTAAGCACACACTTGAACAAATACAAAATCATTAAGCAACAACTAGCAGCCATTGGGAACAGGGATTTAATATTCACGTGATCACAAGATTTTTTGTGATAATAACACATGTGAACAAGTTATTCACATGTTCTCATGTTACCGTTCACAAAATAACAGGTCACTTACCATTTGGGAACCCCTTAAAAGCTTGGCTACACATGGGAATAAGCTATTCACATGTTCTCATGTTACCATCTTCACATAATAGCAGGTCAGTGGCCACCTAAGAAGATTTTTTATGCCCGACAAAAATAATTTTTTTAGGCCCTTGTGAAAGCTTTGTGAATATAACATGTGATCATAAGATTTTTTGTGTTATTAACATATGTTATTAACATGTTCACATGTTCTCGTTTACGTCAGTGAAATCCCTGATTGGGAAGAAGGTAGAGGATGATGAGGCACTAGCAATGCTTCTGAAGAGTGTGGACAAAGGAGAATATGAAAACATTGTGGCAACCTTAAAGAATATACCATAATTGAAGCTGCATGAGATAGAAGGAGCTCTACTAGAGCAAGAGAACAAGGTCAAACAGAAGAAAGGGTTGGACCCAACAACTAGAGAGGAAAAAGCATTCTACACTCGAGAAGGATTCTCACAAGGACAAGGATGACGAAGAGGCAGGGGAGGAGGAAGGACCTTCACTTGTGTGAGATCCCGGTCTCCACCGCGCAACAAATTCGGGGTACTAGCAGCGGAAGTAGCACTTCATGCGCGGGGCAGGGACCCACACTCGGGGCCTCGCCCACGGATATCCGGACAAGAGACTAATCCGTCGGTTTGTCCAAAACCGAAACCGGAAAAACTTCCTTTACCCGGAAAGCATGGGCGATTCCACCAGGATAACTCTTAACTCTAACGTAGTCAAGATCATTACGGATCAACTGATCTGACTGCACCTTTAACGGTACTTGGTCAAATCAAGGAAGAAACTTGCACTTGGATCATTGGGATCAACGCTTTTTTCCCCATCAAGAGAGGCACAGCCGTTGATTCCTATCCATAGAACAATTTCTATCCGGGATTTACTTCATCTATCGTAATAATAGAAATTAAATCTCGATTTATGGATCCATCAGTCCAGCCTAACCCCATCCGATCCCATGGGTTAGCCAACCGCCCAACCACTGTAGTGATGGGATCCAATTTGGAATTTGGTTAGGTTTTGTCCCGGGTACCAAGGAAAAGAGTTCCAAGGCCCCCTAGCCGGAAGTTCATGCAAACATAAAACTAGCCACACCACTTACACACCCAATATGAAATTGCCTTTTTCTTAGCATCAACTAACTTTAAAACAATCCTTTAATGAAACCATTGTACCACTGATCACAATCTTCCAATTTATCCGGTTGATTCATAATTTCCCAGCATTCCTTCATCAGAGTATCTATGGCATCATTGGCAACTAGAACGCTCACCACCTGTCCACACAGGGGCCTTTTCAATAGTTCCTAGCCCATAATACTCGGCAAAATAATCACTTATAAAAATTCAAGATGGACTCTCGTTGAAGATCAGCAAGATCAACCAACAGATCCATATAAAGAGCCATGGACTCATCCATTGAAGACCAGCAAGGTCAATCAACCAGATCCATGCCCGGTTTCACAAAACAACTCTTACTCCTTGTTCCAATATCTTCCTCGACGCACGCGTGGGTATCCTGGGCGACCCAGAGCCCGAGCACCGTATGGTCAGCACCCTCTAGGATCCTTCGCAGGTGACCTAGCGCTTCACTCATAGGCCGCTTCCTTGGTCCCTCATCCACCGTACCGGAAGCTCACCATTTAAATCGAACCGAGGCTGGTCAAGACCTCGGTCGACCTTGCTACGCGAGACGTCCTCCATTGACTCTCCGTCAGCAGTTGCAACTTTAACAGTTAGGTCTTCATGACCTTAATCCACAAGATGGTCAAAATGCTTCCCCAGCATTCTTGACATAAAACAGTCATTTACAAACAGTCACAAAATACAGTTTCTAAATCAAACTCTTGTCTTTCCACATTATCCCTCCTTAGTCCACATTACTTATTCCACATTCCATTCAATGTGTACTCATTCTCATCCATTTCCTCATATCGACGACACATTAATTCAGATTCACATTCATACATCCACATTTACATGGATACATCCACTTTCACATCCTCATTTATACATCCAGATCCCATATCCACATTCATACATACACATCCATATCCACATCCATACATCCACATTCACATCCACATTCACATTCACATCCACATTCACATCCTCATTTATACATCCACATCCACATCCATACATCCACATCTACATGCATACCTCCATTTTCACATCCTCATTTATACATCCACATCCCTTATCTACATTCATACATACACATCCATATCCACATCCATACATCCACATCCACATCCACATTCATATTCACATCCATATATCCACATCTACATGCATACATCCATTATCACGTCCTCATTCATACATCCACATCCACATCCACATACATACATACATCCACATCCACATTTCCATTCACATCTATACATCCACATCTACATCCACATACATACATACATCCACATCCACATTCCCATTCACATCTATACATCCACATCTACATCCACATTCATATACATCCACATCCACATTCCCATTCACATCTATACATTCACATCTACATCCACATACATACATACATCCACATCCACATTCCCATTCACATCTATACATCCACATCTACATCCACATTCATATACATCCACATCCACATTCCCATTCACATCTATACATTCACATCTACATCCACATACATACATACATCCACATCCACATTCCCATTCACATCTATACATCCACATCTACATCCACATTCACATCTATGCATATACATCTTCATGCATACATCCATTTTCACATTCATACATCCATTTTCACATTCATACATCCATACTCCCATCTCCACATCCACACATCCACATACATACATCCATTTCCACATTCCCATTCATGTAACCCCATATGTCTTCACATCTAATCTTTTACATCACATCCATTCTCGCCCTATCACAACCCATATACATCCTATTCTATCACATACACTTCTTACCTCATCCCATACACATCTTATCACATCTTAATTCATCTTATCACCTCTTATCACCTCTTATACACCTCTTATCACATCCTATCACATCTCATATCTTATTTATAGAATACAAGAGAATTCTTATATTTGATATAAGATTTCTTTACACATTTACTTATGCATAAATTCCATTTAAGGAGATTAATACTTCCGAAGAAAAATCAATCTTTTATGCATCTTCCTATGCATAAATTCACGAAAATGACACTTTTAAATTAAAATTCAATCTTTTATGCATCTTCCTATGCATAAATTCAATTTAGATGAGAATGACACTTTTGAATTAAAAATCAAATTTTTTTTATGCATCTTCTTATGCATAAAGTCAATTTGGTAGGAATTACACTTTTAGAATAAAAGAATTTCTCTTATGCATCTAAGTTATGCATAAAATCCATTTATGATGAAAATCACACTTTTAGTATAAAAAGAATATCTTTTATGCATACCTCCATGCATGAAATCCAATTATGATAAAAGTAACACTTTTATAATAAAATAATCAACTTTTATGCATACCTCTATGCATGAAATTCAATTATGATAAAATTCACACTTTTATATAAAAATTTTTCTTTATGCATACTTCTATGCATGAAAATTAAAAATGATAAAAGTAACACTTTTGATATAAAAATTTTCCTTTATGCATACTTCTATGCGTGAAAATTAAAAATGATAAAAGTAACACTTTTGATATAAAATTTTTCTTTTATGCATACTTCTATGCATGAAAATTAAAAATGATAAAAGTAACACTTTTGATATAAAATTTTTTCTTTTATGCATACTTCTATGCATGAAATAAAAATGGTAAAAATAACACTTTTGATATAAAAACTTATCCTTTATGCATGATATTAAATTTTAATTTCTCCATGATTATAATGAAATTCTTTCAATTAATCTAGGATGATAATTCCTAGAATATGGTAGGAAGTCCTCTTTTTATACTTTGAATGAAATTATTTTATGCATAATTTTTATAAAAATTTTGCCATAGCTCCGCTGCTATGACTGATAAATCTCAATTTTTCTAAGGGATAAAGCTTATCATTAAGGAAATAATTAAAATAATCTCTAATTGGATCCTTAATCCATAATGGATTGAATCATCAATATACATAAACTAAAAGCATAGAAAAAAGCCATTAATTTGGCCTCAAGCATAGCTTAATCTTGGGTTAAGGAAAAGCTTTATGAAAAGCTTGATTTGGATTGAGAATGGGTCATGAGTATGACCATTTCTTGAGTGAGAGAGAGAATTTACATAAAAATTATTAGAATTTAAACATAAATGAAAATTAACCTCAATAGCATTTATTAAATTATGTAACTCTTCACTACTATTCACCAATAAACTTCAATAGCATTTAAAAACAACATACCAATTAAGCTTCTCAAGCTTGAGAGGGGTTGAGAAGAGAGAAACATTAAGAAATTATAGAAAGATCAATATTCACTAATTACCTTACAACTTGCTTGATTCTTTGTTCACGGTAGAGGCCCCCAACCAATCAATTGGTTAAGTATGTTGATGGAGCCACTAACGGGGATTGAAGAAAGAGGGAAACTCCAAAAACTAGTGAATTATTAAATGAATTCACAGTTCTTGGCTTAGGTGGAGTAGAGTAACGATGCATAAACACTATCTATTTTTCAACAAGGGGGAGGCTTCTATTTATAGGAAAAATTGAGCTCCTAACCAAACAAACTGATTCTAGAATTTTCTAAATCAGTTTGGTCAATATTTGACCATTTTTAGGTCAGTTAAGCTAACTTTTTGGAACTAGACTTGAATGAGGAGAGAGGAGAGATGAAATATCTCAGTTTTTATGAGTTTAAAACTCATTCAAGCATGTGAAATATGCACCTCCTTTAAAGAACTCCCCTTCCTTACATATGTGTCATAATGGAATCATTTTAATATTGCTCATAGTTTTTTTACTAATAAACCTTGTACATTTTCAACTCTTCATCTTATGTGAAATATGCACCTCCTTTAAAGAATTCCCCTTCCTTACATATGTGTCATAATGGAATCATTTTAATATTGCTCATAGTTTTTTACTAATAAACCTTGTACATTTTCAACTCTTCATCTTATGTGAAATATGCACCTCCTTTAAAGAATTCCCCTTCCTTACATATGTGTCATAATGGCATCATTTTAATATTGCTCATAGTTTTTTACTAATAAACCTTGTACATTTTCAACTCTTCACCTTATGTGAGCATTTACTCATTTTTGGGTATCTTCTTTTTACAAATTTGGATTTATCTCTTCCCTACACATGGATTGATGCTATTGGCCCATAGGAACCTTAATTGGACCATAGTCTAAAGATTTCTGAAAATCTAGACCCTTAGACTAAGGTTCTTTATACCTATTTCCAATTAATTCCAATTGCACATTGGAAAATTCTTTTTGAATTTCTGTTTCAGGGGAACTCATCTGAATTATAAGAGATATTTTTCTATCCAAAAATATTCAAAATCTGAATATTCTCTCTCTAGAATATTTTCTCTCTCTAGGCTAAAATAGTTAGAAACAAGGTCTTTATATTTCTGAAGAGGGATTGATTACAGGGGAAGATACTAGACATCAAAAAGGGGTTGGGAGAGGAATCTTACAACTTGCCACAACTGTGGGAAGCGAGGATACATGGCTAGAGACTGCTACAACAAACCCAATGAAGAAGGATTGGCATCGACAAACTTCATGGAGACTCCTAATAAGGAAGAGGAGTTAGGACATCTTCTCTGAGAGAGAAACCCCACAACCCAATGTAACGTGCGCCAATAGAGTAAAACCACCTCTCAGCCACCGATGATGTAGGCCATGTGGTAGATGTATATGTGAGCACTTTATTCAAGGTCACGAGCACTTGTATTAGCCTTGGACACATAGAGAGAGAGTGTCAAGGACTATGAGTTAGGGACTTGAGGCATTGGTTGCGGGCTACCAAGTAAGAGGGAAACTTGGTATAGGGTCCAGGTGTGCTAGAGTTATTCACTTGAGGAGAGGTGTTGAAATATGCAAGTGAATGGGTGTGTTTGGGAACAAGCCCTTAGCAAGAGACTGTAAAAGGGAGTCTATAATTAACACTAGTTTGGTACCAAAAAAGGACACTTAAGTGTCCTTTTTCAGATGATGCAAATAAAATGCTACTTGCGCTAGGAAAGACATATTCAAAATCCCTCTTGTGAGGAGTTTGAATATGTGACCTAATGTGTCTTTAAAAAATGTAACCTTGCAATTTGGATGCTCGCACGATAAGGAATTACACCCATAAATAGGACTTGCATGAGACTGCAACTCAGGTTTGAGAAAACCGCCTTATAAGCTTAGAGAAAAAAATCACTAAGCCCCGTGAAAAATTCCAAGTAATTATTTCATATTTGTGTCAAAGATTTTGCCAAGTTTCACATGAAATAAAATTACATTGAGAGTGTCTAAAATAGTAAGAAGTGTGTGTTTGATACACCACTTTTTAGCATCCATTTGTATCCAAACCAATACATGGTTTTAATGTGTTTGCAAGTTTTTTAAGGTGATACAATGCTTACTCTATCCATTGAGATCTTAAAGTTATATGTAAAAGCCCCTTAGTAAGCTACAAATATTAATTGTTTCAAAATGTCAAAACTGCACACAACAAAAATTCTGGATTTAGATTCTTGAGTCATACGCATTACATTCCTTAGTAAACTTGCAACATTTTGTCTCTATAGAATAATTCCGCTAAGGTACATTGTACAAACATAATTTGGGCACCTAAAACCTTTGTTTCATGGTTGTTGAGAGAGAATTTAGAAATTTTGAAAAATGTAGCACGATTGAAAAACTAAGATAGCGCTCAAGTAGCAAGATTTACTTGGTCTTGGGACCCCAAAAAATATGTATTAACTTGGTTTTGAACTATATAATCATTTTCGATTGCCAATTTGCACTAACATAACTCTAGTTTTATGGAAGTACCTTTGGAAGGCCAAAATTTTCCTCTTTTTTAGCATCTTGGTAATTATGAGATTTTTGTTATAGTTCACAAGTAGCTTAGGAACTAGGACCTAAAGGAGATTGTGTTGTTTTGAAACCCCAAGTTTTACCAATTTACCTTTACAAACATGAAAAACATGATTTATTCAAGAAGTTATAGGCATTTTATGGGATTTTTGACAAAACAGCTTCAAATTTCAATGAAAATTTCAAGTTAGAGTTTTTTTGTCAAATTTCTAATATAGCTTGTGTTTTGACATCATGAAAAATCTCCCTTTTTTTTTACTTTTAACTGACCTATGGTTGAAACAAGGTGTAGAAATGTTGTTTCTAGGTTCCCCCAAAAATTCCAAAGTTTTGGTGAGAAACAAGACACTAAAGTGTCCTCAGGACACTAAAGTGTCCTCAGGACACTTTAGTGTCCAATTACAGAACTAGTATTAAGTGGGTAGCAGTGAAAAGGTGAGAGCTATCTACTGATGGTGAGAGAATCAAGGGTAGCATGAGTGAATATAGGGGTGTAGAAAGATTCTAGGAAAATGTGTCCCCAGATGTAAGGGAGGTGGCACAAATCAAGGAGAAATCAGTGGGATTAGATGCTTGGCATCTTGTGGATATACAACCTATAAATTGAGGCATTGGCCTAATGAGTATTTGCTGGTTTTTGAGTATCCATGCCTACATTATCCTATTAGATTAATTGCTCACTAATTTTATCTTAATCATCATATTAATTACATGCTAATGATGTTGATTCTTGCATTTGATCCACCATAGCTCATCACTTTGCTTGTATTTTATCATGAAATGTGTGTTGGGAGAAAGCTATGGATGAGGAGATGGAGGATGCATTATCTGGAAATGAGACTTGTGTTGGTGCCATTGCCTCAAGGCAAGAAATCTATTGGCTGAAGTGGGTGTATAAGATGAAACATATTAGTGATGGTAGCATAAGTAGGTATAAGGCTAGATTGGTAAAGGATGTGTGCAAGACACATGGGATTGATTATGATGAGACAATTTTCCTAGTTACAAAGGTGGCAACAGTGAGAGTTGTGATTACGGTGGTGGCAGTTAAAGGTTGGTTTTTACATCAGATGGATGTCAAAAAATGTGTTCCTGCATGGTGACTTACAAAGGTGGCAACAGTGAGAGTTGTGATTACGGTGGCGGCAGTTAAAGGTTGGTTTTTACATCAGATGGATGTCAAAAATGTGTTCTTGCATGGTGACTTACAAGAAGAGGTATATATGGATCAGCCACAAGGTTTTGAGGATACAGGTCACCCAGAGTATGTGTGTAAGATTCATAAGGCCTTGTATGGGCTGAAGCATCAGATGGATGTCAAAAATGTGTTCTTGCATGGTGACTTACAAGAAGAGGTATATATGGATCAGCCACAAGGTTTTGAGGATACAGGTCACCCACAGTATGTGTGTAAGCTTCATAAGGCCTTGTATGGGCTGAAGCAAGCTCCACGAGCATAGCATGACAAGATTGTTGAGTATCTTGTAACTATTGGTTTTCATATGGCAAATGCAGATCACTCTTTGTATGTGCGTAAGAGTGATAAGGGTATTGTGATTATCACCATATATGTAGATGATCTTATTATTGGGGGTGACAACTTGGATGAGATCGCGCATGTGAAAAGTCTTCTCAAACAGAAGTTTGAGATGAAATATTTAGGAGATCTGCACTATTTTTTGGGAATTGAGGTCATTCATACACCTAAGATCTCTCTAGATAATTGTTATGCATAAACATGCATTAATCAGGCATAATCTCATCCACCTCACCACCCTCGAGCCCAAGGGATGCACACATGAATAAAATGAAGTACATCATACCTTTACCTTGATTTCCCATACCATCAAGAGGTATAACTCCAATCCAGCAACATGTAGCTATAGTGTGAAATGGTAGGTGAGTAGTTATGATCCTCTACATAAGAGAACATAGCATAACCTAGCCTCAAGATAACATCAAGAGAACCTCCCTTGAGTGTGCTCCATGCCCCAATTATATAGGAGGGCCCTCAAGTGACTCTTGACTCTCCATTTCCCATGTGTGACCCTTGGATGCCTGACCCTAAACTTAACCCTTAAGGTTAGTCGTAACCCATGCTCCACTAGAGCTTGTTCCCATGCTCCCATGCTCACAAGCCTAATGTGTGTTAGCCTCCTAGTATATGCACACATATAACAGTTTTAAACTCTAGAGAAAGAGATTTCAACAAATGAGTATGCCGACGACAATATTACACTCATCAATACATGCAAGCTATAGATAAAAAGAGGTTTATCTAGAGAATGCCTACACTACAACTTCAAGTGAAGTCAAAAAATGAGATTGTCTTTGAATGTTGAGGTCAACATGCCAAGTAATGTTAGGAAGGCAACAATCTTGAGCTCAAATTATCTCATAAGATAATATATTTGAGGGATCGCTAGCATCCCATATACCACCATGATACCACCCATACATACCTTACCAATTTAAAACTCCCTAGTATGCCGTCTAGGAAATATGAATAAAATCCTATATAAAAGAGATAAGATGACCTTATCCTAGACTTTCACATACTAAAGCCTGTCTCTATATACCTGAGACCACATCAAGGAATAACTCTTTCAGAGTACATCATTAGAAAAGAATTTTGAATTATTGGTGTCTTTCTAATGATAACTACCCAATAAACACACTAAAGCTAGGGTAGAAAAATGACTCACCTAGATACATAAGCGACTAGGTATCCAAGTTGGAATATGTACAAAAGTACAAGCAATATACTCCAAAATTAAGTGCAAAAAATGAAGGCAAATGCACCCGGGGCAAAACATAATCAAATTTCTAAATGGATCCTATCACTACAATGGTTAGGCAGCTGGCTAACCCATGGGATTGTATGGGGTTAGGCTGGACTGATGGATCCCTAAAATGAGACTCAATTCTGTTATGTTATGATAGATAAAGTAAATCCCAAATAGTCTTTATTCTATGGAAAAGAATCAACGGCTGTGCCTCTTGATGAGGAAAAAAGCATTGGTCTCTATGATCCAAGTGCAAGTCTCTTCCTTGATTTGACCATGTGACTTACGGGCTCGGTCGGATCAGTTTGGTTAGTTAAGGCTCTTGACTACGTTAGAATAAAGATTTTCCTAGAGGAATCGCCCGTGCTTTTTGGGCGAGGGAAGTTTTTTCGGGTTCAGCTTTGGAAGAACCGAGGGATTAGTCTCTTGTCCGGATATCTATGGGCGAGGCCCCAAGTGAGAGGCTCTGCCCTGCACAAGAAGTTCTACTTGTTGAGATATCGAGCTCATCTAGTGAGGCGGTGGACACTGATGACCCGACCGCCTAGGAGATAGGCCCCACACTTACACCACTGGCATGGTTGGTGAGATCATGGGTGATATGTGGCCAGTGGGATGATAGGCTGTGTGACAGCCATTTTAGAGACTGGCATAGTTATAGCGCCAGCTCATTTAGTTGGGTTCACACTATAGAGAACCCTAGTATGTATTTGGTTGAGTACCTTTTCATATCATGTGTACTCTTATCTTTGTATATGGTGTGTTGAGTGTTGTGTGAAGAAGAAGAAGATTTTCAGCCTCTCACCTTGTGTGTTCTCTTTTAGGATTTTGGGAGTGTGTGTGTGCTTGCAAGAGATCAAGCTCTCTTCTCCCCTGCATCTTTTTCATGGTATCAGAGCCTGGTTCATGCTAAGGGCTGAGTTGCTGCAAGCAAGAGAAGCATAGGAAGCGGTACGAGGGTAAGAGCTTCATCTACTCTTCCCTATTTGTGTTGGCGACTACACCCTTCTCGAGAGCTCTATGGGAGGCGCCAACAAATGATCTCTGATTGAGGAGCTTTCTTCGTGGGAGTAAAGCTATAGGGCAACTATATTGTCCTATTGGATAAAATTTTCGGGGCCGAAAATGCATTTCGGGCGTGTTAGGACCTCCGCTTTTCATCACTACGGTTAAGTCATCGATTCTCTGCAGAACTCTGCTTTAAGAATTGTAGGAAGACAGATTGGTTGTGCAGACATTGTGTCTGCTGTGCAAGGAGGTCAACAGTTTCCATGGGGTGTATGTATGCACATTGAGGTCACTGGGTTGTAACATTTGAGTGTAATACAATACCGCTGTAGAAAATACAGCAGTTTGTGTAGGACAAACCAGAGTGCTGTTTCTGGTAAATTTGTGTGTCTGGCAAGATGTGAAATGATGACATAAACTAGATTGTTGCTGAGAAGCTTGATAAGAACAACTTCCATGCTTGGAGGTTCAGGTTGTCAAATTTCCTGATGGGAAAGGGTTACTGGGACTACATAGAAGGTGAGCATGAAGAGGCACCAGAGATTAATCCGACTGCAGATGTGAAAGAGTTCAAGGATTGGAACCAAGGAGCCAAAAAAGTTATGTATTAGCTCTCTATCAGTATATAGGACACCATGATTAGGCACATACCGAATGCCAAGTCCCCCAAGGAGACGTGGGACACCTTGGTAAAACTCTATGAAACGAATACCAAGGCACGAAAGATACAGTTCAAGAATGAACTTCATACTGTGGAGAAAAAGAGTATATCTGTGAATGACTATGCATTGAAGATCAAGGGTATTGTGGAATCCCTTGCATCTATTGGTGTTTCAGTAGATGATGATGATAAGGTGGAAGTTTGTCTACGTGGTCTCGGGCCACAATACAAGGCGTTCAAGACATCTATTCAAACTCGGGAAAACATTCCCAATTTCACAGATTTGGTGTCTATGTTGATTATAGAAGAGAAGAGCTTAGGTGAAGACCAACAGTCTTCACAAAACAAAAACAATTCAGAGCAACAGGCCTTCTACACAAGTTCAGGAAGAGGACGAGGTAGAGGAGGCCGTGGACACGGCCAAGGAGGTGGCTGAAAAGGTAATCAGAATTATGGCCAACAGCAACAACAACAACAGTCCCAGAATTCACAACAACAACAACACGTAGGTGAAAGAGGCCAATTTAGAGGTAGGGGGAGTCAAAGAGGTCGTGGAAATTAGCAAAGGCAATATAATGATACACATGGATGCTTTTATTATGGTAAGCCTAGACATGTGCAGGCAAATTGCTATAAGAAGCAGGCTGACATACAAAATGGGAAATTATTGTAGCAAAATAACTATGCATCCTCGAGCAAAAACAATGAGGATAATGAAAGGTTGTTTGTTATGCAGCATATTGTTAATGCCATGTCTGAAAATGTTGAAGCAGCACATAAAGATGATGCATCGTACGTTGATTCAGGTGCTTCGAACCACATGATGACAAGTCATGTGGGGAGTGGTTCAAGGAGATGAAAAACCTTGAAAGACTAGGTTTTGTGGAAATAGGGGATGACACTGCTCATCCAATTGCCCATGTTGGGGAGATGTGCCATTGTCTATGCGCAGGATGGCAAAGTGAAGTACCTTGCATATGTACTTCATGTTTCGAACATAACAAAGAATCTGGTTTCAGTTGGCCAGATGATTGAGCAGGGTTTGCAGCTTTGGTTTAACCCTGATGGTTGTTATGTTGAAGACTTTAAAAACAAGTGCGGTTGGTTGCAAAAGGCAACAAAGTGGGCAGAATGTTTACATTGAATGTAAGATCCCACTGCCCCCTCTGCGCACCGGATTCTTGGATGGTAGCAGCGGATGGCAAAGTGAAGTACCTTGCAGATGTACTTCATGTTCCGAACATAACAAAGAATCTGGTTTCAGTTGGCCAAATGATTGAGCAGGGTTTGCAGGTTGTTTGGTTTAACCCTGATGGTTGTTATGTTGAGGACTTTAAAGACAAGTGCAGATTGGTTGCAAAAGGCAACAGAGTGGGCAGAATGTTTACATTGAATGTGAGATCCCACCGCCCCCTCTGTGCACCGCGGATTCCCGGATGGTAGCAGCGGAAGTAGCTTCCTCTTGCGCGGGCAGGGTTTCTCACTCGGGGCCTCGCCCTCGAATGTCCGGGCACAAGACTTAGCTGGTGGTCATTCCAAAAACCAAAACCGGGAAAATTTCCCATGCCCAGAAAGCGGGGACGATTCCACCATTTTGAATTTCTCACGAATTTTTCTAACAAGGTCAAGACTGAACTAACCTTCATCTGAATAAACCGGATAGAAGGGAAACTATAACAGACTTAACTTGAAAGAATCAACGCTTTTTTCCTAATTGAATTAGGCACAGCCGTTGATCTATTCATTTGAGAAGTCTTCAGGTTATTATTTAACTATTCGAGTTCTAAGCATAATCTTATTAATCAATTTTATTATTAAAACTCTACTGATTCCAGCCTAACCCCATCCGGCCCATGGGTTACCGCCCAACCACTGGAATAGTAGAACCAGACAAGTTCTCACCCACCCATAATTGAAAGCCTTTCTTAACTTTTGCTTTAGAATACAGATACTCACACACTCCTCTTTAAACTTTAATTTATAAAACAATCCATTGACAAACAATTACTGGGTACAGATGTCACAACTCAAAATTTCCATTCAATCCTTGTTTCTCACAAAACAATATCACTCTGGACTCTCCGTTGAGACTAGCAAGTCAGCAAAACGAGATCCAATAATAGATTACAATAAGTTTCTCGTCATCATACATATATATCTTCCACGACATATGCATGGGTGTCCTCGGCACCGCGAGCCCGTGCATCACCTGGTCAGAACCCTCCAGGATCCTCCTTAGGTGTCCTGGCACTTCACTCAGGGACCGCTTCGTCGACCCTCGTCCATCATACCGGAAGTGCATCATTTTAACCATACCGAGGCTGGTCAAGACCTAGCATTCTGGCGTAAGACAGTCCTTTAAGAAAACAGGGTTTCTATGCAAGTTTTCAATTTTTATTTTCTTTTGAATACAATGAGTATATCTTAATTCCGTATCCCAAGACTTCTATATCACAGGTCTGGATCCCCAAACAGAATTCCTCGAATTTAGTAATCTTGATCCTCATATCAAAATCAAAGGTCTCAACTTAGTGGGTGATTTGAGTGTAGATTACTAAACTAGTCATATCGTCATTTCTTGAAACTGACAAAGGAGTTACGTCTTGGTCATAGTCTGATTCAGGGTTTGAGTCTGGAAAGGTTCTCCCTGAACTATCTTTCTCGAAAGTACTATCTCAATTACTACTTTACTGAATTCAAAACTAAACATGAATTCCTATGAGGAATAAATTAGTCATTTATCTAAAATTCTAACTTCGATAGTTTTTCTAAATTTTCTCATTACCATCCTAGAGAATATAAAACGGTATACTTTTCCTTCACTGAGTATTTACTTATTCATTTTTCCAATATTCATGGGGTTTAAACATAAGATTAAAGTGAACTCTTATTTTGATTCAAAAAATTCTTTTATGCATCATTTTATGCAAAAAATTCAATATTGGTGAAAGCAACACTTTTGTTAAAAAAAAAATCTTTTATGCATAAAAAACAATATGTGAAAGTAACACTTTTACAATAAAAATTTCTTTTATGCATAAAAATCCATTTTAATGAAAGTAACACTTTTATAAATATTCTTTTATGCATCTATCTATGCATAAAAATCCATTTTGATGAAAGTAACACTTTTATAATAAAACAAATATTCTTTTATGCATCTATCTATAAATAAAAATCCATTTTGATGAAAGTAACACTTTTATAATAAAAAAATATTCTTTTATGCATCTATTTATGCATAAAATCCATTTTGATGAAAGTAACACTTTTATAATAATAATAAAATATTCTTTTATGCACCTATTTATACATAAAATCCATTTTGATGAAATTAACACTTTAATAATTAAAAAAATCTTTTATGCATAAAATCCATTTTAATAAAATTAACACTTTTGTTTAAAAAAAATAAATAAATCAATATGCATCTTTCTATGCATATAATTTATTTTTATTGAAAATCACTCTTCTATAGTAAAAATAATAATCAATATGCATCTTTCTATGCATAGAATTTAATTCTATTAAAAATCACTCTTTTATAATAATAAAAATAATAAATATGCATCTTTCTATGCATAGAATTTAATTCTATAAAAAAACACTCTTTTATAATAAAAAAATAATCAATATGCATCTTTCTATGCATAGAATTTAATTCTATTGAAAATCACTCTTTTATAATAATAAAAATCAATATGTATCTTTCTATGCATAGAATTTAATTTTATTAAAAATCTCTCTTTTATAATAAAAAAATAATCAATATGCATCTTTGTATGCATAGAATTTAATTCTATTAAAAATCACTCTTTTATAATTAAAAAATAATCAATATGCATCTTTCTATGCATGAATGAAAATGACACTTTTAGAATACACAAAAAATGGGGATTACTCTTTTTGATTAATAAAAGATAAAATTTATTTCACAAATTTTTAGAAAATTTTGCCATAACCTCCTTTGTATATGGTTGACCATTTTTCAATTTTTCTAACCTTAATCTTCTTAGGAATTCTCCCCAATTGGTTTAAAGCATTATAAACTAATCAATTTTCATTTTTAAGAGAGAAACAATATGAAAAGTTTAATTCCAACTATTAGATCACTTAACTAGGATAAAGAAGGGTTGATTTTAAGAATGAGAGAGGGGGAAAGCCTTTCCACGAAGGCATAGCATCTGTTTATCATTTAAAGATAACAAACAATTTAGAAAACCATTAAAAGAATAAGAAAAAGTAATATTTCTTACTTACATGAAATTCTGGGAGCTTTCCTTTGGCTTGATGGTTTGAGGGATCTACTCTTGTTTGCAACAAGAGTGGCCACCAATTCTTTAGAAGAGGAAATGGTCAAAAACAAGTGAATTATTAAGAAATTCATAGTTCTTGGCTCTTGGGAGGAGTAGAGTAATAGTGCATAAAACACTATTAAGATTCAACAAAGGGGCAGGCTTTAATTTAAAGAAAAAAGTGAGCTTCTAACCAAGCAAACTGATTCTAGAATTTTCCAGATCAGTTTGGTCAATTTTTGACCATTTTTAGGTCAGTTTAGCTTACTTTTTGGAACTAGACTTGAATTAGGAGAGAGGAGAGATGAAATATCTCAATTTTTTATAATTTTAAACTCCACCACACATGTGAAGTATCGCCTCCTTCATGAGGGGGGGAATTCCCATTGTGAGGTGTCAAAAATCCATTTTTTTAGTAATTCCTTTGGTCCTTAGTCCACTCTTCATCTTATGTGAGTATTTCCTCTTTTTGGGGGGATTTTCTTTATTTCTTCTATTTATCTTCTCCACACATTTGGATGAATCTGATTGGCCCCTCAAAACCTTAATGTAAAATTTTTTGAAAATCTGGACCCCTAGCATAAGGCCTCTTGAACAGATTATACTTGATTTCTAATGCACCTTCTGAAAATCTTTTTGAACTTCTGTTTCGGGGAAGCTTATTTTAATAAGAAGAGATATTTTCCTTCCAAAAATATTCAAAATTTGAATAATCTCTCTCTAGAATATTTTCTCTCTCTAGGCCAAAACAGGCAAAAACAAGATCTTTTATATTTCTGAAGAGGGGATTGATTACAGGACAAGATACTGGACATCTTGAGAGGCTGGGGAGGAATCTTACATTCTCTCCTTCTTGAAAAATGTGAGATGTCCTCATCTCACAAACTGGGGGTAATCCCGCAAACAGTTCGACTTCTTTCTCCCAAGTGGCATCTTCAAAAGGATAGAACTTCCATTTGACCAATAATTCTCTCAGAATTCTATTCTTGAGAACCTTTTCTCGAACATCAAGGATTTCTGCACGTTGGAGTTCCATCTTCCCTTGGGTTGAATAAGTTAAGATTTCATCCATCAAGTACATGATTTGGGCTTGGTACATACTTTTTAAGAAGGCTGACATGAAATACATTATGTACTTTGAGATGAGGAGGCAAAAGAAGCTCGTAGGCTAAGTCACCTACTTTCTTTGTAATCAGATATGGCCCACAATATCTGGGGGATAACTTCTTATACATCCCAAGAGATAGAGAACTTCTTTTGGGGCGTCCTCAAATGAAGACCATATCTGCTTCTTCAAATTCTCTGTCTGTCGTCTTCTTATCTGCATACTGCTTCTGTCTATCCTGGGTAACTTTTATATCTTTGCGAATTGACTGCATCTACTGCTCCATGTTGTCAAGCATCTGTCTGAACATCTCGACCCTAATCAATGGGTCGGACCAAGTTAATGGAGTTAAGCAATCTTGTCCATACAGGGCTTTGAAAGGGCTCATCCCAATACTTCGATGATAAGAAGCATTGTAGGCAAACTCGACTAGGTGTAGATAGCTTAGCCATTTCTTGGGTTCCCTACCACAGCATGACCGAAGTATATCTTCGATTACTTGGTTCACCCTTTCATGTTGACCATCGGTCTCAGGGTGGTAAGCTGTGATGAGATCCAAGAAAGTTCCTACTGCTTCAAAAAATGCAGTCCAGAATCTTGACGTGAATTTGGGATCTTGATCACTTACTATTCTTCTGGGTAGGCCATGCAATCTGAAGATTTCCTTGAGGAACACTCTGGCCACATCCACTGTAGTGTAGGTTTCTTTTACTGGAATCAAATGGGCAACTTTGGTTAGTCTATCAACTACTACAAAGATGGAGTTGTAACCTGATTGCACTGAGAAGGTAATCCAGTAATAAAATCCATATAGATACATTCCCACTTCATCTGGGGGATGTCTAATGGATGTAATTTCCCATGCATTTTTACTCTCTCGGCCTTGACTTTCTGACAGGTCAGACATTGTTGTACATGATTAAGCACATCCTTTTTTAGACCAGGCCAAAAGAAGCTTTTCTTCACAAACATGTAGGTTTTGATGAAACCTGGATGTCCTGTAATAAGGCTGTCATGGGCTTCATTCAGAATTTGACCCTTAGTTCCCTCATCATTTTGAGAATGCATAGCCTGCGATTATAATACATAATTCCATCATCCAGGCTGTACCCTCGGTTCAACTCTTGTGGAGTTTTGCTTTCTTGCATAAGTAGGGTGCCTGGGCGGTACTTGATTTTCTTTGCCTGGGCGGTACTTGATTTCAAAATCAAATTCGTGCAAGGTGTGCATCATCCACCTTCTCTGGTGCATGTTGAGATCCTTCTGAGTGAAGATCCACTTTAAGCTCTGATGATCTGTCATTAAAGTGAATCTTTGACCCAGTAGGTAATGTCTCCACAACTTTAGGGCATATACTACTGAAAGTAGTTCCATGTCATGGACAGCATAATTCCTCTAATGCGTTCTGAGTTTTCGAGATTCATAGGCCAGTGCATGACCTTCCTGCATGAGTGCACCTCCCAGGGCAAAACCACTGGCATCAGTTACTACCTCAAAGGGTAGAGAGAAATCTGGCAGCTTCAGAACGGGATTGGTTACCAAGGCGGTCTTCAGCTTATCAAAAGCACTCTGGCACCTGGCAGACCATTGAAACGGGATATTCTTCTTGAGAAGATTAGTCAGGGGGAAAGCTATGAGAGCATACTTTGGTATAAAAATTCTATACAAACCAGTCAAACCATTGAAACGGGATATTCTTCTTGAGAAGATTAGTCAGGGGGGAAGCTATGAGAGCATACTTTGGTATAAAAATTCTATACAAACCAGTCAATCCCAAGAATCCTCTAACTTCTTTCACTGTCTTTGGTTCAGGCCAATCTATGACTGCTTGGACTTTCGCGGAGTCTAGAGAAATTCCATCTTTGGATACCAGAAAGCCCAAGTATTCAACATGGTCGGTAGAGAAAGTATATTTGCTCTTTTTTGCAAAGAGTTGGTGCTTCCTTAGAATCTCAAGAACTTTTCTGACATGAGCTTCATGGTCAGCTGCATTCTTTGAGTAAATCAGAATATCATCAAAGAAAACAAGAACGAAATCATCCAAGTATTCTCTGAGAATGTCCTGCATTAAAGCGATTCAATGTAGCTGTGGGGCATTTGCCAATCCAAACGGCATGACAGTGAATTCATAATGCCCATACCGAATATTGATGGGGCTGTCTTTGGGATATCTTACTCATTAATCTTGATCTAATAATATCCTAATTTGAGATCTATCTTTGTGAAGATCTGGGATCCACTTAGCCTGTCCACAGAAGCTCATCAATTCTGGGGATAGGATACTTATTCTTAACTGTCAGCTGATTGAGACCTCTGTAGTCCACATAGAGTCTTAGCGTTCCATCTTTCTTTTTCTGAAAGAGAATTGGCGCACCCCAAGGTGAAACACTGGGTCTTACAAACCCTTGTTCCAACAGCTGTCTAAGATGTTGGAACAGCTGTCTAAGCTATTCCTTGAGTTCGATGGCTTTAGGAATTGGCATTTTGTACGTGCGCAAGGCTACTGGCTGAGCTCCGGGGGTCAATTCTATGACATGATCTACTTCCCGAATTGGGGGCATCTCTGTTAATTCTGCTGGGAATAAATCATCATATTCACTTAACCATTCAGGCTCTTTAGCTTTTAACTTTGAGTCTACCGGATTCATTTTGACAAGATAAATGCGCTGCTTCTTTCTAAGTTGTTTTAGTAACTTAGAAGCTTTTACTAACTGCAGACTAGGGGATCCTAAAATTCCAGTTCCTTGAACTTTGTTTCTGTGAAGGTCACGGAAGGAGATGGTTCCATTAATGACAGTGAATGTCAGCTTGATTTTTGTGGAGCCAATCCATTCCAAGGATCCCGTCAAAAACTCCCAAAGGTATAACTCTGAACTGACAGTCAGTTAAATTCCCATCTAGATTGAACTTAATACGATCTGTCTCAAGGTGAGTGAAAAGAATCTTCCCACTTGCCAATTCAACTTGCATAGGTTTCCCTGATTTCTGATCTAAGACTAGCTTACGCAAGCATCCAGGGGAAATGAAAGAATGAGTACTTCCTGAATCAATCAAAAGCTTAAAAGGCTTACCCTGATACTCAGTTGGAGTATGAATGATGGAGAATTGGCTTACCCTGATACTCAGTTGGAGTATGAATGATGGAGAATTGGCGATTTGGCCCTTGGTTTTCAATTGAAGCATAAATCTGTCCTCTTTCCTCTTCCACTACTTCTACAATTGTGACTGCTCTGGCTACTGCAGTCTGAGGCGAAACTCTTTCTCTTTGGTTGCCCCAGTTCTGGGAAGGAGTTCTAAGGCTACTCTGGACAGAGGTAGACAGCTAAGCTGGAGTTATTTTGGGATTTCCCTGATTTGGGCGAGATGGACCTTGATTTGACTGATAGGAAGGGGTTGGTCTTTACACTCTCGGTCCTTGACTTCCCTGTTCCCTTGACATGGCAGGAGTCGGGCAGTCTTTCAGCTGGTGACCAAAACCCTGGCATCCAAAACATCGGTTCTCACTTCTGAGCTCATCCCTCTGAATCCTTGAAATAGGTGGAGCTCCTAAGAAAGTGTTCTGTGGGAAGGGTCTTCCTTCACTTCTGAATCTCCCAGTATCCTGATTCTGAGTTGGGCCTTGCTGCCTCTTTGGGGGAGGAAAGTTTAAAGTACTTCCCGGGGTTTGGAATCTTTTAAAGTTAGAGGGTGCAGGCTTTGGTGGGACCTTTTAACAACAAAGGCTTTGGCAAAGTCCTTTGCCATTCTTACTGCTTCGGCCATTGAGACATGTTTGGCATTCTTTACTAAGGTGTCCAATGGCTCGTTCATTCCTCGAATGAACATGGCCATCAGTTGCTCTTCATCCAACTGGGGGGGAATATTTGAGGAGAAGGGCAAAAGCTTGATGGTACTCTTCAATTGTCTGGCTATCCTGCTTTAGCTCCAAGAACTCATTCATTTTAGTTTCAAGGAAGCCCGGAGGACAAAACCTCTTTCTGAGGTAAGCTTTAAGATCGGTCTAGGTCTGGGTATTTTGGTCGAGACGGTTAGTCTCACAGTGATTCCTCCAAGCGACCCTGGCCGTTTCCACAATCTTTAACCTGGCAAGAGCCATCTTGCTTCTCTCATTGTAGCCAGTTACATCAAAGTATTCCTCCATTGCTTCAATCCACTTTTCCACTACTTCACCTAACTTTTCCCCTTCACCCTTGAAGGGACCAGGTTGGGATCTGTGCACATCCGGATCTAACTCTTCGTCCTCATCGGTTAGAGGATTCGGTTGCCTTGCACGGGCCGCGTGCCTCATGACTTTGACAAAACGAGATTTTTGTCAACTTAACTTTGACAACAGATTTATGATGATTTAATTTTTATGATTTATTCTTTAAACAGATAATTATTTCATCATACTTCATGAAACAAGATTAACTGTGAGATCCCTGTTCCCACCACGCAACGGATTCGGGGTACTAGCAGTGGAAGTAGCACATCGGGCGCGGGGCAGGGGTCTCACACTCGGGGCCTCGCCCCACGGATATCCGGACAAGAGACTAATCCGTCGGTTTATCCAAAACTGAAACCGGAAAAACTTCCTTTACTCGGAAAGCACGGGCGATTCCACCAAGATAACTCTTTACTCTAACGTAGTCAAGATCATTACTGATCAAACTGATCCGACTGCACCTCTAACGGTACTTGGTCAGATCAAGGAAGAAACTTGCACTTGGATCATTGGGATCAACGCTTTTTTCCCCATCAAGAGGCACAGCCGTTGATTCCTATCCATAGAACAATTACTATCCGAGATTTACTTCATCTATCATAATAATAGAATTTAAATCTCGATTTACGGATCCATCAATCCAGCCTAGCCCCATCCAGTCCCATGGGTTAGCCAACCGCCCAACCACATTAAGAATTTGGTTAGGTTTTGTCCCGGGTACCAGGGAAAAGAGTTCCTAGGCCCCCTAGCCGGAAGTTCATGCAAAACATAAAACTAGTCACACCACCAATATGAAATTACCTTTTTCTCAGCATCAACTAGCTTTCAAACAATCCTTTAATGAAACCATTATGTCACTGATGACAATCCTCAAAGTATCTGGTTGAATCCTTATTTTCCGTCATTCATTCATCGGTTTACTTATGGCATCATCGGCAACCAGAACACTCACCACCTGTTCACTCAGGGGCCTTTTCCATAGTTCCTAGCTCATAATAACCGGCAATACATTCATATAACAGAATGGAATCTCCGTGGAAGATCAGCAAGATCAACCCACAGATCCATATAAAAGAACCATGGACTCATCTGTTGAGGACCAACAAGGTCAATCAACCAGATCCATGCCCGGTTTCAGAAAACAACTCTTACTCCTTGTTCCAATATCTTCCACGATGCACGTGTGGGTATCTTCGGTGACCCAGAGCCCGAGCACCGTATGGTCAGCACCCTCTAGGATCCTTCGCAGGTGACCTAGCGCTTCACTCATAGGCCGCTTCCTTGGTCCCTAATCCACCGTACCGGAAGCTCACCATTTAAATCGAACCGAGGCTGGTCAAGACCTCTGCCGACCTTGCTATGCGAGACGTCCTCCATTGACTCTCCGCCGTGAGCAGTTGCAACTTTATCAGTTAGGTCTCCACGACCTTAATCACAAGACGGTCAAAATGCTTCCCCAGCATTCTTGACATAAAACAACCATTTACAAACAGCATTTACAAATAGTTTACAAATACAATTTCTATATTAACTCTCATTTTTCCACATTATCCCTCATTAATCCACATTACTTATTCCACATTCCATTTATATGTGTACTCATCCAATCACATCATTTTCCACATTCCATTTATATGTGTACTCATCCAATCACATCATTTTCCATCTCTTCACTTCAGATTCCTTCACATTACATATCATATATTCACATCCATATCCACATCCATACATCCACATTCACATCCATACATCCACATCTACATGCTTACCTCCATTTTCACATCCTCATTTATACATCCACATTCATACATACACATCCATATCCATATCCATATCCATACATCCACATCTACATGCATACATCCACTATCACGTCCTTATTCATACATCCACATCCACATACATACATACATCCACATCCACATTCCCATTCACATATCTACATCCACATCTACATCCACATACATATATACATCCACATCCACATTCCACATTCACATCTATACATCCACATTCACATACATTCACATCCACATTCCCATTCACATCTATACATCCACATCTACATCCACATACATACATACATCCACATCCACATTCCACATTCACATCTATACAGCCACATCTACATCCACATTCACATCTATGCATATACATCTTCATGCATACATCCATTTTCACATTCATACATCCACACTCCCATCTCCACATCCACACATCCACATACATACATCTATTTCCACATTCCCATTCATATAACCCCATATGCCTTCACATCTAATCTTTTACATCACATCCATTCTCGCCCTATCACAACCCATATACATCTTATCCTATCACATACACTTCTTACCTCATCCCATACACATCTTATCACATCTTAATTCATCTTATCACCTCTTAACTTATTTCATAAGCATCTTATCACCTCTTATCACATCTTATACACCTCTTATCACATCCTATCACATCTCATATCTATTTATAGAATACAAGAGAATTCTTATATTTGGTATAAGATTTCTTTACACATTTATTTATGCATAAATTCCATTTAAGGAGATTAATATCTTCGAATTAAAAATCAATCTTTTATGCATCTTTCTATGCATAATTTCATTTTAAATGAAAATGACACTTTTGAATTAAAATTCAATCTTTTATGCATCTTCCTATGCATAAATTCAATTTGGATGAGAATTTCCTATGCATAAATTCAATTTGGATGAGAATTGACATTTTTGAATTAAAAATCCATCTTTTATTTATCTTCCTATGCATAAATTCAATTTGGATGAGAATAACGCTTTTGAATTGAAATCTTATTCTTTTATGCATCTTCCTATGCATAATTTCATTTTAAATGAAAATGACACTTTTAATTAAAAATCAAACTTTTATGCATCTTCTTATGCATAAATTCAATTTGGTAGGAATTATACTTTTAGAATAAAAGAATTTCTCTTATGCATCTAAGTTATGCATAAAATCCATTTATGATGAAAATCACACTTTTAGTATAAAAAGAATATCTTTTATGCATACCTCTATGCATGAAATCCAATATGATAAAAGTAACACTCTTACAATAAAATAATCAACTTTTATGCATACCTCTATGCATGAAATTCAGTTATGATAAAAGTCACACTTTTATAATAAAATAATCAACTTTTATGCATACCTCTATGCATGAAATTCAATATAATAAAAGACACACTTTTATAATAAAATAATTAGCTTTTATGCATACCTTTATGGATGAAATTCAATTATAATAAAAGTCACACTTTTATAATAAAATAATCAACTTTTATGCATAATTTTATGCATGAAATTCAAATATGATAAAAGTAACACTTTTGATATAAAACTTTATCCATTATGCATACTTCTATGCATGAAATAAAAATGATAAAAGTAACACTTTTGATATAAAAATTTATCCATTATGCATACTTCTATGCATGAAAATAAAAATGGTAAAAATAACACTTTTGATATAAAAATTTATCCATTATGCATACTTCTATGCATGAAAGTAAAAATGATAAAAGTAACACTTTTGATATAAAAATTTATCCATTATGCATGCTTCTATGCATGAAAATAAAAATGGTAAAAATAACACTTTTGATATAAAAACTTATCCTTTATGCATAATATAAAAATTTAATTTCTCCATGATTATAATGAAATTCTTTCAATTAATCTAGGATGATAATTCCTAGAATATGGTAGGAAGTCCTCTTTTTATGCTTTGAATGAAATTATTTTATGCATAATTTTTATAAACATTTTACCATAGCTCCGCTGCTATGACTGATAAATGTTAATTTTTTCTAAGTGATAAAGCTTATCATTAAGGAAATAATTAAAATGATCTCTAATTGGATCATTAATCCATAATGGATTGAATCATCAATATACATAAACTAAAAGCATAGAAAAAAGCCATTAATTTGGCCTCAAGCATAGCTTAATCTTGGATTAAGGAAAAGCTTTATGAAAAGCTTCATTTGGATTGAGAATGGGTCATGATGAGTATGACCATTTCTTGAGTTAGACAGAGAAATTACATAAAAACCATTAGAATTTAAACATAAATAAAAATTTATGTAACTCTTTACTATCATTAATCAATTAACTTCAATAGCATTCATCAAATTATGTAACTCTTCACTACTATTCATCAATTAACTTCAATAGCATTTAAAAACCATACCAATTAAGCTTCTCAAGCTTGAGAGGGGTTGAGAAGAGAGAAACATTGAGAAATTATAGAAAAGATCAATATTCACTAATTACCTTATAAATTGCTTGATTCTTTGTTCATGGTAGAGGCCCCCAACCAATCAATTGGTTAAGTATCGTGATGGAGCCACCAATGGGGATTGAAGAAAGAGGGAAGCTCCAAAAACTAGTGAATTATTAATGAATTCATAGTTCTTGGCTTAGGTGGAGTAGAGTAACGATGCATAAACACTATATATTTTTTTTCAACAAGGGAGGCTTCTATTTATAGGAAAAATTGAGCTCCTAAACAAACAAACTAATTCTAAAATTTTCCAACTCAGTTTGGTCAATTTTTGACCATTTTTAGGTTAGTTGAGCTAACTTTTTGTAACTAGACTTGAATTAGGAGAGAGGAGAGATGAAATATCTCAATTTTTATGAGTTTAAAACTTATTCAAGCATGTGAAATATGCACCTCCTTTAAAGAACTCCCCTTCCTTACATATGTGTCAAAATGGAATCATTATACCCAAAATATCTCATATTTTAAAATTGCTCATAGTTTTTTACTAATAAACCTTGTACATTTTCAACTCTTCATCTTATGTGAAATATGCACCTCCTTTAAAGAACTCCCCTTCCTTACATATGTGTCAAAATGGAATCATTATACCCAAAATATCTCATATTTTTAATATTGCTCATAGTTTTTTACTAATAAACCTTGTACATTTTCAACTCTTCATCTTATGTGAAATATGCACCTCCTTTAAAGAACTCCCCTTCCTTACATATGTGTCAAAATGGAATCATTATACCCAAAATATCTCATATTTTTAATATTGCTCATAGTTTTTTACTAATAAACCTTGTACATTTTCAACTCTTCATCTTATGTGAGCATTTACTCATTTTTGGGTATCTTCTTTTTCAAATTGGATTTATCTCCTCCCTACACATGGATTGATGCTATTGGCCCATAGGAACCTTAATTGGACCATAATCCAAAAATTTCTAAAAATCTAGACCCTTAGGCTAAGGTCCTTTATACCCATTTCCAATTAATTCCAATTGCACATTGGAAAGTTCTTTTTGAATTTCTGTTTCAGGGGAACTTATTTTAATAAGATGAGATAATTTTCTATCCAAAATATTAAAAATTTGAATATTCTCTCTCTAGAATATTTTCTCTCTCTAGGTTAAAACAGTTAGAAACAAGTCTTTTATATTTCTGAAGAGGGATTAATTACAGGGAAAGATGCTGGACATTTTGAGAGGCTGGGGAGGAATCTTACATTAACCATATTCACAATCATGAAAACAATTTGGAATTTTTTTGCAAAACATCATTTATTATCAAAAGTTTTCGATATATACATAGAACATCACGGCTCCCAAAATCACTGCCTCAATCGTATTCGCATAAAGAAGCAAAATTGCGAAGGAGACATGCCATGGTACACACGATTCATTACAGAAAGAGGTGCTGTAATTCTATCTCTAGGGATAAAGCGGCTAAGAAGCCTAAAAGGCATGAAGTTCTGAAGTTCCTGGGTGAGTGATCAAAGAGTTGTACATGCTGAACAAGTCCTAGCCTTATCAGAATCATGGCTAAGGAAATATTTTGCTGAGCCTCTGACGCTGGTGACTGATACTGACATTAATACATCATCCTCCACAGAACCACATATACCAACATCGCTCAAGAGAGGATCAGGAAAGTAAATACTCTCAAAATGACGTGCAAGTCTCACTCTGCTTACTCAGGTCGTAGCAGAGTTGATGAGGTGGTCAAATGCAAAGGCTATCATATCCTGACTCTGGGAGAGTTTAGGAATGTCAGATAGATTCGGGGTATCCATCTATAAATTTCCAATTCAATTTATGAGTTTTCAATTTTTAAAGTTCCTTCAACATAATATTAACAAGTGAAAACATTTTTTTTCAGATTTACTTTAAAATTCCTAAGCAATTTCCGTTGCTACTATTACGTAGATTATAACAGCGCTCCGATACCAACTGTGAGATCCCACTACCCCCTCTGCGCACGAATTTTTAAAATTCCTAAGCAATTTTCGTTGCTATTACGTAGATTATAACAGCGCTCCGATACCAACTGTGAGATCCCACTACCCCCTTTGTGCACCGGATTCTCGGATGGTAGCAGCGGAAGTAGTTTCCTCTTGCGCGGGGCAGGGTTTCTCACTAGCTGGTGGTCATTCCAAAACCGAAACCGGGAAAATTTTCCATGCCTGGAAAGCGAGGACGATTCCACCATTTTGAATTTCTTAACGAATTTTTCTAACGAGGTCAAGACTAAACTAACCTTCATCTGAATAAACCCGATAGAAGGGAAACTATAACAGACTTAACTTGAAGGAATCAACGCTTTT
Source organism: Cibotium barometz (assembly GCF_041138505.1). Lineage (NCBI taxonomy): Eukaryota > Viridiplantae > Streptophyta > Polypodiopsida > Cyatheales > Cibotiaceae > Cibotium > Cibotium barometz. Next base: position 26,508,640 of record NC_141094.1, on the reverse strand, counting down.
TTTCCTAATTGAATTAGGCACACCCGTTGATCTATTCATTTGAGAAGTCTTAAGGTTATTATTTAACTATTTGAGTTCTAAGCGTAATCTTATTAATCAATTTTATTATTGAAACTCTACTGATTCTAGCTTTACCCCATCCGGCCCATGGGTTAGCCACCCAACCACTGGAATAGTAGAACCAGACAAGTACTCACCCACCCATAATTGAAAGCATTTCTTAACTTTTGCTTTAGAATACAGATACTCACACACTCCTCTTTAAACTTTAATTTATAAAACAATCCATTGACAAACAATTACTGGGTAGAGATGTCACAACTCAAAATTTCCATTCAATCCTTGTTCTCACAAAACAGTATCACTCTAGACTCTCCGTTGAGACAAGCAGGTCAGCAACGAGATCCAGTAACAGATTACAATAAGTTTCTCATCACATCATACATATATATCTTCCACGACATACGCATGGGTGTCCTCGGCACCGCGAGCGTGTGCATCGCCTGGTCAGAACCCTCTAGGATCCTCCTTAGGTGTATTGGCACTTCACTCAGGGACCGCTTCGTCGGCCCTCGTCCATCGTACCAGAAGTGCACCATTTTAACCATACCGAGGCTGGTCAAGACTTGGGCACGCTTTGCCGCATGAGCCGTCCTTTGAACACTCCTCGCCGCCAGCTGTTGCAACTGAACTTTCCTTAGAACACACATATACCAAATGCTCCCTCTAGCATTCTGGCGTAAGACAGTCCTTTAAGAAAACAAGGTTTTCAATTTTGATTTTCTTTTGAATACAATGAGTATATCTTAAGACTTCTAGATCACAGGTCTGGATTCCCAAACAGAATTCCTTGAATTCAGTAATCTTGATCCTCATATCAAAATCAAAGGTCTCAACTTAGTTTCAGATTGAGTGGATGATTTGAGTGTAGATTACTGAACTGGTCACATCATCATTTCTTAAAACTGACGAAGGAGTTACGTCTTGGTCATAGTCTGATTCAGGGTTTGAGTCTAGAAAGGTTCTCCCTGAACTATCTATCTCGAAGGTAATATTTCAATTACTACTTTACTGAATTCAAAACTAAACACGAATTCCTATGAGGAATAAATTAGTCATTTATCTAAAATTTTGACTTCGATAGTTTTTTCTGAATTTTCTCATTACCATCCTAGAGAATATAAAACGGTATATTTTTTCTTCACTGAGTATTTACTTATTTATTTTTCCAATATTCATGGGATTTAAACATAGGATTAAAGTGAACTCTTATTTTGATTAAAAAAATCTTTTATGCATAAAAATCAATATTGGTGAAAGCAACACTTTTGTAAAAAAAAATTCTTTTATGCATCATTTTATGCATGAAAATCAATATTAGTGAAAGTAACACTTTTACAATAAAAATTTCTTTTATGCATCATTTTATGCATAAAAATCCATTTTAATGAAAGTAACACTTTTATAATAAAAATATAATTTTATGCATCTATCTATGCATAAAAATCCATTTTGATGAAAGTAACACTTTTATAATAAAACAAATATTCTTTTATGCATCTATCTATGCATAAAAATCCATTTTTGTGAAAGTAACACTTTTATAATAAAAAAATATTCTTTTATGCATCTATTTATGCATAAAATCTATTTTGATGAAAGTAACACTTTTATAATTAAAAAAATATTCTTTTATGCATCTATTTATGCATAAAATCCATTTTGATGAAAGTAACACTTTTATAATTAAAAAATATTCTTTTATGCATCTATTTATGCATAAAATCCATTTTGATGAAATTCACACTTTTGTAATAAAAAAATCAATATGCATCTTTCTATGCATAGAATTTAATTCTATTGAAAATCACTCATTTATAATTAAAAAAATAATCAATATGCATCTTTCTATGCATAGAATTTAATTCTATTAAAAATCACTCTTTTATAATAAAAATAATAAATATGCATCTTTCTATGCATAGAATTTAATTTTATTAAAAATCACTATTTTATAATAAAAAAATAATCAATATGCATCTTTCTATGCATAGAATTTAATTCTATTAAAAATCAATCTTTTATAATAAAAATAATCAATATGCATCTTTCTATGCATAGAATTTAATTTTATTAAAAGTCACTCTTTTATAATCAAAAAATAATCAATATGCATCTTTCTATGCATAGAATTTAATTCTATTAAAAATCACTCTTTTATAATTAAAAAATAATCAATATGCATCTTTCTATGCATGAATATAAATGACACTTTTAGAATACACAAACGATGGGGATTACTCTTTTTGATTAATAAAAGATGAAATTTATTTCACAAAATTTTAGAAAATTTTGCCATAACCTCCTTTGTATGGCTGACCATTTTTCAATTTTTCTAACCTTAATCTACTTAGGAATTATCCCCAAAGCATTCTAAACTAATCAATTTTCACTTTTAAGAGAGAAACAATATGAAAAGTTTAACTCCAACAATTAGATCACTTAACTAGGATAAAGAAGGGTTGATTTTAAGAATGAGAGAGGGGGTAAACCTTTCCACGAAGGCATAGCATCTGTTTATCATTTTAAGATAACAAACAATTTAGAAAACCATTAAAAGAATAAGAAAAAGTAAGATTTTTTACTTAAATGAAATTCTGGGAGCTTTCCTTTGGCTTGATGGTTTGAGGGATCTACTCTTGTTTGCAACAAGAGTGGCCACCAATTCTTTAGAAAAGGGAATGGTCAAAAACTAGTGAATTATTAAGAAATTCACAGTTCTTGGCTCTTGGGAGGAGTAGAGTAACAGTGCATAAAACACTAGTAAGCTTCAACAAAGGGGGAGGCTTCAATTTAAAGGAAAAAGTGAGCTTCTAATCAAGATAACTGATTCTAGAATTTTCCAGATCAGTGAGTTCCCTTGACATGGCAGGAGTCGGGCAGTCTTTCAGCTGGTGACCAAAACCCTGGCATCCAAAACACCGGTTCTTAGTTCTGAGCTCATCCCTCTGAATCCTTGAAATAGGTGGAGCTCCTAAGAAAGTGTTCTGTGGGAAGGGTCTTCCTTCACTTCTGAATCTCCCAGTATCCTGATTCTGAATTGGGCCTTGCTGTCTCTTTGGGAGAGGAAAGTTTAAAGTACTTCCCGGGGTTTGGAATCTTTTAAAGTTGGAGGGTGCAGGCTTTGGTGGGACCTTTTAACAACAAAGGCTTTGGCAAAGTCCTTTGCCATTCTTACTGCTTCGGCCATTGAGACATGTTTGGCATTCTTTACTAAGGTGTCCAATGGCTCGTTCATTCTTCGAATGAACCTGGCCATTAGCTGCTCTTCATCCAACTGGGGGGAATATTTGAGGAGAAGGGCAAAAACTTGATGGTACTCTTCAATTGTCTGGCTATCCTGCTTTAGTTCCAAGAACTCATTCATTTTAGTTTCAAGGAAGCCCGGAGGACAAAACCTCTTTCTGAGGTAAGCTTTAAGATCGGTCCAGGTCTGGGTATTTTGGTCGAGACGGTTGGTCTCGCAGTGATTCCTCCAAGCGACCCTGGCCGTTTCCACAATCTTTAACCTGGCAAGAGCCATCTTGCTTCTCTCATTGTAGCCAGTTACATCAAAGTATTCCTCCATTTCTTCAATCCACTTTTCCACTACTTCACCTAACTGTTCCCCTTCACCCTTGAAGGGACCAGGTTGGGATCTGTGCAGACTTTTCGAACATCCGGATCTAACTCTTCGTCCTCATCGGTTAGAGGATTCGGTTGCCTTGCATGGGCCGCGTGCCTCATGACTTTGACAAAACGAGATTTTTGTCAACTTAACTTTGACAACAGATTTATGATGATTTAATTTTTACGATTTATTCTTTAAACAGATAATTATTTCATCATACTTCATGAAACAAGATTAACTGTGAGATCCCTGTTCCCACCACACAACGGATTCGGGGTACTAGCAGTGGAAGTAGCACATCGGGCGCGGGGCAGGGGTCTCACACTCGGGGCCTCGCCCACGGATATCCGGACAAGAGACTAATCCTTCGGTTTATCCAAAACCGAAACCGGAAAAACTTCCTTTACTCGGAAAGCACGGGCGATTCCACCAAGATAACTCTTTACTCTAACGTAGTCAAGATCATTACTGATCAAACTGATCCGACTGTACCTCTAACGGTACTTGGTCAGATCAAGGAAGAAACTTGCACTTGGATCATTGGGATCAACGCTTTTTTCCCCATCAAGAGGCACAGCCGTTGATTCCTATTCATAGAACAATTACTATCCGAGATTTACTTCATCTATCATAATAATAGAATTTAAATCTCGACTTACGGATCCATCAATCCAGCCTAACCCCATCCAGTCCCATGGGTTAGCCAACCGCCCAACCACTGTAGTGATGGGATCCAATTAAGAATTTGGTTAGGTTTTGTCCCGGGTACCAGGGAAAAGAGTTCCTAGGCCCCCTAGCCGGAAGTTCATGCAAAACATAAAACTAGTCACACCACTTACACACCCAATATGAAATTACCTTTTTCTCAGCATCAACTAGCTTTTAAACAATCCTTTAATGAAACCATTATGTCACTGATGACAATCCTCAAAGTATCTGGTTGAATCCTTATTTTCCGTCATTCATTCATCGGTTTACTTATGGCATCATCGGCAACTAGAACACTCACCACTTGTTCACTCAGGGGCCTTTTCCATAGTTCCTAGCTCATAGTAACCGGCAATACATTCATATAACAGAATGGAATCTCCGTGGAAGATCAGCAAGATCAATCCACAGATCCATATAAAAGAACCATGGACTCATCCGTTGAGGACCAACAAGGTCAATCAACCAGATCCATGTCCGGTTTCAGAAAACAACTCTTACTCCTTGTTCCAATATCTTCCACGATGCACGTGTGGGTATCTTCGGTGACCCAGAGCCCGAGCACCGTATGGTCAGCACCCTCTAGGATCCTTCGCAGGTGACCTAGCGCTTCACTCATAGGCCGCTTCCTTGGTCCCTAATCCACCGTACCAGAAGCTCACCATTTAAATCGAACCGAGGCTGGTCAAGACCTCGGTCGACCTTGCTACACGAGACGTCCTCCATTGACTCTCCGTGAGCAGTTGCAACTTTATCAGTTAGGTCTCCACGACCTTAATCACAAGACGGTCAAAATGCTTCCCCAGCATTCTTGACATAAAACAACCATTTACAAACAGCATTTACAAACAGTTTACAAATACAATTTCTATATTAACTCTCATTTTTCCACATTATCCCTCATTAATCCACATTACTTATTCCACATTCCATTTATATGTGTACTCATCCAATCACATCATTTTCCACATTCCATTTATATGTGTACTCATCCAATCACATCATTTTCCATCTCTTCACTTCAGATTCCTTCACATTACATATTATATATTCACATCCATATCCACATCCATACATCCACATCCACATCCACATTCACATCCATACATCCACATCTATATGCTTACCTCCATTTTCACATCCTCATTTATACATCCACATCCCATATCCACATTCATACATACATATCCATATCCATATCCATACATCCACATTTACATGCATACATCCACTATCACGTCCTTATTCATACATCCACATCCACATACATACATACATCCACATCCACATTCCCATTCACATCTCTACATCCACATCTACATCCACATACATACATACATCCACATCCACATTCCACATTCACATCTATACATCCACATTCACATACATTCACATCCACATTCCCATTCACATCTATACATCCACATCTACATCCACATACATACATACATCCACATCCACATTCCACATTCACATCTATACAGCCACATCTACATCCACATTCACATCTATGCATATACATCTTCATGCATACATCCATTTTCACATTCATACATCCACACTCCCATCTCCACATCCACACATCCACATACATACATCTATTTCCACATTCCCATTCATATAACCCCATATGCCTTCACATCTAATCTTTTACATCACATCCATTCTCGCCCTATCACAACCCATATACATCTTATCCTATCACATACACTTCTTACCTCATCCCATACACATCTTATCACATCTTAATTCATCTTATCACCTCTTAACTTATTTCATAAGCATCTTATCACCTCTTATCACATCTTATACACCTCTTATCACATCCTATCACATCTCATATCTATTTATAGAATACAAGAGAATTCTTATATTTGGTATAAGATTTCTTTACACATTTATTTATGCATAAATTCCATTTAAGGAGATTAATATCTTTGAATTAAAAATCAATCTTTTATGCATCTTCCTATGTATAATTTCATTTTAAATGAAAATGACACTTTTGAATTAAAATTCAATCTTTTATGCATCTTCCTATGCATAAATTCAATTTGGATGAGAATTTCCTATGCATAAATTCAATTTGGATGAGAATTGACATTTTTGAATTAAAAATCCATCTTTTATGCATCTTCCTATGCATAAATTCAATTTGGATGAGAATAACGCTTTTGAATTGAAATCTTATTCTTTTATGCATCTTCCTATGCATAATTTCATTTTAAATGAAAATGACACTTTTAATTAAAAATCAAACTTTTATGCATCTTCTTATGCATAAATTCAATTTGGTAGGAATTACACTTTTAGAATAAAAGAATTTCTCTTATGTATCTAAGTTATGCATAAAATCCATTTATGATGAAAATCACACTTTTAGTATAAAAAGAATATCTTTTATGCATACCTCTATGCATGAAATCCAATATGATAAAAGTAACACTCTTACAATAAAATAATTAACTTTTATGCATACCTCTATGCATGAAATTCAATTATGATAAAAGTCACACTTTTATAATAAAATAATCAACTTTTATGCATACCTCTATGCATGAAATTCAATATAATAAAAGACACACTTTTATAATAAAATAATTAGCTTTTATGCATACCTTTATGCATGAAATTCAATTATAATAAAAGTCACACTTTTATAATAAAATAATCAACTTTTATGCATACTTTTATGCATGAAATTCAAATATGATAAAAGTAACACTTTTGATATAAAACTTTATCCATTATGCATACTTCTATGCATGAAATAAAAATGATAAAAGTAACACTTTTGATATAAAAATTTATCCATTATGCATACTTCTATGCATGAAAATAAAACTGGTAAAAATAACACTTTTGATATAAAAATTTATCCATTATGCATACTTCTATGCATGAAAGTAAAAATGATAAAAGTAACACTTTTGATATAAAAATTTATCCATTATGCATGCTTCTATGCATGAAAATAAAAATGGTAAAAATAACACTTGATATAAAAACTTATCCTTTATGCATAATATAAAAATTTAATTTCTCCATGATTATAATGAAATTCTTTCAATTAATCTAGGATGATAATTCCTAGAATATGGTAGGAAGTCCTCTTTTTATGCTTTGAATGAAATTATTTTATGCATAATTTTTATAAAAATTTTGCCATAGCTCCTCTGCTATGACTGATAAATCTTAATTTTTTCTAAGTGATAAAGCTTATCATTAAGGAAATAATTAAAATGATCTCTAATTGGATCATTAATCCATAATGGATTGAATCATCAATATACATAAACTAAAAGCATAGAAAAAAGCCATTAATTTGGCCTCAAGCATAGCTTAATCTTGGATTAAGAAAAAGCTTTATGAAAAGCTTCATTTGGATTGAGAATGAGTCATGATGAGTATGACCATTTCTTGAGTTAGACAGAGAAATTACATAAAAACCATTAGAATTTAAACATAAATGGAAATTTATGTAACTCTTTACTATCATTAATCAATTAACTTCAATAGCATTCATCAAATTATGTAACTCTTCACTACTATTCATCAATTAACTTCAATAGCATTTAAAAACCATACCAATTAACTTCAATAGCATTTAAAAACCATACCAATTAAGCTTCTCAAGCTTGAGAGGGGTTGAGAAGAGAGAAACATTGAGAAATTATAGAAAAGATCAATATTCACTAATTACCTTACAAATTGCTTGATTATTTGTTCATGGTAGAGGCCCCCAACCAATCAATTGGTTAAGTATGTTGATGGAGCCACCAATGGGGATTGAAGAAAGAGGGAAGCTCCAAAAACTAGTGAATTATTAATGAATTCACAGTTCTTGGCTTAGGTGGAGTAGAGTAACGATGCATAAACACTATATATTTTTTTTCAACAAGGGAGGCTTCTATTTATAGGAAAAATTGAGCTCCTAACCAAACAAACTGATTCTAAAATTTTCCAACTCAGTTTGGTCAATTTTTGACCATTTTTAGGTTAGTTGAGCTAACTTTTTGTAACTAGACTTGAATTAGGAGAGAGGAGAGATGAAATATCTCAATTTTTATGAGTTTAAAACTCATTCAAGCATGTGAAATATGCACCTCCTTTAAAGAACTCCCCTTCCTTACATATGTGTCAAAATGGAATCATTATACCCAAAATATCTCATATTTTTAATATTGCTCATAGTTTTTTACTAATAAACCTTGTACATTTTCAACTCTTCATCTTATGTGAAATATGCACCTCCTTTAAAGAACTCCCCTTCCTTACATATGTGTCAAAATGGAATCATTATACCCAAAATATCTCATATTTTTAATATTGCTCATAGTTTTTTACTAATAAACCTTATACATTTTCAACTCTTCATCTTATGTGAAATATGCACCTCCTTTAAAGAACTCCCCTTCCTTACATATGTGTCAAAATGGAATCATTATACCCAAAATATCTCATATTTTTAATATTGCTCATAGTTTTTTACTAATAAACCTTGTACATTTTCAACTCTTCATCTTATGTGAGCATTTACTCATTTTTGGGTATCTTCTTTTTCAAATTGGTTTTATCTCCTCCCTACACATGGATTGATGCTATTGGCCCATAGGAACCTTAATTGGACTATAATCCAAAAATTTCTGAAAATCTAGACCCTTAGGCTAAGGTCCTTTATACCCATTTCCAATTAATTCCAATTGCACATTGGAAAGTTCTTTTTAAATTTCTGTTTCAGGGGAACTTATTTTAATAAGATGAGATAATTTTCTATCCAAAATATTAAAAATTTGAATATTCTCTCTCTAGAATATTTTCTCTCTCTAGGTTAAAACAGTTAGAAACAAGTCTTTTATATTTCTGAAGAGGGATTAATTACAGGGAAAGATGCTGGACATTTTGAGAGGCTGGGGAGGAATCTTACATTAACCATATTCACAATCATGAAAACAATTTGGAATTTTTTTGCAAAACATCATTTATTATCAAAAGTTTTCGATATATACATAGAACATCACGGCTCCCAAAATCACTGCCTCAATCGTATTCGCATAAAGAAGCAAAATTGCGAAGGAGACATGCCATGGTACACACGATTCATTACAGAAAGAGGTGCTGTAATTCTATCTCTAGGGATAAAGCGGCTAAGAAGCCTAAAAGGCATGAAGTTCTGAAGTTCCTGGGTGAGTGATCAAAGAGTTGTACATGCTGAACAAGTCCTAGCCTTATCAGAATCATGGCTAAGGAAATATTTTGCTAAGCCTCTGACGCTGGTGACTGATACTGACATTAATACATCATCCTCCACCACAGAACCACATATACCAACGTCGCTCAAGAGAGGATCAGGAAAGTAAATACTCTCAAAATGACGTGCAAGTCTCACTCTGCTTACTCAGGTCGTAGCAGAGTTGATGAGGTGGTCAAATGCAAAGGCTATCATATCCTGACTCTGGGAGAGTTTAGGAATGCCAGATAGATTCGGGGTATCCATCTATAAATTTCCAATTCAATTTATGAGTTTTCAATTTTTAAAGTTCCTTCAACATAATATTAACAAGTGAAAATATTTTTTTTCAGATTTACTTTAAAATTCCTAAGCAATTTCCGTTGCTACTATTACGTAGATTATAACAGCGCTCCGATACCAACTGTGAGATCCCACTACCCCCTCTGCGCACCGAATTTTTAAAATTCCTAAGCAATTTCCGTTGCTATTACGTAGATTATAACAGCGCTCCGATACCAACTGTGAGATCCCACTACCCCCTTTGTGCACCGGATTCTCGGATGGTAGTAGCGGAAGTAGTTTCCTCTTGTGCGGGGCAGGGTTTCTCACTCGGGGCCTGGTGGTCATTCCAAAAACCGAAACCGGGAAAATTTCCCATGCATGGAAACCGAGGACGATTCCACCATTTTGAATTTCTTAACGAATTTTTCTAACGAGGTCAAGACTAAACTAACCTTCATCTGAATAAACCCGATAGAAGGGAAACTATAACAGACTTAACTTGAAGGAATCAACGCTTTTTTTTCTAATTGAATTAGGCACACCCGTTGATCTATTCATTTGAGAAGTCTTAAGGTTATTATTTAACTATTTGAGTTCTAAGCGTAATCTTATTAATCAATTTTATTATTGAAACTCTACTGATTCTAGCTTTACCCCATCCGGCCCATGGGTTAGCCACCCAACCACTGGAATAGTAGAACCAGACAAGTACTCACCCACCCATAATTGAAAGCATTTCTTAACTTTTGCTTTAGAATACAGATACTCACACACTCCTCTTTAAACTTTAATTTATAAAACAATCCATTGACAAACAATTACTGGGTAGAGATGTCACAACTCAAAATTTCCATTCAATCCTTGTTCTCACAAAACAGTATCACTCTAGACTCTCCGTTGAGACAAGCAGGTCAGCAACGAGATCCAGTAACAGATTACAATAAGTTTCTCATCACATCATACATATATATCTTCCACGACATACGCATGGGTGTCCTTGGCTCAAAGGTCTCAACTTAGTTTCAGATTGAGTGGATGATTTGAGTGTAGATTACTGAACTGGTCACATCATCATTTCTTGAAACTGACGAAGGAGTTATGTCTTGGTTATAGTCTGATTCAGTGTTTGAGTCTAGAAAGGTTCTCCTTGAACTATCTATCTCGAAGGTAATATTTCAATTACTACTTTACTGAATTCAAAACTAAACACGAATTCCTATGAGGAATAAATTAGTCATTTATCTAAAATACTGACTTCGATAGTTTTTTCTGAATTTTCTCATTACCATCCTAGAGAATATAAAACGGTATATTTCTTCTTCACTGAGTATTTACTTATTTATTTTTCCAATATTCATGGGATTTAAACATAGGATTAAAGTGAACTCTTATTTTGATTTAAAAAAATCTTTTATGCATCATTTTATGCATAAAAATCAATATTGGTGAAAGCAACACTTTTGTAAAATAAAAATTCTTTTATGCATCATTTTATGCATGAAAATCAATATTAGTGAAAGTAACACTTTTACAATAAAAATTTCTTTTATGCATCATTTTATGCATAAAAATCCATTTTAATGAAAGTAACACTTTTATAATAAAAATATAATTTTATGCATCTATCTATGCATAAAAATCCATTTTGATGAAAGTAACACTTTTATAATAAAACAAATATTCTTTTATGCATCTATCTATGCATAAAAATCCATTTTTGTGAAAGTAACACTTTTATAATAAAAAAATATTCTTTTATGCATCTATTTATGCATAAAATCTATTTTGATGAAAGTAACACTTTTATAATTAAAAAAATATTCTTTTATGCATCTATTTATGCATAAAATCCATTTTGATGAAAGTAACACTTTTATAATTAAAAAATATTCTTTTATGCATCTATTTATGCATAAAATCCATTTTGATGAAATTCACACTTTTGTAATAAAAAAATCAATATGCATCTTTCTATGCATAGAATTTAATTCTATTGAAAATCACTCATTTATAATTAAAAAAATAATCAATATGCATCTTTCTATGCATAGAATTTAATTCTATTAAAAATCACTCTTTTATAATAAAAAAAATCAATATGCATCTTTCTATGCATAGAATTTAATTTTATTAAAAATCACTATTTTATAATAAAAAAATAATCAATATGCATCTTTCTATGCATAGAATTTAATTCTATTGAAAATCAATCTTTTATAATAAAAATAATCAATATGCATCTTTCTATGCATAGAATTTAATTTTATTAAAAGTCACTCTTTTATAATCAAAAAATAATCAATATGCATCTTTTTATGCATAGAATTTAATTCTATTAAAAATCACTCTTTTATAATTAAAAAATAATCAATATGCATCTTTCTATGCATGAATGAAAATGACACTTTTAGAATACACAAACGATGGGGATTACTCTTTTTGATTAATAAAAGATGAAATTTATTTCACAAAATTTTAGAAAATTTTGCCATAACCTCCTTTGTATGGCTGACCATTTTTCAATTTTTCTAACCTTAATCTACTTAGGAATTATCCCCAAAGCATTCTAAACTAATCAATTTTCACTTTTAAGAGAGAAACAATATGAAAAGTTTAACTCCAACAATTAGATCACTTAACTAGGATAAAGAAGGGTTTTAAGAATGAGAGAGGGGGAAAACCTTTCCACGAGAAGGCATAGCATCTGTTTATCATTTTAAGATAACAAACAATTTAGAAAACCATTAAAAGAATAAGAAAAAGTAAGATTTTTTACTTAAATGAAATTCTGGGAGCTTTCCTTTGGCTTGATGGTTTGAGGGATCTACTCTTGTTTGCAACAAGAGTGGCCACCAATTCTTTAGAAAAGGGAATGGTCAAAAACTAGTGAATTATTAAGAAATTCACAGTTCTTGGCTCTTGGGAGGAGTAGAGTAACAGTGCATAAAACACTAGTAAGCTTCAACAAAGGGGGAGGCTTCAATTTAAAGGAAAAAGTGAGCTTCTAATCAAGATAACTGATTCTAGAATTTTCCAGATCAATTTGGTCAATTTTTAATCATTTTTAGGTCAGTTTAGCTTACTTTTTGGAACTAGACATGAGGGGGGGAATTCCCATTGTGAGGTGTCAGAAATCCATTTTTTTAGTAATTCCATTGGTCCTTAGTCCACTCTTCATCTTATGTGAGTATTTATTCATTTTTGGGGGATTTTCTTTATTTTTTCTATTTATCTTCTCCAAATATTTGGATGAATCTGATTGGCCTCTCAAAACCTTAATTTAAATTTTTTTGAAAATCTAGACCCCTAGGATAAGGCCTCTTGAACAGATTATACTTGATTTCTAATGCACCTTTTGAAAATCTTTTTGAACTTCTGTTTTGAGGGAACTTATTTTTATAAGAAGAGATATTTTTCCATCCAAAAATATTCAAAATCTGAATAACCTCTCTCTAGAATATTTTCTCTCTCTAGGCCAAAACAGGCAGAAACAAGATCTTTTATATTTTTGAAGAGGGGATTGATTACAGGGAAAGATATTGGACATCTTGAGAGGCTGGGGAGGAATCTTACATTGAGAATGTAAACATGCCTGAAGTGAGTGCTGCGATATTTGCAAATGGTTCAGGAATTGTTGCAGACATAGACATTTGGCATAAAAGAATTGGACATGTGAATGTGCAGAGAATGAAGTCTATGCAGACTAAAGGAATTGTGACACGGCTACCAAAGTTTAAAGTTGAAGGTATGCACAAAATATGTGAAGCATGCCAATTTGGAAAGCAAACAAAGCATGTATTTCCACATGACAGAAATATGAGCAAAAATGCACTAGATGTTGTGCATTCAGATGTATGGGGTCCTATGAAGACCATGTCTATGGGAGGCTGCAGGTATTATGTGACATTTATTGATGACCAAACAAGGAAAGTGTGGGTATACTTCATGAAGGAGAAGGGTGAGGTGTTCACTCATTTTCAGAATTTCAGAGTTATGGTTGAAAAGCAAACAGGGAAATATGTAAAGTGCTTAAGGTCAGATGGAGGGGGAGAGTACTTCTCCAATGAGTTCTCTGAATTTTTGAAGAAGAATGGTATTCGGAGACAGTTTACATGCAGATACACTCCACAGCAAAATGGAGTTGCTGAGCGGAAAAACAGGCACATTGCTGAGATTGCGCGAGCATTAATGGGAGAGAAGAATATGCCGTATAGCTATTGGGTTGAGGCTGTTTCTACCGTAGTTTACATCATGAACAGGACTCCAACTGCAACCATACATGATGTAACTCTAGAGGAGAGGTTTATTGGCAAAAAACCTGATTTGTCTCATCTTAAAGTCTTTGGATGCCTTGCATATGTGCATGTGTCAGATGAGCTGAGAACTAAGCAGGATCTAAAAGCTGAAAAATGTGTGTTTATTGGGTATTCCCTTGAGCAAAAGGGATACAGGTGTTATAACCCTGCTACACGTGAGTTGAGGGTAAGCAGGGATGTTTGCGATGAGATGAGCAGTTGGTATGCTACTGAAAAAGAAGCTGTTGGGGCTGATGTGAGTGGAAATGTGGTTGCACAGAATGCAAGTCAGCAATCACAGTCTTTGAGTGGACCAGGAGAGTCCTCATCTAGTGGTTCAGTTGATAGACCATGGAGTGGCAGGCTGCGCCATAATACCAGTCCTGCAAATGTGATTAGTACATCATATAAAGGCAAAGAGAAAGTGATTGAGCCCCTTAGTATGCTTGACATTTCTGCACGACATTCTCATGTTGATGGAGAGTCTAGTGGCTCAGAGATGAGCCTTGATGAGGATATTGGGATACCAGCTATGAGAACACCTGGTGTAAAGAAGGCTATGGAAGCCATGAATGCAAAGCTGCAATGCAACCGGAATCTTATTCTAGGAATTGATTGTGGAAAAGTAGAGAATTAATTCAATCATAAAAACCATTTCTTGTTGTAAGCTTCAACTAAATCAAATCAATTGAAATTTAAACACTTAAACAAAATTAAAAATACTTAGCTCATAGACCATATTGGGTGCAATTTTCCCCCCTCTTGTGCGTGGCCTCTCCCCACACAAGAGTATTTCTTTATTAGCTTTTCTTTTCACCAAAATTAGGCCATAGCCCCCAAAATACAAGATGTGCTTTTTAGAGAGCACGGCACTCTTCTTTAACAAAAATAGAGTGTCAAATTGGGACTAGGGTAAAGCCATAGGCTTTAATAAATTCCACAAAAATAAATGTATCTTTCCTAAAGTTCAAAATGGAAAAATCATTTAATAAGATTACAAGCTACTATGCTTGCCAAAAATGAAATGTGATGAACCAAGACATTTCTTCCAAAGTAAACTCTTCAATTCCCATAGTCTTCATCACCTGAAAATATAAGCCCAATTAATTATTAAATTAATCCCACAAATATTAAACAGGCACAAATCATCACCAACTCATGACTACCAGGCGTAAGTACCCCAGGAATCACCCTCCCATACAAACCTAACTGAAATAATCATAGGTGGCCTCAAACATACGTCATATACCGCACGTATTAATATTTATAGTGGTATCACCCACGATATTAACCTAGCCGGCATGACGCAAGAGTAATCTAGGCGTCCCCAAATTACTCAAGAGAGGGGATAAATAATATTTTTCTAGAGGACTTAAAATATATTCTCATAACATCCCTCTTGCTTGAGTTTGCAATTGTCCTCAATTGCGGATTTGCTGGGTTTGAAAAGAATGAAGAATTTCAGGGTAAACTCGAAAAAATTTCTCAGGCATCCATTTAGCATCTTCTTGTGGATGATTCTTAAAAGTCAAAAGATACTTGAAGTATTGATTACCTGTTCTTGTTGTTGTTATCTCTTGGTCAATGATAGCATCAGGAATTAATACTTCTTCCTCTCCTTCAATAAGAGGTGGTTCCTCATATGTTGGGTGAGTAGGAAGTGTTCCTCGAAAAGGTTTCAAGAGATGGATATGAAAAGAATTGTGGATATTCCAATTAGATGGAAGCTCTAGTCTATAGGCCACATCATTAATCTTTTGAAGGATTTTAAATGGCCCATAATATCTAGGCGCTAGCTTCACTGCAGGGAATTTTTCCACACTCTTTAATCGACGCTTTTCAATTCTCAAAAGTACATAATCACCTTCTTGAAATGAAAAATCTTTGCGCTTCCTATTTGCTTGAGATGTATACTTCTCTTGAGCTCTTTGAATACAATCACGCACTTCAGATAGAATGCGATCAAAGTCTCTAACATATTGGTCGGCTGCTTCAATCTTATGAGAGAGTCTAGTAGCCGGAATAGGCAATGCTCTTCCATAGATAATCTCAAATGGTGCTCGACCAGTAGCAGTATGAGGAGTATTATTATAAGCAAATTGGAGTAGGTGTATGTACTTATCCCATGCACTAGGTTGCTGGGAAACATAGGCTCTAAGCATATCTAAGATAGTGCTATTTGTAACTTTGGTTTGTCCATTCGATTCCAGATGGAAAGCTGTAGAAAAATCTAACTTAGTGCCTAAGTTTGAGAAAAGAGCAACCCAAAAGTGACTACAAAATTTAGAATCTCTATCAGAAACTATCACTTTGGGTAGACCATGATGAACAAAAATTTGCTTAACAAATATGTTCGCGGCTTGCTGAGAAGTTAGTGTCTTTTTACATGGAATGAAATAGGCTTGCTTACTAAATCTGTCCACTATTGTCCAAATCATGTCATGGTGACTGGAAGTAGTAGGGAAGCCAGTAATGAAATCCATAGACACTTGTTCCCATGGTCTATCAGGAATAGGTAGAGGCATAAGCAATCCTAAAGCTTTGCCTTTGTAGCTTTTGATTGTTTGACAAATGTTACATTCAGCTACAAACTTAGCTACATCATTCTTCAAATGGGGCCAATAAAATTCTCGAGAAACTACTTGAAGTGTTGCGGAAACTCCTCTATGTCCCACAAATGGTGGTTGGTGCATCTCTTCCAAGACAAGCTGTCTGTAAGGTTGAGTAACACACAATCTTTTCTCAAAGAAAAGATAGCCATCATTATGAGAATAACTTCCTTGAGGTGTCCAATTGTTTTCACGCAATTTAATTCATATTTGAGAAAAATCTGGATCAACTTCATAAGTTTCTTTCATGAGGACAAATGGTTCACTTTCAATTATAGAAATGTTGTTGATATTTGGTCTTCGACTCAAAGCATCGGCAACAACATTTTCTTTTCCAGGTTGATATTGAATCATAGGTTGGAATATCCTCCAGCTGCGAGATGAGGACATCTCACGTTTTTTAAGTGGGGTAGGATGTAAGATTCCTCCCTCTAGCTTTTGAGGTGTAAAGGTGTAAGAATCTCCCCTTCTATTCTTGAAATTATTCAAGAATAGAAGGATGTAAGATTCCTCCCTCTAGCTTTTGAGGTGTAAAGGTGTAAGAACCTCCCCTTCTATTCTTGAAATTATTCCCCTCTCTGAAATAGAAGAAAGATCTTGTTTTACCCTGTTTTGGCCTAGAGAGAGAAAATATCTAGAGAGAGATAATCCAAAATTAAGATATCTTTGGATATAAAAATCCTCCTAGTGTCTAAAATGGATTCCCCTGAAACAGAAGTTCAAAATAAACTTTCTAAGGTGCATTAGGAATTAATTGAAAATGTGTATAAGGGACCTTAGCCTTAGGGTCTACATTTTCGAAATTTTTTGGATTATGGTCCAATTAAGGTTCCAATGGGCCAATTGGATTAAACCAAGTTTAGGAATAAGATAAATTCAAAAGAATAAAAGAAAATACCAAAAAATGAGTAAATGCTCACATAAGATGAAGAGTTGACTGAGTACAAGGTTTATTAGTTAAAAATTATGAGATATTTTGGAATAATGATGCCTTTTTGACACCTTGGTAAGGAAAGGGGGACTCTTAAGATAGGCGCCTCTTTCACATGTTTGGAAGGGTTTTTAATTAAAAAAATGTATGATATTTTTATCTCTCCTCTTTCTTGGATCATCAAACCAAATCAAAAAGGGAGCCAAACTAGTCAAATCTTGTCCAGATTGAGTCAAACTGAACCTGGAAAATTCTAGAACCCAGTTGGACTTGGTTAGTGGCCTCTCTCACCTATAAATAGACCCTGAGTCATTTGTAAAAAATATTGGAGCTATACTATGCTAGTATTATATTAAAATAATAATATTTTCTATTATCCCTTAAATTTTTCTCTCTCTTAGGAGCCTGGAGCTCTCTCTCTCTACAACAACTCTTGGAGTTGCTCTTCTCCTCTTGGCGGACCAATTGATTGGTCGGGAGAATCAAGCCAAACCTGGAGGTAAAATTAAATTTTATGGTTTTTTCCAATTTATCTCAATGACTTTCTTCTTCTCAACCCTTCTCAAGCTTGAGAAGCTTTCTAAATAATTGTTCTAATTCAAATCAAGCTTTCCCTTAAAATATTAATGCTTAGTTAAGAGAAACTTAATCTTTATGCTTATTTATAATGCTTTCTTTAAGTAAATCTCACTCTCTAAAAGAATAGCCATCTTTATGGCTAAATCCCTTGAAGAAGAATGCTTTTGAATGATAGTGTCTTAATTCAAAGCTAAACTCTAGGCTTGATAAGCTAGAGATTAAGAAAATGGTATTTATGACTTTATGTTAACAAAATAATGGTTATTCTTTTAGATTATTTATAAGTAGTTAAAAACTACTTTAATTGATTCTAAATCAGAAATAGATTATGCTATCAATTTGGAAAAAGAGAAATAATGGAATTGGCTTAATCTGGTGGGATAATCATAATTAAGTTTATGATTATGGTTAAAATTATGATTTAAATTCATAGTTTGATTTTAAGCATAAAAGAGGAATTACTATCATATTTTCATTACAAGCTTTTATTCTTTAGAAAAAATTGAGAATTATCAGTAATAGCAGCGAAGTTATGGCAAAATTTTCAGAACATAATACATATCCTATTTTTATGCATAATGCTAAAAGAGGACTTCCTACCATATTCTAGGATTGCACATCCTATGCAAAAAGAATGATTTTCATCATATTCATGAGAAATAATGTTTTTGTAGTTATGCACAATTAATTGATTATGAGAAAAGAGTAAATTTTGGTAAATTTATTTTCATACAAAAAGAGGAATTCCCATGATATTTGAGGTCCAAGTAATTAAATGATAAAAGAGAAATTTTGGGTAAATTTATTTATTTATTATAAAAAGAGGAATTTCTGGTAAATTTATTTTATGCAAAAAGAGGAATTCTCATGATAATTGATATCCAAGAAATTAAATGGTAAAAGAGGAATTTTTGGCATAATTCAAATTATGAGTATTTATCAAAAGTGGAATTTTGAGTATTATTATTTTATTGAAAAATATGGGTAGAATTGACTTTTTTAAATCCCATGAATCTTTTACTCAAAAAGAAGAATATTGAATATATTTCACTTGAGAAATTTGAGAAAAAATATGAAAATATCCATCGAGAAAGAGTACATTTAACTAGGCCCAGCAACAATTGGCAGAAACATAGAAAAGTCCCATCAGTATCAAAAGTAGAAAATGGTACTAAATGTGAATGTGATGTGAATAGATGTGAATGCGATGTGATAAGAGATGTGAATGCGATGCACATGATAAGAAGTGAGTGGATGTGATGAGATGTGGATGTGATGTAAATAGATGTGGATGTGAATGTGATGAGATGTGGATGAGATGAGATGTGATGTAAATGAATGTGGATGTGAATGTGAATGTGATGAGATGTGATGTGATGTAAACGGATGTGGATGTGAATGTGATGTGAATGTGATGTGATGTAAACGGATGAGATGTGATGTGATGTAAACGGATGTGGATGTGAATGTGATGAGATGTAAATAGATGTGGATGTGAATAAGATTTGATGATATGTGAAAAGATGTGATGTGATGTAAATGGATGAGAACGGGATGTGATGATATGTGAAAGCATGTGATGTGATGTATATGGATGAGAATGACATGTGATGTGATAGATATGCATGTGAATGAATGGATGGATGTGGATAGATGTGAATGTGAATGAATGGATGGATGTCGATAGATGTGAATGTGAATGAATGGATAGATGTGGATATATGTGAATGTGAATGAATGCGATGTGATGTGGATAGATGTGGACGTGATGTAATGTGGATGGAATGAATGAGATGTGATGTGGATAGATGTGGACGTGATGTCATGTGGATGGAATGAATGTGATGTGATATGGATGTAATGAATGTGATGTGATAAGGATAGATGTGGATGGAATGTATGTGATGTGATGTGGATGGAATGAATGTGATGGATGTGAATGGGTGCGATGGATGTGAATGGGTGTGATGAGATGTGAATGAGTGTGATGAGATATGAATGGATGCGATGAGATGTGAATGGATGCGAATGGATGTG
The DNA here is from genome assembly GCF_041138505.1 of Cibotium barometz. Classification (NCBI taxonomy): domain Eukaryota; kingdom Viridiplantae; phylum Streptophyta; class Polypodiopsida; order Cyatheales; family Cibotiaceae; genus Cibotium; species Cibotium barometz. The sequence goes on along the minus strand of NC_141094.1, from coordinate 26,488,296 downwards.
AATGGATGCGAATGTGATGTGATGATATTTGAATGGATGCAATGAGATGTGAATGGATGTGAATGTGATGTGATGATATATGAATGGATGTGATGTGATGTGATGTGATGTGAATATGATATGATGAGATGTAAATGGATGTGAATATGCTGTGATGAGACGTGAATGGATGAGATGTGATGTGAACGGATGTGATGAGATGTGATGTGAATCTGGGTAGATGTGAATGGATGAGATGTGATGTGAAGGGATGTGATGTGATGTGGATATGGGTAGATGTGAATGGATGTGATGTGATGTGGATATGGGTAGATGTGAATAGATGAGATGTGATGTGAGGATAGATGTGATTGGATGAGAATGGATGAAGATGATGGGAATACATATGACTGGATGTGGAATTGAGCAATGTGAATTGATGTAGAAGAATGTGGAATAATGAGAAATGATGTGGAACAATGTGGAAAGATGAGAGTGTTAGAAATTGTATTTATTAAACCTATTTTAAAATGACTATTTTATGTCAAGAATGTTGGGGAAGCATTTTGACCATCTTGTGAATGAGGTCGTGGTGGAGACCTAAGTGATAAAGTTGCAACAGCTGACGGAGAGTCAATGGAGGACATCTCGCGTAGCAAGGTCGGTCGAGGTCTTGACCAGCCTTGGTTTGATTTAACTGGTGAGCTTCCGGTACGGTGGATGAGGGACCAAGGAAGCGGGCTATGAGTGAAGCTCTAGGTGACCTTCGAAGGAGCCTAGAGGGTGCTGACCATTTGGTTCTCGGGCTTTGGGTCGCCGAAGATACCCACGCGTGTGTCGGGGAAGAAAGCTCAAACAAGGAGTTAGAGTTATTTTCTAAACTTGTGCATGGATCTGGTTGATTGGCCTTGCTGGTCCTCAAGGGATGAGTCCGTGGCTCTTTGATATGGATCTGTTGGTTGATTTTGCTGATCTTCAACGAAGAGTCCATCTCGATTTTCTTAAGTGAATATATTTCCGGGTACTATGAGCTAGGAACTATTGAAAAGGCCCCTGAGTGAACAAGCGGTGAGCGTTCTGGTTGCCAATGATGCCATAGGTACACCGATGAAGGAATGATTGGAAATTAGAATTCAAGCTAGATATTTTGGAGGATTATGATAAGTGATACTATGGTTTCATTAAAAGATTGTTTTAAAAAGCTGAATCTGTGAAACAGGCAATTTCATATTGGGTGTGTAAGTGGTGTGATTATCTTGAAGTTTTCTTGAAGCACCGGCTAGGGGGCCTGGGAACTCTTTTCCCTGGTACCCGGGGAAAAACTTAATCAAATTTCTAAATGGATCCTATCACTATATGGTTGTGCGGTTGGCTGACCCATGGGATTGGCTGGACTGATGGATCCCTAAAATAAGACTCAATTCTGTTGTGTTACAATAGATAAAGTAAATCCCGGATAGTCTTTGTTCTATGGCAAAGAATCAACGGCTCTGCCTCTCTTGATGAGGAAAAAAGCATTGATCTCTATAATCCAAGTGCAAGTATCTTCCTTGATCTGACCATGTAACTTACGGGCTCGGTCAAATTAGTTTGGTTAGTTTTGGCTCTTGACTACGTTTTAATAAAGATTTTCCTGGAGGAATCGCCCGTGCTTTCTAAGTAAGGGAAGTTTTTCCAGGTTCAGTTTTGGAAGAACCGAGGGATTAGTCTCTTGTCCAGATATCTATGGGGCGAGGCCCTGAGTGAGAGGCTCTTCCCTGCGGAAGAACTTCTACTTCCACTATTAGCACCCCCGAATTCATTGCGTGGGGGGGGCAGGGATCTTTCACCTCAGTAGACCAATGGGTCTAGCTGTGGATCTATCAACAAGTTTAACTAACAAAGTAGTGTCATCCAAGGTGGGTGCTCCCCATTTTTCCTAGCATTGTTTTATAACAATTCTCACTCCTCCTCCATCCAAAAGTTGCTATAACTTGGTAGCCACCAAAGGTTATTAGCAAGGTTGCATTGAGTTCATCACCTTCGAAGTACTATCCAATCTTATTCACTCAAACTGTAGGGGTCCCAATTAACTTATGGGGTGGGTATACAAAATTCTTCTTCCTCAGATTCATCAGAGCTGTCAAGCTCCATAGTTTCATACATGCCTGCCTTGAGGCATCCTTCCATCCAATCTTTGAGATCATTTCATAGACTTGGGCTACTTTTTGGAGAAACGTGCGGATGGGGATTTGGACCTAAGAAGAGAGGAAGGAAGAGAGACATGCAATATCTCTTGGAACGGGGATTGTTTCATGAGGAAGGTTGTTTTGGCTTAGGCTTGAGCTCTTTTAAGTGTAAGGGATATGAATAGGGATTTCAGTACTCATTCCCCTTAAATGGTCATCTCCCAGGTTTCTAAGATATTTGCCCACCCTCTTTCCCTGCTCGGGGGTAGCTACTATACTAGAAGCTACTGCTTCTGTTAGCCTTTATGGGGGTAGTTGGTGTGGAATCTCTCCAGGATATACCTGAGCTTCTTCAGCGGGTCGTCTCAGATTTGAGACCGATGAGCATACTCAAGGTAGGCAGTAAGAGGCTCATCTTCCATTTGTGCTTGGCATTCCTTGACCAGTTCTTGGGCTACCAAAAGTCTCTCCTTTTCTTTGCTTTTTCAGTAATTGGTGCATGCTAATAGGTTCCCTGGATCAGGATGCATGTAGCAAATCTTCCTCTTCAGATGAAGAAGTCGATGTGTGAGTTGTAGTGCCATCCTCTGAACCGCTTTGATAAATTCCTAGCTCTCACCCTTTCCGATCTTTGTGGCTTTGTTTCTTGAGTGCCTGGTTGCATGTGCTTGTTCAGGGGATCTAGCTTGGCCTTGGATTTGCGAGGTTGATGCCTCTATAGTAGCAGCATGTGCTACGGCCCTCTGCCAGTTTTGCAGTCTTGTTATAGTGCTAAGAGGGATTTTTTGGATCAAACCATCTCTAACACTTAGCAAGTTAAGGCTGGTGGGTGCTAGGATTAACTTCATGAGCCTTTTTCATCATTCTCGGTATTAGCAGACAATCCTTATATATGTGATCAATACCACCCCCTACACACAAAGGGGTCATGGTAGGAGCACTTGCAAAGGTAGTTGCCATTCCCTTTTTCTGTTGGGACAATCAGCCACTCGGTGAGGTCCCGCATAATCATAGCACTGTCACGTGCTCACTTTGTCATCCGATTTATGTCTCTAGCCCACGGTGTTGGGGTTGATAAGTACACACAACTTACATTTGATCTCCCTCCATAATGTAATGACTAAAGGTCTGTGTGGGTGGGCTTGTAGGCTCTTGAGTTTCATAGATAGGTACTTCCATAATATCCCCCTCATTCGCATCTTCAAAGATTTATGTTAGGGTAACTTAGCTAACAAACTGGTGCAACTCTTGGTAGTAGCGGGGGCTAAGGTGGAAGAACCGGGGGTGGTAAGAGCATCTTAGGTACCCTAAGGATTCCTCTATGGGCCACTTCTTGGCCAGGTTGAGGTGCGTTATGAAGCGCAGGTGCTAGCAAGGCCAGTGGTTGCCTAGAATTAGTGGGCAATGCCTGAGGTAGAGCTCTAGCTAAGGCAGCTTTTTGATGATAGCAATTGGAGACCTCATGACTTCCCCATTTCACGCAATACATATAGTAGAGGCTAGGGTGGGGTTTTGAGAAAGATTTGTGATGGATGGAAGCTTTGGATGAGATGGGCTGGCAATGCAATATGTGCCCTTCAAGAGGCTCCAAAAGATTTCATTACAGACTTTTTTATTGATACTACATTTTTTCTACCCATGCGCATAGAGTCACTTTTATGGACAGAGACATGCACACCTGCTAGGCTAATAAGATATGGATTTGGAAGTTATTGCATTCTATACCATTGAGTGACCCCAGGGCATTCAATATTTTAATGTCCCATCAGCTAGAAAACCAAAGGATACAAGTATTAAGATTGAGGATGTTACCCATGATAGGAATACTAAGATTGGAGATCAAATAAAGACTAAGAAGGGAAAAGAACAGATGGCTGTTGAGGAATAAAGGAGGGTTGATGAAGAAAGAATAATGGGAGATTAGTTGATAGACCTTGAATAAAAGAATCTACAAGATTATAAGAATGTACCTGGACAACGTGTTGTTCATGTGAAAGATTTTGTTGATGGTGGAGAGTATCTTGAAATAACACCTTTAGACATGTATATGTTGTTAGAGAGAAATTGAGAAATAAATGCTGTTGTGATCTTGATATCTCTCAAGTATGTAAGCTATCTTTTTTGAAAATTTATCTACTCATTTGTTTTTTCAAGATAACTACCTAATTTATCCTCATTTGTTTTTTGTAAGCTTCTTTTGTCCACCCTACCCCCAAAGGCCTTTTTTGTAAGCTTCTTTTGTCCACCCTACCCCCAAAGGCCTATTTTGTTATTTTTTTGCTAGACCCCATAGTCTTTGTTTATGTAAGAGAAACAAACAAAAAGACAACTAGAAAAAGGTACAATCATGGTAAATTAGGGAATTCAAATGCATTTACTCATTTTTGGGGGAACCTAAATTTTAAATTTTCTACTTTTTTAAGTACTGACATTTGACACATGAGGACAAGCCCTTGAAATTGGAACCCACTAAAGTGATGTTGAAATAGCTGCACTGTATCACATTAAAGTGGTGATAACTCACTAAAATAGCCAAAACTAGTGAAGTTAGTAAAAAGTGGATATGACACCCACAATGTCATATTTATGGTTGAATGTCACATTTCTATTGGTCCAAAGCTTAATCCAAATCCTGTAGAAGTGATTAAAATGAGGCCCTTTTTTAACGTTTTTGACCCTAATGATACAGTCCATTCCCTCATGAAGAACAACCATAAACTGGAGCACAAGCTCCTGTATTCCACGAGGCCGTGTTACAGGGCCATAGCCTCAGACTTCGCAATGGTGTAGAAGCTTGAGCAGCTTGGCCTGGGAAGACTGTCAACCTTAAAGCCATGGGGACCCGACCTCTACAATGCCTTATACTTCACAGCAGAAACCTATGACGCCAATCAGCATACTTATGAGGTCTTAGGTAACGAGGGACAAAGACACCAGGTACAACTCAGCATGGAATTGATCAGAGATGCTTTGGGACTTCCCCACATGGATCAGTCGTATGTCAGGCTTACCAATGCACCTAAGTTGATCAGAGGTTTATTCAGGGGCATCCCCAACAAGGATGTCATTGAATGTGTTGATATAAGTCAAAGAGAGAGAGAAGGAGGAAGAGAGTTACACCATATAAGCTCCCAAAATACTAGTTCATATTGATTATGAGTTTGTATATATAGGTGACATCTAGGTCAAGTTAGTAGGGTGTGATGTATATAGCTCCAACACCCCCACTCAAACAAAGGTCTCTAGCTGCAACAAGTGAAAAAACCCTTGGGGAGTACAAGGGAAAAATCCGTGCCCCTATACATACATATCATATATAAAAGATCAATGTGAGTGATGTGAAAGAGTATCTACAAGGATACAAAAATACATTTTGTATAAGTTTAATTATTCAAGGTGTAAGTGTGAAAAGTATTAATCTCCAAAGCATGAAGCTACAACAACTCCAAGTTCTCCACATAATGATGTGAATCAAGCTTCATTGAGTCCTTTGGTGAATATATCTGCAAATCATCTGATCTTTGGGGCAATGCTCAATCATTATTAATCCTTTCTTCACTTCATGTCAAACATAATGATACTGAATAGAAATATGCCTGGATTTGCTATGTTGAACATAATCCTTGGCAAGACTAATGGCACTTTGATTGTCACATCTAAGTGGAGTACTTAACGATAATGGATGTCCAAGATCAGTAAGTAATTGACGAAGCCTACCAATCAACACAATATTAGAGCATCATCAATCTTGCTATCGTGAAGAGAAGAGAAAGGAAGTATCAATTGTGTTAATTCCATTCATGTGCATGTTCTATGTTTCATTCAATCTCTTATTCAAGTTTTGTAGAATTCCAGTGATTAATCACTATTAACAAGTTTATGCAGGTCCTTGGATAGTCGATCTAGACCACCCTATCTTATCCTAATTGGAATTGTGTATTATAGAAACACAATTGGTACCAAAAATAATTACATTTTTGGTGTATGCATAAACACACATAATCTAGGCATATACTCATCCACTCGACTACCCCCAAGCCGAAGGATGCACACATTAACATAATGAAGAAACACATACCTAACCTTGGTGTCCCATACCACCAAGAGATATGCCTTCAGTCTAGTAGCACATAGTTCTAGCATGAAATGGCAAGAGAGTAGATACTATGATCTACACAAGAGAACATCCCTTGAGAGTGCCCCATGCCCCTATTATATAGGAGAGCACTCAAGTGAATCTTGACTCTCCATTTCCATGTGTGACCCTTGGGTGCCTGACCCTAACCTCAACCCAAGGTTAGGTCTAACCCTTCCCCCACTAGAGCATGTTCCCATGCTCCCATGCTCCCATGCTCACATGCCTAGGGTGGGTTAGTCTCCTAGCATATGCATATATTGTGTGACATACTTCCCCTCTCTCAAAACATTGCAAGGTGAAAGCATGATAAGGTGGACAGAAAACTTGTTTCCTGGACAATGGTTTACAACTCATTGTGTGAAACACTTTTATGCAGAGTTAGAGAATTATAACATGGTTGTTTAATCTTGTTTCACATTTATTATATCTAAAAGACACTAAATAAATTTTTAAATACATCTTATGATGATATTAAATCCACTAATATTGGTTGTCTTCAACTGTGGTAGCAACCAATGTAACTGGTAGAAAGTGTACCACCTTATCATGTTTTCAACCTACACTCTTGCAATAATGAAAAGAAGGAAACCTATGTTGAACGTTCTCAACTCACTGCCAAGTCGAATCCTCGATTTCCCTAGCATTCCACTTAATTTTAACCTCAAGGATTAAGTGATTACAAAGTTTTCTTTACCTCCTAAATTCAAGTACCTTTTCAGACTCATGTGGAAAATAGGATAAATCCTTGACCTCAATGAGTTCTTGAGGACTAATTGTGTTATCCTCACCTCTCCGAGCTTCTCTTTGAGTTGGCTAACATGAAAGACTGGATAAACTCTGACATGTGGAGGTAGTTTCAACTCATACATAACTATGCCAATCCAATGTATAACTCGGAATGGACCACAATAACTACGAGATAATTTTGAGCACTTTCCTGTTGACAAAGTCTATGAATCTTTTGGAACTTAAAAAATAAACCAACACTCGTGGATTAAAAGATCAAGGTGAGTATCCCCTATCAGCATAAAACCGTGCTCTATCTTGAGCACTCTTGATAGAATCTTGAGCTTGGGTCAACATTTTCTTCATATCACACAAGAAATCCCTCGATGCATCAAGCTCAATGTCCTTAACACTAGTTTGGTACCAAAACAGGACACTTGAGTGTCCTTTTTTGGGGGTTGCGAAAAAAAATCAAACTCCTAATGTAGGCTTTAAAAACCAAAATGCTTCATTGGGCATGTAGAACATAATCCTATGCTTATGTAAAAAATGCTAAACATATAAAATACCTTTTTATTTGGAAGTACATAAGCAACAAAGTAGCATATGTCTTGAAAATGAACATTTTTCAGGATTTTTCAAGATTTTTCCAAATATGCAAGCATCATTCTCTCAAAAAAAAATCCAATGATATCAATAGCATTTTTCCCAAGATATTTTGATAGCATACATCAGTCCAAGGAGATAGAAGTTCACCAAAAAAATCATTTTCCTTTCCTAGAATTTTTTCCAAAAAAGTTGTATAAAATCAGCAAAAGTAACGCGTATTATCAAAACTCAATCACACCACTAAAAAAAATTGTAGCCCTATCAATGAGAATGTTGATTATTGGTTTTCATGCTTGAGATGAGATAAATAAGCCATAATTTGATATGTATGACACTAACTTAGCCTCCACTTAAGTAGGTTCTTATCGCCTAGTTCTAAAAAAACTGTAAAAAATAAAAATACAAAATTTGATCATCTTTTTTCAAAAACTAATCATAACTATGCTTGCACAAGTAGTCTACACCTATAGTTACAACAAATAATGCACTTACATAGCTTTTCCCTTTGATGAAAATCAAAATTAGGCTCATAATTAGACATTTTACGTATTAAAAACAGGTTGCGCAAAAGGCCATGTATGAGAAGAGGCCCAAAAAGTGGCTCTAAAGTTTTGGAAAATTCAAAACAAAGTAGTATTTACCCTATATAACATGGGTGCACCTCAAGTTTTACATTATTAGCTTGTATATGGAAGGAGAAAAATTCATGCTCCACCTGTATAAAAAACATCATTTCAATGTTAGCGAGTCAAAAATTTATCCAATAATTATCGTTTGATGATTCCAAGATTTAGTTTACATCATGGGCTTTCCATCAAGCCAAGTTTCATGATCAAACTATGTCCCTTCTAAAAGTTATGTACAAATTACTACTATTTTGAAAACAGCAAAAATCATGCGTTTTATCAGCATGCGTCTAAGAAAATTAAAATATTGCCTTGCAAAAGCTAAGAAAAGTGCAATTTAAAAAATCTCAAAATTTTTTTGGGTCTTGAGGAACATCTGTGGATGTTAAGCATTTCAAAACTCTTAACAGATTGCCCACAAAAATTCAAGAAAAATGCTAACTTTCAGGACATTTTAGTGTCCTCAAGACACTTTAGTGTCCAATTACAGAACTAGTGTTAAGACTGACATTAATTTGTGCCCTAGGTTCATACCCATACATAAGCATGAATGGACTATAACCAGTAGCTGTATGCTTAGAACTGTTATAGGCAAATTCCATCATTGGAAGATACTTTTCCCAACTTGATGGTTTTCCAACGATATACGCACGAAGCATGTCCTCTAAAATTTGATTCACACGCTCTATTTTCCCATTAGACTATGGGTGATCAGAGGAACTTGCACTCAAAGTAGTTTCCAATTTCTTGAAAACATTCAGCCCAAAATGATCCATAAACTTAGAGTCCTAAACCACAATATCAGAAGGTAGACCATACAATCTAAATAGTTGCTCAACAAATTGGTAAGCCAATTCCGATGCCTTGACTCTGGTCTTTGTGGGTAAAAACCTAGCCAGCTTTGACAATCTATCCATGACTACCCAAATGGCATCGTGATCCCTACTGCTATGTGTGGAAGTCCCATAATGAAATCCATGGAAATACTTTCCCACTTTTGAGACGGAATATCCAAAGGAAGTAATAACCCAACAGATTTAAGGCGTTCATCCTTGTTTATCTGACATTGATGACATCGTACCACATAAATCTGAATAAAATCCTTCATTTTTGGCCAGTAAAATGTCCTTCTAACCGAGTTCGAACCAAAGCCAAGGTTCGTTGTATGCCAGGATGTCTTGTCTCGTCGATGGTGCATCATGGCACTCAAAAAAGATCCCGAGTCTAATTTCCAGCACATCTAGCACGCAAACCTTATCATTTTGGAATAAGAGACCATTCTGAATAAAACACTGGTGGTTGGCTTTTCCTTGATTCACCGGATTTTGATCTACCTCAGAGTTGGTCCTTGATTCTGCCAAATTCCAATACTTTCCAAAGAAATTATCTGTACTGCATTTTCCCTTGAGTGAATCGTACAAGGTAGAAGTAATTTTTATAAATCTAAGTTTATTAACTTCACCAATTTGACTCAACATATCAGTAATGCGGCTCTAAGTCCTACATCAACTCGCTGTGTGAGACCCCTCTGCCCCCTCCGCGCACCGAATTCCCAATTGCTAGTAGAAGCGGAAGTAGCTTTCTCTTGCGCGGAACTGGGTTTCCCACTCGAGGCCTCGCCCTTGAATGTCCGGGCACGAGACTAATCTGGTGGTCATTCCAAAACCGAAACCGAGAAAATTTCCCTTGCTCGAAAAACCGGGACGATTCCACCTTTTTTATTTTCTTAACGAATTTTCTAACGGGGTCAAGAGACTAAACTATCCTTCACCTGATTAAACCAGATAGAAGGAAAACTATCACTGACTTAATATGAAAAAATCAACGCTTTTTTTCTAATCGAAATCAGGCTCAGCCATTGATCTAATCATTTGAGCAATTCTTCAAGTTTTTATTTACCTACTCAAATTCTAAGCGTATTCCTATTATTTCAATTTAATTATTAAAACTCCATTGATTCCAGCCTAACCCCATCCGGCCCATGGGTTAGCCACCACCCAACCACTGGAATCGGTAGAACTAGACAATTACTCACCCGCCCATAATTGAATGTTTTTCTTAACTTTTGCTTTCGAATACAGATACGCACACACTCCTCTTTAAAACTTTAACATATAAAATAATCCATTGACGAACAGTTATTGGTTACAGATGTCATAACTTAAAAATTCCATCCACACCCTTGTTTCTCAAAAAAATGTATCACTCTGGACTCTCCGTTGAGACTAAATGGTCAGCAAAAACGAGATCCAGTATAACATATTTCAATAATCATTTCGTCCATCCTATATATCTTCCACGACATACACATGGGTGTTCTAGGCACCACGAGCTCGTGCATCGCTTGGTCAGAACCCTCAAGGATCCTCCTTAGGTATCCTGGCACTTCACTCAGGGACCGCTTCGTCGGCCCTTGCCCATCGTACCGCAAGCGCACCATTTTTCAACCATATCGAGGCTGGTCAGCAGACCTAGGCAGGCTTTGCCGCTTGAGCTGTCCTTAGAACACTCCGCGCCAGCTGTTGCAATCGAACTTCCCTTAGAAAAACATGTACCTAATGCTCCCTCGAGCATTCTAGCGTAAGACAGTCCTTTAAGAAACATATTCATACGTGAATATGTACATGGAGTAATTATAATATTTCTTTTGGATGCAAAAATGGTGGGAATTACTCTTTTGGAATAACATAAAAACAAACAAAATTCTGGAAAATTTTGCCATAACCTCCTTTGTATGGCTGACCATTTCTCATTTTTTATCTTTCTTTATTTAACTTAATTAACCTAATTTAGAATTATAGAGCTCGAATCTACACAATTTTCTAAATTCAAAAGAGTAAACAATAAGAAAAGTTTAATTAATCCCTTAGTTAATCTTTCTAGGATTGAGAAAGGTTCGAATGTAAAGAAGAGAAGGGGGTGGCCTTTTTATCAAAGGCATAGCATTTGAATTTAATTCAATCATTTGCAAAACATAGACTTTTCATTTAAAATTTGTAAACAAAGTAAGAGAATTAGCTTACATGGAGCTTGTAAGCTCTACTTTGGCTTGAGGGATTGAGGATTCTACTATTGTTTGAAGCAATAGTGGCCACCAATTCTCTTTGGAGAGGATTAGGCCAAAAACAATTGAATTATTAAAAAATTCAATGTAGACGGCTCAGGACAGGAGTAGAGTAACAATGCATAAACCATTAAGCTATTACAAAGGGGGAGGATTTTATTTATAGGAAAAAGTGAGCCTCAAACCAAGCAAACTGATTCTAGAACTTCAGCTTACTTTTTGGATCTAGTTTTGAAATAGGAGAGAGGAGAGATGAAAATATCTCATTTTATTGATTAAAAATTGGGGGTAATGATGAGAAAAAGGCACCTACTTCATGAGGGAAGATCCCCACTCTGAGGTGTCAAAATTTAATTTTTTAATTCTTTTCTTTGGTCCTTAGTCCACTCTTCATCTTATGTGAGCATTTACTCATTTTGGGGGGGTTTTTCTTTTATTCTTCAATTTATCTCCTCCCTACATTTGGATTAATATTATTGGTCCATAGGAACCTTAATTGGACCATAATCCAAAATTTTCAGAAAATCTTGACCCTTAGGCTAAGGTCTTTTGTGCACATTATAATTTATTTATAATGCACCTTAGGAATTTCCTTTTAAACTTCTATTTCGGGGAAATTTATTTTAATAAGAAGGGATATTTTTCCATCCAGAGATATCTAAAAACTAAATTACCTCTCTCTAGAATATTTTCTCTCTCTAGGCCAAAACAGGTAAAAACAAGATCTTTTATTATTCTGAGAAGGGGATTGATTATAGGGGAAGAAACTGGACATCTTGAGGGGCTGGGGAGGAATCTTACACATCAACTTAGACCATCTAGCTTTTCTACGTGTCAAGTCCAGTTGATCACAAATATACTGCAAACAAAGAATGGTGATATGTCAAGACCATAAACGTAGACCCATAGAGAGACTGTATCCATGCCTTTAAAACATAAATAATTGCGTACAACTCTTTCTCTTGAATTGGGTACCTAGTCTATGCATCATTGAGTTTCTTACTCTCGAAGGCCAAAAGCATCCCATCGTGGAACAAAGTTGTGCCTATTGTAAAATCACTAGCATCAGTCTCAACGATGTAAGGCTTGTTAGGATCCTGCAAGGCTAACACATAGGAGCATCAAAAACTTTATTCAAAGTATCAAAATTTTCTTGTAGCTTCTCATTCCACTCAATCGGAGAATTAAAATTTTTATTTTTACCCTTAAGAAGTTTGTTAAAAGAAGGCACTGTCAACTTTGTATAATCCTTGACATATTTTTAAAGAAACACCAGGAAACCTAAGAAAGATCTTAATTTCTTGATCGTACACGAAATTGGACATTCCAAAACCTTTTGGATTTAATCCAAATCTATACTTAAGCCATTTCAAGATATCTTATGACCCAAGTGTAACAATTCCTTCTTGAAGAAATCACCCTTAGATAATTTACAATATAGTTTCTCCTTCCTCAGCTTTCGTAGAACCTCTTTGAGATGATCCTCATGCTCAGCCAAAGTTTTATTATCTAAGAAAGCCACCATGCATTTTCCTAATAGATTCCAAAATAAATCATTCACCATTTGTTGGAAAGTTGCTAGTGCATTAGTGAGACCGAAGGGTAACACTAAAAATTCGTAATGGCCATAACGTGTCCTAAAAGATGTTTTAGGAACATCTTCCTCTGCAATACAATTTTGATGATAACTCGTTCGCAAATCAAGCTTTGTGAAATACTTAGCTCCTTGCAACAAGATTGTATGATCTAGGTAATGGGTGTTTGTTTTTAATTTTAACCTTGTTGACATTTGTAATCAATACACATCCGTCAGGTATCTTGATTTTTTTTCTTAACCAGGAGAACTGGTGCACCCCAAGGAGACTTACTTGGTGTAATCTATCCCATCCTCAAGTATTCAACTAGTTTCTTTACTACCTCATCTTCCTTAGTCTAGCTAAGCCAATATGGAGAAATACTAATAGGTATTGCACCCAGTACAGCTCAATTCTATGGTCCACCTCTCATTTAGGAGGTAATCCGTGAGGTAACTCATCACGAAATACATCCTAAAATTTGCTCTTTATGGAATTTAACACTTTAGTTTTCGAAACATCTAAACAAATAGTGTTGAAATCAAAATGAACACATGACGACTTTGGATCCATAACCAATTAGAAAATTTCATAGTTAAAAAGGTTTTCCATTAACTCAATCTCATTAATGAAAGCTTCCTTGGATGCAACAATGTTTCCCTTGAGAGTAATAAGGTTTCTATTGTGACGGAAAGACATCAAATATTTGACCTAGTCAATAAAAAAATCTTTATTTTTTTGACGAAACCATTCTATCCCTAAATTGATGTCAACATGACCCAAGGTAATGACATTAAAATCTAGTCTTTTTGAGTACAACTGGATGTCTAGCAACAGTAGCTTTGACACCTTCACCCAAAATTGGACTTGTCATCTAGCCATCCTGACCTTATACATGTGATCATTCTGAGTGGTTTCCAGCTTCATCTTCTGTACCACAATGTTGTCAATAAAATTGAGAACTACCGGGATCAAACAATATATGAACCGGATGTCATTTTATTGTTCCATAAATATGAAAATAATTCGTTTGGACCAAAAACGTCTTTACTAAAAGTACAATCTGGACATTGTCTTCCTTTAAGATGCGTAATATTGACTTCAAAAAATTTACCTTGAAGTTCTTTAATATGCATAGATTTCTTTGGTACAAACTTCTTTAGTGCCACCTTTTGCCTAGGTGCCAAAGGTGTTGCAGCTCCATTCAAAGGAAATAATTTCTTCATGTGTCCCTTTTCTTTGCATTTGAAACATGTGAGATTATCCCTACTCATAAATTTTGGCTTATTGCTGGCGTTGTCAAAGGTTTTGGTGTAAAAACAATCTTCCTTGAGTTTACCTTTTCTCTCTCTTTATCATTTGAGCTTGTGGTTGCATGTTAGCTTGTGTTCTTTCTTGCTTGCATGTTGGATTGTTGGTTTATGTAAGTAGGGATGGTAATTATCTCTTTTCTCCTCTTCTTTACCCTCTCTTTGCTATCTACCATGTCCCTTTTGCATGCTAGTTGTATGAAGTAGAGGTTGAGCTCTCCATAGATCCCTCCTTCTTGCTTTCTACCTAGCATTTTGATCTCTCTTTGGGGGACACAGAAAGAGGAGGAGTGAGCCCCTAGCGGCTTTACATCGAGGAGTTAACCCTCGTACGGTTGGCCAACTGCAACTCTCTAGACTCGACTCTTGCATGCATCTTTCTTCTCTTCTTTCTCTCTTGTGTGCAAGGTAGCATGTTATTCTTAACATCTTTGGCCCGAACATTGTAATTTTGAGCTCATATATATAAATAATTTTATGGAATATAAAAAGGAACAATCCCATTTGTCTCACTTGAGTTTTCCTTCGCTCTCTCTATTTCTCATTTGAGCTTGTGGTTGCATGTTATCTTGTGTTCTTGCTTTCTTGCATGTTGGATTGTTGGTGTATGTAAGTAGGGATAGTAATGCTCTCTTTTCTCCTCTTCTCTACCCTCTCTTTGGTATCATAGATCCCTCCTTCTTGCTCTCTACCTAGCATTTGGATCTCTTCTTGGGCGACACAGGAAGAGGTGGAGTGAGTTCCTAGTGGCTTCACATCAAGGAGTTAACCCTCATAGGATTGGCCAAGTGCAACTCTTTGGACTCGACTCTTGCATGCATCTTTCTTCTCTTCTTTTGTTCGTGTGTGCAAGGTAGCATATTATCCTTAACAAAGCTTATGTGCTATGTGTGTGTATGTTGGTCTCACAGAGTGCACAATACAGGGTCAGCTTGCACTCCTTTTAGTATGGTGTTGATTGGAGCACTTGGCACATTATTCACCAAGATGAAATATGGATTCGATCTCTCCCACAGTTCCTCTGGTGAACTTCACCAATATTGCCAATAGTCATTCATCGACTTCCTTATTTGGCTTTTGGTTTTCCTTCTTCTGGTTCTGGTGCTTTGAGTCTGAATCTGAATCCAAGTCTGCATTCGAAGTGTCCCTGGAAGGGGAAGAGGGGGAGTGTTCTGAAAAGATGCAGGGGAGGAGAGAGCTTGAGCTCTTGCAAGCGCACACACACTCCCAAAACCCTAAAAGAGAACACACAAGGTGAGAGGCTGAAAATCTTCTTCTTCTTCACACAACACTCAACACACCATATACAAAGATAAGAGTACACACCATATGAAAAGGTACTCAACCAAATATATACTAGGGTTCTCTATAGTGTGAACCCAACTAAATGAGCTGGCGCTATAACTTTGCCAGTCTCTCTAGAATGGCTGTCACACAGCCTGTCATCCCACTGGCCGCATATCACCCATGATCTCACCAACTATGCCAGTGGTGTAAGTGTGGGGCCTATCCCCAAGGCGGGTCATCAGTGTCCACCGCCTCACTAGATGAGCTTGATATCTCAACACTCCCCCTCAAGCTCAACTCCATCTCATATACACCAAGCAAAGCCCTGAATCTGCGGAGCTTCTCTCTACCCAATGCTTTGTTGAAGATGTCAGCGACCTGATCCTGTGTGCTAACATAAACAAGGTCAACGTCTCCTGCCAAAACCTTCTCTCTAACAAAATGGTAGTGGACCTCTATATGCTTCGTGCGAGCATGAAAAAATGGGTTCCTGGCCAACTGTATACTACTAATGTTGTCATAGAAAATGACAACTTGTCCATCCATTGATAGACCCAAATTTGCACAAGTAGCTTTCTCAATCAAGCTACCTCACATGCTACCATAGCAGCACCTCTGCACACACTCGGCCTCTGTACTGGTGGATAGAGCAATCGTAGGCTGCTTCTTGCTACTCCAAGTCACAGCAGCACTCCCCAAAGAAAACATGAAGCCACTAGTAGATCTTCTATCTGAGATACTACCAGCCCAATTAGCATCTGTGTACCCATGTACACATATCTCTGTCCCAATTTTATAAAATAGTCCACAATGCAAAGTAGACCTCACATACCTCATTATGCATCTCAATGCATCCAAATTCAGCTTCTGAGGAACCTGCATAAACTGACTCACCAACCCAACAGCATAGCTCAAATCTGGCCTGGTGATTGTCATGTAGATCAAGCTTCCTACTATGCACCTACATACATAGTAGGATCCTCCAAAATCTCTCCTGAATCTGCACTCAACTTGCCATTCTAATCCAATGGCACTGAGATAGGCTTACAACTGTCATACCATACTTGGACAACATGTCCAAGCTATACTCTCTGCAGTAATCCAATACCATGTGGTGACCTAATCACCTCAATGCCCAAGAAATATCTGAGCTCTCCCAGATCCTTCATCTCAAACTTCTGTCTAAGCAAGATCTTTACATCAAAGATATCTACATCGTGGTCCCCCGTAATGATCAAGTCATCTACATAGATGACAACAAGCACAACCCCTCTATCACTGTGTCTCACATACATCGAGAAATCTGCATTGGCTACATGAAAGCCAATAGTGACAAGATATTCAAAAATCTTGTCAGACCATGCTCTTGGTGCTTGTTTTAAGCCATACAAGGCTTTCTTCAACCTGCAAACATGATCGGGGTGACTCACATCCTCATAACCAGGTGGTTGCAACATATACACCTCTTCCTACAAATCCCCATGCAAGAATGCATTCTTTACATCCACTGATGTAAAGACCATTGCTTTGACATAGCCACTACTATCACAACTCTCACTATTGCCATCTTGGCAACTGGGCTGAAAGTTTCCTCATAATCAATGCCATATGTTTGCGCATATCCTTTGGCTACCAATCTAGCCTTGTACCTACTTATGCTTCCATCACTGTTATGTTTTACTTTGTACACCCACTTGCATCCACCAATGGCTTTCTTGCCTTCACGCAATTGCACTAAATCCCAAGTCTCATTTCCATATAGTGCATCCATCTCCTCATCCATAGAGCTTTCTCCCAACACACATTTATAATAGCCTCATCAATGCATGTGGGCTCTACAACCTGTACAACTTTTGCCATGTATGCATAGTGCTGTGCCACATAACCATCATAGGTAAACCTCTGCACAGGATTCTTCACTCTCCCAGATCTTCACAGCTTTGCATTCATGGCTTCCATAGCCTTCTTTACACCAGGTGTTCTCATAGCTGGTATCCCAAGATCCTCATCAAGGCTCATCTCTGAGCCACTAGACTCTCCATTAACATGAGAATGCCCTGCTGAAATGTCAGGCATACTATAAGGGGCTCAACCACTTTCTCTTTGCCTTTATGTGATGTACTAATCACGTTTGCAGGACTGGTATTATGACGTAGCTTGCCACTCCATTGTCTATCAACTAAACCACTAGATGAGGACTCTCCTGGTCCACTCAAAGACTATGATTGCTGACTTGCATTCTGTGCAACCACATTTCCACTCACATCAGCCCCAACAGCTTCTTTTTCAGCAGCATACCAGCTACTCATCTCATCAAAACAACATCCCTGCTTACCCTCAACTCACGTGTAGCAGGGTTATAACACCTATATCCCTTTTGCTCAAGGGAATATCCAATAAACACACATTTTTTAGCTTTTGGATCCAGCTTAGTTCTCAGCTCATCTGGTACATGCACATATGCAATGCATCCAAAGACTTTCAGATGAGACAAATCAGGTTTTTTGCCCCAGTAAACCTCTCCTCTGGAGTTACATCATGTATGGCTGCAGTTGGAGTCCTCTTCATGATGTAAACTACTGTAAAAACAGCCTCAGCCATAGTTATGCGGCATATTCTTCTTTGCCATCAATGCTCGCGCAATCTCAGCAATGCAATCTCAGCAATGTGCATGTTTTTTCGCTCAGCAACTCCATTTTACTGCGGAGTGTATCTGCATGTAAACTGTCTCTGAATACCATTCTTCTGTAAAAATTTAGAGAATCCCCCTCCATCTGACCTTAGGCACTTTACATGTTTCCCTGTTTGCTTTTCAACCATAACTCTGAAATTCTGAAAATGAGTGAACACCTCACTCTTCTCCTTCATGAAGTATACCCACACTTTCCTTGTGTGGTCATCAATAAATGTCACATAATATCTGCAGCCTCCCATAGACATGGTCTTCGTAGGACCCCATACATCTGAATGCACAACATCTAGTTCATTTCTGCTCACATTTCTGTCACGTGGAAATACATGCTTTGTTTGCTTTCCAAATTGGCATGCTTCACATATTTTCTGCATACCTTTAACTTTAAACTTTGGCAGCCCTGTCTCACAATTCCTTTAGTTTGCATAGACTTCATTCTCTGCACATTCACATGTCCAATTCTTTTATGCCAAATGTCTGTGTCTGCAACAATTCCTAAACCATTTGCAAACATCGCAGCACTCACTTCAGGCATGTTTACATTCAATGTAAACATTCTGCCCACTCTGTTGCCTTTTGCAACCAACCTGCACTTGTCTTTAAAGTCTTCAACATAACAACCATCAGGGTTAAACCGAACCTGCAAACCCTGCTCAATCATCTGGCCAACTGAAACCAGATTCTTTGTTATGTTCAGAACATGAAGGACATCTGCAAGGTACTTCACTTTGCCATCTTGCATAGACAATGGCACATCTCCAACATGGGCAATTGGATGAGCAGTTTCATCCCCTGTTTCCACAAAACCTGGTCTTTCAAGGTTTTTTATCTCCTTGAACCACTCCCCATGACTTGTCATGTGGTTCGAAGCACCTGAATCAACGTACCATACTATCATCTTTATGTGCTGCTTCAACATTTTCAGACATGGCATTAACGACATGCTGCATATCAAACAACCTTTCATTATCCTGATTGTTTCTGCTCGAGGATGCATAGTTATTTTGCTGCAATTTTCCATTTTGCATGTCAGCCTGCTTCTTATGACAATCTGCCTGCTTACCATAATAAAACCATCCACGTGTATCATTATACTGCCTTTGCCAATTTCCACGACCTCTTTGACTCCCCCTGCCTCTCAAATGGCCTCTTCCACCTGTGTGTTGTTGTTGTTGTTGTGAATTCTGGGACTATTGTTGTTGCTGCTGCTGCTGGCCATAATTCTGATTACCTGTTCGGCCACCTCCTTGGCCGCGTCCCACAGGCTCCTCTACCTCGTCCTCTTCCTAAACTTGTGTAGAAGGCCTGTTGCTTTGAACTGTTTTTGTTTTGTGAAGAGTGTTGGTCTTCACCCAAACTCTTCTCTTCTATAATAATCAACATAGACACCAAATCTGTGAAATTGGGAATGTTTTTCCGAGTCTGAATAGACGTCTTAAACGCCTTGTATTGTGGCCCGAGACCACGTAGATAGACTTCCACCTTATCATCATCATCTACTGAAACACCAATAGATGCAAGGGATTCCACAATACCCTTGATCTTCAATGCATAGTCATTCACAGACATACTCTTTTTCTCCATAGTATGAAGTTCATTCTTCAACTGTATCTTTTGTGCCTTGGTATTCGTTTCATAGAGTTTTACCAAGGTGTCCCACGCCTCCTTGGGGGACTTGGCATCCTGTATGTGTCCAATCATAGTGTCTTGTATACTGATAGAGAGCTAATACATAACTTTTCTAGCTCCTTGGTTCCAATCCTTGAACTCTTTCACATCTGCAGCAGTCGGATTGATCTTCGCGGTATCTCCGGTGCCTCTTCATGCTCACCTTCTATGTAGTCCCAGTAACCCTTCCCCATCAGGAAATTTGTCAACCTGAACCTCCAAGCATGGAAGTTGTTCTTGTCAAGCTTCTCAGCAACAATCTGGTTTATGCCATTATTTGACATCTTGCCAGACACACAAATTGACCAGAAACAGCACTCTGGTTTGTCCTACACAAACTGCAGTATTTTTTACAGCGGTACTTACTACACTCAAATGTCACAACCAGTGACCTCAATGTGCATACATACACCCAATGGCAACTGTTGACCTCCTTGCAGCACACACAATCACACAATGTCTGCACAACCAATCTGTCTTCCTACAGTTCTTAAAATAGAGTTCTGCATAGAATCGATGACTTACCCCCCGCAGTGCTCGAAATCGCCTGCTTTCTGAAAAACGGAGGTCCTAACGTGCCCGAAACACGTTTTCGGCCCAAAAAATTTTCTCTGATAGGACAAAATTGTTGCCCTATAAATTTACTCCTGCGAAGAAAGCTCCTCTTGAAATCAGAGATTGTTTGCTGGTGTCTCTCGTAGAGCTCTCGACATAAGGGTGTAGTCGCTAACACAAATAGGGAAGAGTAGATGAAGCTCTTACCCTCGTACCGCTTCCTGTGCTTCTCTTGCTTGCAGCTCAGCCCTTAGCATGAACCAAGCTCTAATACCATGAAAAGATGTAGGGGAGGAGAGAGCTTGAGCTCTTGCAAGCACACACACACTCACAAAACCCTAAAAGAGAACACACAAGGTGAGAGGCTAAAAATCTTCTTCTTCTTCACAAAACACCATATACGAAGATAAGAGTACACACCATATGAAAAGGTACTCAACCAAATACAAAACACTCAACACACCATATACGAAGATAAGAGTACACACCATATGAAAAGGTACTCAACCAAATACATACTAGGGTTCTCTATAGTGTGAACCCAACTAAATGAGCTGGCGCTATAACTATGCCAGTCTCTAGAATGGCTGTCACACAGCCTGTCATCTCACTGGCCGCTGCATATCACCCATGATCTCACCAACTATGCGGGTGGTGTAAGTGTGGGGCCTATCCCCCAAGCAGGTCATCAGTGTCCACTGCCTCACTAGTAGATGAGCTCGATATCTCAAAATGCTCTAGTGCTAGGAGGGGGTGGGGTTGGATGTGTACTGGTGCTTGGGTGAGAGGGGCTGGGGGGTGGAGGTTGATTTGGGGAGAGATGACGGGGGTGGAGGTTAAGGAGGTTGGGCTCCTACGGCAACATCTCCACCGTCATAGTCGTTGCCATTGTCTTATTTGTCACAGTATTCTGGGCCATGTGTGTGGAAGAAGACCTTGGCCTTCGCAGCTTCCTCTAGGGTAAACTCCATGGTGGGGAACGCCACGTGCAAGTCATCAAACTGCATGATGCTTGTTGCTTCCATCATTTACTTCTAGATATGGCATCTATGGTGGTAAAGGATTAGGAGGCTAGCTACAAATTAAGGTTACATCTCGTCTTGGTGGAGGGAGTGGTAAGATGCATTCACGATCTCCCAACCTTTACAGTGGAGATAGTGAAGGGCTTTTGTGGTCATTTGGTATCGATAGGGGTATGGACACAGGCCATCTAGTACAGGCCATCTAGTATCAAGATATCAATGATGTCATTTGGGTCCCAGGGCATCCCAAAGCAGAGCAGCTGCGACCAACTCATGAGGTTTGCCTGGAGAGGATGGGTAGGATGGTTGAAGAAGATGTGGGAGTGGGTGAAGGAGATGAGGCCTTGGAAAAAGAACAAGGTGAGGAGGGTGATGTTATGGAGTGGTAGTTTTGTGAGGATGTATATGAAGGTGGTGCGGGATATTGGTTCATTGATTTAGTTGTCAAGTTGCAGCAGGTTGAGGTAGACTGTCTTGTAGTGAAGGTCGAGGAGCTAGTACGGGGTTTGTGGAGGGATGGCAAGGTCAGGGAGCTCCGTCGCAGTTTCCATCAAGGCATCCACCTTTATGTCAATGGCAATGGAGGAGGGGATAGAGGGTGTCAATGGGGGATGCGTTGCTCTTGCCTCTATGTCTTCTAGCTAGGCCTCTTTCTGGTGGAGCAACTCTTCGGTTTTCTCCCGGTAGCACTGGAAGTCAAGATGTGTCTTGCTAAGGGCTTCTTCCACTAATGTAGCTCTTTGATGAAAGTCTTGGCTTCTTCCGTTACTGTAGCTCTTTGATGGAAGTCTCTGTTTGCGGCTTGGTCTAGAGACAAGTCGCATTGGTAGCTTTCTGTGTTGCTTCCTATGATGCTTGGAGCTGGTGGTGCTCCTTCACATCGATGACCTTCCAGATATGGAGGTTGTTCAATGTAGATGTGTACAAATCATCGGTAGTTTGCCGAATCTAAGCTTTCGCAAAAGCAACATTTGTTGTTGTGCCAATGCTGCAACCTTTTGCTGGTGGTAAATGTAGTCTGTATATGCGTTATAAGTTCATGGGCCATGTGAGAGAAGCCCTGGGTGAAGTTTGGGACCTCCCCATGTGCTGCACGGACACTCTTTGCATACGCTTCACCGGATTTGAAGTTGCCAGTCCTTGCCCTAGCAGAGGTTATCCATGGTATTGAAGTGAGAGGATTGAGGAGAGGAAGGGCCAGCTATAGAGTAATGAGGGGGAAAATCATATGATCCTTCAGGGGGTGGGGTTTCAAAAAGGTTCTGCTCTAAAAGGTCATGTCGTTGTGCCTCCTTCTATGATGGATGCATTTTTATGTGCACATCATAACTTCCCACACGAGAACCTTCTCCAAATAACTCGATGTTGAAAGCCTCATGTTTAGAAGCTTGAAAAACTTGCACTTGTGTAGCTTCTGCATTAAAATCTAGTGCTTTCTAGATCCTTTTTGCAACTTCTTCTGAAATACCTGTTTTGTATCTCGTGCGATGACTATCTTGTGACATATTAATTCTAAATGTATTTTCCTCTTTGCTTCCCATTTATGGGGTTGACTTGAGCTCATATTAATTCTAAATGTATTTTCCTCTTTGCTTCCCATTTATGGTTGACTTGAGCTCATAGGAGTTTGTTTCTCTCTTCCCAATATCTTACTATGTAAGCACCAATGCATTGACCTCCTCACAGTAGTCATATTAGTGCCTTCAGCCCCACGGGCCATAGAGTAGGCACACTGTGTGGGGGATATTCAATGTTCTTTTCCATAGCCTATGTATGCAGGATGTCATTATTTCAAAACCACACCATTTGACTAGTCTTCCCAGCAGCATGGGACCTTGTTGAAAAAAATGATGGTGCAGGTTCTCATTTTACACATCCTACAATCATGGCGACCACACTTACTACTCCCTATATGACCCAAACATTGTACTCAACTGCCCAATGGAGTTCTCCTAATTGCCCAAAATGTCTTGTGTATGGGTGCTTCCATTATGATCTTGTCACTTAATTCATATCTTGTGACCACATCTTCATCGTCGATAAAATATATTTTCCGTCCAATATACCTCTTATCTCTCATGTGCATGTTGTATGCCGATCTATGACTAGCATCATCATCCACATCAATTACATTAGATTTTTGTCTCTTTTGTCGGGCTGATTCTTGATCACCTGCCAATGGAGTTGGAGCCTTGTACATGGGTGTACCTACAGTGATGCTCTTTACTATCCTTTTACAACTTGGGCTAGGCCTGGATTATGCTCATTTTCCCTCTCAATGAAATTTTCAAGACTTGGAGCTACTCCAAGTCTTGTACATGGCTGTCTCGAGATGGCTGTACAAGACTTGGAGCTACTCCAAGTCTTGTACATGGCTGTACCTACAGTGATGCTCTTTACTATCCTTTTACAACTTGGGCTAGGCCTGGATTATGCTCATTTTCCCTCTCAATGAGATTTTCAAGACTTGGAGCTACTCCAATATGCTTGTCCATCATGTAGGAATTTTACTTTACACTCTGAAACAAAGCATTAGCCATGTTTAATACACATGCATTATACAGCGTTATTTAATGTTTGAAACCCTCCCCAGCTAACCAGCTTCCATGTTTAGCCTCTTACAAGTTTGTTCATGGAGTACATGAATAATTATCACTCTTCTCCACCTACTCAACAGTTTGAGACATATTAGAAACAACATTAAAGACACTAGTTTTTAAGACAATGGTTCTTATACATACAAAAATCATTACACTGGCCCAATGTGCAATGCGCACTTCCCACTCCACCATTGTCAGATAAGTCAACCTTAAGGTAATGCAACCTTTTTTGTTGACTTAGTCTGCCACTTCTCACACATGCTATTATGTACACCTTGGAAAGACTTTATAACATACCTTGTGGTATGTATATTTAGGCTTTATGCCCAATGAAATAAATAAGAGGGTTCCCTACCTTTCACTTCTTGTCCTTCATTGTAGACTTCGCTAATGGCATTCCAATTTGCTTGGGCTTCATCCTTAGTGAAACCAAAAAAGATTACCTTTTCAAACCCATGTGTCACCATAACATTATTATGCACTCCCAAAATAATACTTGGGAAGTCTTGTCCTCTTCTTTCATCTCACAAGTTGCAATAGTTAGAAGCTCCTATAGGATATAAATAAAAGTCAACAAAGAACTACTTTTTTCCAAATACTATTATTACTACATTACCAAGGATCGTAAACATGGCAGGCCATTGTTACCCAATCCATGATGCATCTAGTGTGGTCAAATTGGATCCAATCTCTCCTTAGATCACCATTCCTTGAACATCACATTATATTGAACGAGTTCGATGCCAGAGGTTGGTCCTTTAGTAAACATCTTGAAAAAAAAACAACAATCAACCTATAGACCCTTGATGAAGTCATAATTGCAATCCCTCTTCAAACGTAGAAATTCATTATAGCCAAAAGATCAGACAGGTGGTCCTTGGCGTGCATGCGCTACCAACCTTCGAAACCTACAAAAGAAAGGAAAGTTTAATCACTTCGTAAATATGGCCTTAACAAATGCTTCATTACTAAATCAACTCACAACTTGTTCTAAACTACCGGGCCGAGCAATGTGTATTAGAAGTCATGTTAGTCTATCATCTCACTAGGCATGACATAGTACACATAACATACACAAGATGCCTTGCAAGTAGCTGGCTTTTTGCAATACTGACAATTGAGCTTTCCATCACTAATGGCTAGGACACCAACCGCACAAGTTTTCTTTATGCACCCTTTGAAACTAATGTCATGAAGGAAGCCATTTTTGAAATACCAAGGGCATGTAGTGTGTAAACAATGCATTTCACCAATTCCATGGCTTATCCTACACACCCCTGGAAAGTTGACATTCGATGTAGCTGCCTTTGTCTACATGTGACCATCATACTTTTGATCCATGGCATCCATTCTTGCTCCCAAACCCATGGTGGCCGGAAACTCAAATGTTAGAATTTGGGAAGCTCATTCACCTGTAATAAAGAGAATGTGGGGGAGAGGGAGAGCGTCAAACCCTAGCAAGGAAACACACACACACACAAGAGAGAGCAAGATACAAGAGCGAGATGGATAGCTGAATTTTCTTATATCTTCTTCTTCTCTACTCAACCAACATAACATAAAGATAAGAGTACACACTACATGGGTTAGTACTCAACTACGACAACATCATACAAGGGTCGACGGTCCATAATGTGAACCCGACTAATTGCTCAAAGGCACCCTCATCTCACCAGTTTCATTGTGGGGGAAAATAAGCTTGGCCTCCATAATAGAGAGAGAGAGAGAGAGAGAGAGAGAGAGAGAGAGATGTGTGTGTGTGAGTGAGATAGAGAGAGAGAATCACTAATATAAGAAAAAAAACCAAATCTTGTTAGGAGATTCTAAATATATCAAATGATAACTAAATATCATTTACATTACCTTTTTGCACTAGGGTAAGGGTTAGTGTTAATAATTTTATTTATTTTTAACCAAAAAAATATTTAATTTTCTTTTTTTAACTCTTTTAATTATATTTCTTATTATTCTTTTAAATGTTCTTGTAACTAATTGTTTGACTATCATGTAGTCCCTCCTCTCAATCAGTCTCTCTCTCTCTCTCTCTCTCTCACACACACACACACACACAAGCTTGGCCTCCATAATAGAGAGAGAGAGAGAGAGAGAGAGAGAGAGAGAGAGAGAAAGAAAGAGAGATGTGTGTGTGTGAGTGAGATAGAGGGAGAGAGTCACTAATATAAGAAAAAAAACCAAATCTTGTTAGGAGATTCTAAATATATTAAATGATAACTAAATATCATTTACGTTATTGTTTGCACTAGGGTTAGGATTAGTGTTAATAATTTTATTTATTTTTTACCAAAAAACATTTTTATTTTTTTTAACTCTTTTAATTATATTTTTTATTATTCTTTTAATTTTTCTTTTAAATGTTCTTGTAACTAATCGTTTGACTATCATGTAGTCCCTCCTCTCAATCAATCTATCACACACACACACACACACACACACACACACACACACACGTCATCTCTCCCTCTCTCCCTCTCTCTCTCTCTCTCTCTCTCTCACACACACACACACACACACACACACACAAAAACACACACAAAAACACACACCTCACCTCTCCTTCAATCTCTCAAACAGACACATGCATGCCTTCAATCTCTCTCTCTCTCTCTCGCTCTCTCTCTCTCTCAAATAGACACACACACACACACACACACATTGCAAAAAACATATAAGATATGGAAAATCCAATCAAGAGTTCAAACCCTTGTCCATCCATAGAGATAAATCACATCACAAATTAACCACATTATAGAATTAAAAACACAAATATATTCATTTGACATATCCATCGATTTTACGTTTGAATAGAATTACGTGGATTTTGGGTACTCTTCAAATTAAGATCAAAATAAGAGAAACACTTTGGACTATTTATATTATTAGTCTCCAAAAATGGAAAAAAAGAAGGTGTCCAATTAGAAAGCCAAAATTTCTATCTTGTTTTCCCTTGAGATATATAGGCACTTTAAGTTTTTGTTATGTTCCTGGAACTTGGATTAGCTCTCAAAAAATAAAATCTTAAGCATTGAGTATTGCAACACGTTGGATGATTGGAAATGTGGATCCAAGAAACCATTTTCTTTGGTGATGCATAGGAATTTGGTCGTAATGCTCACTCTCACTAGTAACTAGGTACCTAGGCACCATGCTTTTGTCATTCACTAGTAACTAGGTACCTAGGCACCATGCTTTTGTCATTCACTCACACATTGGTGTGTGATTATGTGACATATAGGATATGGAATTGAACTTACCATGGGGGGGAAGGGGGGCATGGGCTATTCATATACACAAATAACAGTGAGACAAACTTATAGGCTTTGCTAGCAACTGCCTTCCCCCCTACAAGTTAGCAAGACTTTTTTGCAAGCCCTAAAACTTGTCATAAAATTCATTTAAGGGGTGGATCTTTGCATCTCTATCTCATCATGATTGAGCCCAAGGTACTCTTTTATAGTCTGGTCTTGGATATTATTAGCACCTATCCCAATTATAAAGTTTTCTCTTGCAACTAGTCTTGGATATTATCATGACCCATACCAATTATAAGGTTTTTTCTTGCAACTAGTCTCCAACTAGTATGCTTTTAATTGACCCAAGTCCAATCCATGCCTCGTCCTTGCTAGCCCAAAGCTACTTGGGTGGACGGTTGATGTGGCTAGGATCAACAGTATGACCAGATCTTGCTTAACACCTTCTTCTACCAATTGCTTGAGATCGCTACCATTGCTGGAGATCGCTCAGATTGTAGGCGACGTCGTCCACATGAACTTGACGTGGCAGGTGACATGGCAGTTAACCACCACATCAACTGCCACGTCCAGTTGACCTCTTCAAAACGTTGGGTTGAGATGCTCAGGAGCTAACCGCTTCAAAGGATCTCCCTCTAACCACGCGCTTCTACTGCTAAAGCGTTCTCTTTCCACGCGCTTTTGTTGCTCAAGCTCACTTCAAAGGAGCTCTCTCTTTTCACTGCTCAAGCCGCTGAAAGCACGAGTTACGCCTCCACCTCCATGCTTGCCTAGTTACACCAACGCTTGCCTATCTACTCAGTGTATGTTGGCACTAAAAGCGGCGCTGCTGGCCGTCTTAAATAAAATTATATATATATATATATATATATATATTTGGGTGCCTACTTTAGCGTCCAATTTTTGGCAAGATATAAGCCCCCCCACCCCCTCTCTCTCGTTTTGGTGTTGCCCCAACAATTTGTGTGGGTCTAAAGGACCCTTATTGGAATTTGGTAATCTTATGTGATTATTACGATCATGTATTATCAATCCTATGTGTGTTTGTCACAATCTGATTAAGATTATGATCATATATTATCAATCCTATGTGTGTTTATCATAATCTCTATTATTTTATACAAGTTTTGCCATTGCTATGGGAATGGATAGATGGACAATATGGTTTTGCAATGGCTGCATTCCTTCTAGGTTGGCACAAATGTATAGAGTTGAAGATGGAAAATTTGCACTTGGTATTTGATCCATCTACATCAACACATTAATGAAGTCCTCAAATTGATAGACTTTATATAGATCATCAAACTAAACTCCCTCAAGTGATCTAGTTGTATAACTCAAGTCATCTTATTAGTTTTTGTTAATTGTGCCTTTGTTCTCTAGGTGCACCGAACATCTTACAAGATCCCAAAACACAACCACCAACTACACACCCGTAGGACCTTACTTTCATGTCAAGGGTAAGCTCGAACATGTACTATAAGATAGAGAAATTAAGTACATGGATAGGTTAGGTTATATTTAACCATGGTTAGTTTGTGTGTGTATAAAAGGCCATCTTGCAAGGATGTGACATTCTCTCTCTCCCTTTATCATTTCTTAATACAAAGTCTTGCACATCTCGCATGCATCTCTCCCCCCCACAAATACACACACAGAAAAACACAAATGAGTCACACACACTCTCTCTCTTTTTGCACAAATTGTAAAAATGATTATCTCTCTCTCTCTCTCCTTCCACACAAACATGTACTCGCTTGCTTTCTCTCATATACACAAATCTCTCCTATATACACACATTCACGCTAAACCAAACTCATGCACGTACACACACACACATATTAAAACACACTCACGTACACACACACATACTAAAGCACACATGCATACACACACTCGAGAAACATACACTAACAAATTGACACCACTCCCCTTGAGTTTTAACTCATTTGCAATGTTGTATGTTGTAGAATGGCTTCATCAACCCGTTTTTTATGAAAAGCTCGTCAGCAATCGGAGGTCATTAACATTTCTCAATCGACAATATCCAAGAGCATTGAAAATGCAGGGCCAAGTAAGATTGTGTCAAATGTGGTCCAAGAAACTATTGTAATAGGCTCCTCTACCCCACAGATCTCTCAAAAAAGGGTTATCAGCCAATCAATGGAAGAAGAGGATGATAACTTGCCTGCACTACCTGAAAATTTTGGAAGATTGGTGCAAACTGAGATGTTGTGGGACTGGTTGTCTTCACACTTTGTTGATGATGTGATACTTCCACATGTACCATAGAATAGGCTTTGTGTGAATCTAGCCATTCAAACTACAAACGACCTTTGGAGCTTGCAGAGAGCTTAAAGAGCTTAAAGAGAGCAACAGTTAAGTGCCATTAGTGTGGGAGAGTTTATATTGTTTTTGAGAGTTTTCCTGGGGACGCTTCGTAGACCATCATTAACCCTAAATACCCAAGATGGAAAAATGGATTTTGGTGGCAACAATTGAACATGTTTGATGAAAAGCTCAAACAAACATGGAAATAGACACACTTTGTCAGGAAGAATTTAGTTATTTGGATGGAAACCACAGAGTTGTGTCATGGCTACAATCCATGCAAAAAAAAGAGTTACATTCACACTACTTTCTTTGAAATGTTTTCTAATTTGCTTGAGAGCTCCAATATATGGCTCTTTGAATACGTATAATGGTTACATTTAAAAGATATCTATCCTCAAGTTTGGTGTCGCATCATTTCCTTTACAAAAGAAGAAGAGGTGGAATTATTAAATAAACCTTGCAAACCTCAATAGGTATACAAATATTTCACAAGTTTGACAAGAGGTTCAATTTCTTGTATGAAAGATTCATCGTCGATGGTGATTGAATGGGTTTTGTTTTTTTCAATAGGGTGTTTCGTATACATGCACCACACACACCAGGCCATGATATTGTCTTATGCAACCTTTTGGTCTTACAACATGGTGACTCATGTACATGTACCACACACACCAAGCCATGATATTTTTCTTATGCAACCTTTTGGCCTTGAAAATCCAAATACTCTACTACAGAAGCAAACACAGGAGGAACGGAAGTGGGCGTCAATAATAGTGTCTCGTCGTGTACATGTACCACACACACACACCAGGTTATGATATTTTCTTATGCAATTTTTTGGTCTTGCAAATCCAGATACTCTGCATAGAAGCTAACATAGGAGGAACAGAAGTGGGTGTCAATAATAGTTTCTCGCAATAATAAAAAAGTGAGAAAAACAAGTTGGTTTAGTGTCCCAAGGCATTGTTGTCCCAATTTGTTTTCCACGTAATGTTTATATACACCTCTCATATTTGCATCAAAGACATACCTTGTTTAGCTCTCGTTTTCTTACAATTTTTCTTCTTGATTTGTAATTGAAGGATGACTTTAAGAAGATGATTCAAACAAATACAAGAGTTGTCTAAGAAAGGGGAACATACTAGAGGTGTACCATAATTACTTGAAGAAAACGGAGCTCATTTTCATGACAAAGGGCTACATATTCGCAGCCCCATTACAAATCCTGCAAAGGGAAAAAGAGGTGGAAACTTTGCAGAGAAGATACCACTGCTTGAAAGATTCTCTTCGTAGGCTTATGGTGGCCAATCTTGTTTGGATATGCAATCAAATATGTCAAATGATGTAATGAGTGCCACGGACCACAATTCCTCACAATAAGGACTTGATGTCTATCTATCCTGTAATGTCCTTGTAACCATTCGAGAAATGGGGCATTGATTTTATTGGTCCCATTAGCCCGACTACCCAAAACATCCAAGCATGGAATATCATAGCAGCACAAGGACTACTACACAAAGTGGGTCAAATCTTGAGCCACAAGGAAGGCCGACACAAGGTCCACATCTAATTCCTTTACGAGAATGTAGTCACTTGATTCAAGTGTCCTCTTGAGCTTATCAATGACAATGGCACCCATTTCAAAAATGAGGTAATACGATTCTTGCTATAATAATTATTGGCCATCTACCCTATTACCCCCAAGCTAATGGTCAAATATAAAGTACTAACAAAAATCTATGTACCATCTTAACCACTAGGAGAGGCAAGTCACAATTACTGGGAAGAGAATTTTTTGGCTACTCTGGGCTTATTGGGTGGCATACAAAGTGGCCATTAACACAACACCCTTTAGCTTAACATATGGAACTATAGAGGTCATTCATATGGAATTCTTAGTGCCAAGCATAAGGGTTTCAATACAAGAAAGGCTCAATGGGAATGTTTTAAGCGATTGACTCTTTGATCTTAAGAAACTCGATGAAATATGTCTCTACGAGCTATGTATGGTGTGAGGTGAAAAAAAGAAAGAAAACCCTGCCTCTATAGCCCTTCCACCTCGCAAACTTGGAATACACACACGAACGGGGGCACCACTAGCCACCGGCTGGAACAATTCTCGCACTCACCACCCAACCCACGCCAGACAGACAGCATAAACAGGGGCACCATACACAACACAAACACCCAGCAATATATTCCAGAAACAACACTTCATACAAGCTTCTCTCGACACAGAAGCCTTACTCACACAACCATAAAAAACTCACTCAGGCCTGTCAGCCGAGGACACACCACATTCCCAATAACCATAAACCTCTCGCCTGCCTGTTGTACCAATCACATCAGAATGGACCCGGCCACTCACTCCAGAAGGCGCCCACACCAGCTAACCCTCGAGTCCTCTGCGACCCATCACTTCTGCATGTGTTGTCAGCAGCAGCTACACCATCATCTCTCTCTCAGTCTCTGTGCTGATCCTCTGCCAGCTTCACAACAAACCCAGGCAGCTTATCTGCCTTGCTACCGGCCCACCACCAAGCAGCAAACCTGTCTTTCTCTGCTTCACTCGGCACCCTGCTCTGTCTACAACCCTATCTCCAAGGCGGCCCACACCAGCCAGCCTGTCACCTGCGCCATTGTGTCCAACATCAAATTGCTGGGCTTGAGATCTCTGTGCACTACAACCATTTCCCACTCTTCATGCAGGTAGGGCAGACCTACCACCAAACCCTTGAACACATGGTAACTCCTCTTCCACCCAAGCACCTCATGTCCGTCTTCACTTTTAAGCCACTTGTCCAGGCTCCCGTTGGGCATGTACTCGTACACCAGCAGCAGCACCTTACTCACACACGGCTGTGCTCCACTACTAAGCCCCTTATGTGTTGTAGACCAGTCGGCTTCCAGCCGAACCACCTGTCTCTCTGCTCTCCACTAGGGAGGCCTACCACCTGCAGCTACTTCTCCACTGCTCTCTGCTGCGCCAATCACCAGGCTACCGGTTGCGTTTCACTAACCTCTCCGTTGCCAACGCCCATCGCCAGCAGCTCGGCTTCCTTGCCTTCCACCTGCAGCGCCTCACGCACCGACCACCAGCCCGTCCACGCACTCTTCACCAGGGAGGCCCACCATCCTTTCCTCGTTGCAGCATGGCGTAGCCCAGTCGCCAGCAACCTCTGCAATCAAATCAGAGCCCCCAACTCTCTCAAAACGGCGACCTCCCTTTTACTGCACGCTGCCGACTCGCCACCTTCTCGAATATGCGCTGGCGGCAGTTCCAAGCTCCATGTGGCCTTCAATTTTATGGCCACGTTTTTTATATCCTCATTTATTATTATTTTTTTAAGGCCTATAAGATGGCCTCCATATACTTTCCATATCATGTCCAAGCTATATTGGCCATCATCCATTATTACTCCCATGCTTTCCACACTTTCAAATGCCACTTGTGCCCATTCTTTTCTTTGACGACACACACATATCAAGCCATCGAACGGCTGAACAGATGCAAACTGACCACATTCTGGACAAGCTTGTAACAGGCTCAAATCCAACCGATCCACACTGCACACCTGGCAAGGCATTCCACAGCCAAGTTCTCATTCACACCATGCACACGTATGTACACAAGCCAAAAAGACCACTCAGAAAAACGCCTGACATACTTTGCCACCCCCCCATCTGCTAGAGCATTCATGCTCAGCAGCATTCAGCATAGTCTGATAGCTATCCACCAGGATCAAAAGGAAACAGCAACTCACCATCCCATTTTCTAGCATCTGTTAAACACCATGGCTGCATCACTGCATACCAGACATCAACCATATCCAGAAAATCATCCACATCCATCATCTGATCAGCATTCACCGACTCCGACCACACAGCATCATCTTCAAGCCTTTGCTCTTCACCCACAACAGACCTCCTCATCTTCAAAACCTGTGGCATTGCAGCATCTAGCATCCCATCCATCAACACCAGTGAAGGCCAGGTTCCAGCATCTTGACCTTTCTTCACAGAGGAATCCACATCCTCTCCAATGGGAGTGTCCACAAGCACTTCCAATTCCTGTAAAACAGGCATCTCCTCACAACCATTCAGCTCAACTGGTTCAAAATACTTGTCATCCAGGGACTTTGCCTTCAGCATTTCAGCAATCCGCAAAGAAGCCTTTCCTACACTCTCGACCATATCAGCATCCATCTCCATCTCTGGCTCCTGTTCATCAAGGCTAGCAACTTCCCAGATATCATCCTCAGGCACAATGCTCACCACACAACGCTATTCATCAGCCAAATCAACATGTATACCTTCTTGAGTGTTGCCAACCCCCCTGGTATCATCGTCCAAAGACTCCTCAGCACCTAATGCATCCAATGGAAGAACATCCATTCCATTCATTGCAGGTACCATATAATCATCCAGCTGTCCAAGAAAATCCATAATGATGGAGTCTTCCTCCATGCTCTCCACATCCGCATCTGTCTTCACTTCATCAGAAGTCTCTACCCCATCCTCCTCCCTTTCTGTATCCAGCAAAGAATCATCCTCAAAGCACCCTGTATCCAGCTCCTCTTCCTTCTCATTAGCCAATCCCAAGGTATCATCCTCGTTACTTCCCTGTGCATGCATGTCATCCAGATCCAAATGATCTTCAATAGAACCTTTCAACTCACTGTCCTGTACAGCCATAATGTCCAAATCCAAAGAAGAATCCACTGGCAACTTCTCATCTTGCTTTTCATCCAGCTTCACCTGCTTCTCATCCACCTGCACATGCTTTAAAGACTTTGGAAAAAAAATCAGAAGGCATATAAAACATACCCCTTTGCACCTGTACCGGCCTTTGAGGCTCCTGTCTAATCAAACCTTGCATAGGACTCTTATCCACCTCAACCAAATTCACATTCATATCCCTCACAGACACAACACCTTCATACGGATAAATACCCATTTCCATCTGCTTCAAAACCTTGCCTTCCTTTTCCCTAGCAACCCTAACTGCATCATCAAATGACCTGGGATTTTTCAACTCAACTCTGACCCTCAAATGAGGTAGCAAACCATCAACAAACAAGCTCTTCTTCAGAAACATTGGAGGAACTTCCTGCTTCAATGTCACACACCACTTACTCCACAAACATGTAAATACCTTCACAAAATCGTCCAGTGATTGTCCATGTACCTGCTTCAAGATGCTCAACTCCTGCCAAAGCACACTAGGATCCTCCACTTGCTGAAATCACTCCAAAAGCCCTTCCTTTAACCTGTCCAAGGTCAAAACACCAGCATCCTGTGCTTCAAAACCCTTAAGCCAGCTTCGGGCATCTCCCTTCAAGAAAATCTTTATCAGCTTCAGAACCTGCTCTTCATTTGTGACATGATTGCTAATGCATGCCAACTCCATCTGCTCCAAAAAGTCAACCACATCTTCTCCCTTCCTGCCATGAAACTCTGGATAAAACCACATCATGACAACCTGTACCAGTCCCTAAGCTCTCCTCAGTGGAACACACGCCCTTCTAGGCAATGCCAGAGCAACTCCTCAGTCAAACCACGCCAAAGTTATCCTCAGTGGGTTAAAAAGCAGAAAACACCTTCCTTCAATCTCCTACTCTGGGGCATACACCCTCGTAAGAGACACTTGAGCAATTCCTCAGTGGGACAATCCTTGAGCATTCCTCAGTGGGGGCACCAGAAGGATGTGAGGTGAAAAAAAGAAAGAAAACCCTGCCTCTATAGCCCTTCCACCTCGCAAACTTGGAATACACACACGAACGGGGGGCACCACTAGCCACCGGCTGGAACAATTCTTGCACTCACCACCCAACCCACGCCAGACAGACAGCATAAACAGGGGCACCATACACAACACAAACACCCAGCAATATATTCCAGAAACAACACTTCATACAAGCTTCTCTCGACACAGAAGCCTTACTCACACAACCATAAAAAACTCACTCAGGCCTGTCAGCCGAGGACACACCACATTCCCAATAACCATAAACCTCTCGCCTGCCTGCTGTACCAATCACATCAGAATGAACCCGACCACTCACTCCACAAGGCGCCCACACCAGCTAACCCTCGAGTCCTCTGCGACCCATCACTTCTGCATGTGTCGTCAGCAGCAGCTACACCATCATCTCTCTCTCAGTCTCTGTGCTGATCCTCTGCCAGCTTCACAACAAACCCAGGCAGCTTATCTGCCTTGCTACCGGCCCACCACCAAGCAGCAAACCTGTCTTTCTCTGCTTCACTCGGCACCCTGCTCTGTCTACAACCCTGTCTCCAAGGCGGCCCACACCAGCCAGCCTGTCACCTGCGCCATTGTGTCCAACATCAAATTGATGGGCTTGAGATCTCTGTGCACTACAACCATTTCCCACTCTTCATGCAGGTAGGGCAGACCTACCACCAAACCCTTGAACACATGGTAACTCCTCTTCCACCCAAGCACCTCATGTCCGTCTTCACTTTTAAGCCACTTGTCCAGGCTCCCGTTGGGCATGTACTCGTACACCAGCAGCAGCACCTTACTCACACACGGCTGCGCTCCACTACTAAGCCCCTTATGTGTTGTAGACCAGTCGGCTTCCAGCCAAACCACCTGTCTCTCTGCTCTCCACTAGGGAGGCCTACCACCTACAGCTACTTCTCCACTGCTCTCTGCTGCACCAATCACCAGGCTACCGGTTGCGTTTCACTAACCTCTCCGTTGCCAACGCCCATCGCCAGCAGCTCGGCTTCCTTGCCTTCCACCTGCAGCGCCTCACGCACCGACCACCAGCCCGTCCACGCACTCTTCACCAGGGAGGCCCACCATCCTTTCCTCGTTGCAGCATGGCGTAGCCCAGTCGCCAGCAACCTCTGCAATCAAATCAGAGCCCCCAACTCTCTCAAAACGGCGACCTCCCTTTTACTGCACGCTGCCGACTCGCCACCTTCTCGAATATGCACCGGCGGCAGTTCCAAGCTCCATGTGGCCTTCAATTTTATGGCCACGTTTTTTATATCCTCATTTATTATTATTTTTTTAAGGCCTATAAGATGGCCTCCATATACTTTCCATATCATGTCCAAGCTATATTGGCCATCATCCATTATTACTCCCATGCTTTCCACACTTTCAAATGCCACTTGTGCCCATTCTTTTCTTTGACGACACACACATATCAAGCCATCGAACGGCTGAACAGCTGCAACTGACCACATTCCGGACAAGCCTGTAAACAGGCTCAAATCCAACCGATCCACACTGCACACCTGGCAAGGCATTCCACAGCCAAGTTCTCATTCACACCATGCACACGTATGTACACAAGCCAAAAAGACCACTCAGAAAAACGCCTGACATATGGCATGATTGTAAAAAAACTAAGGAACAAGCAATGGTTTGATGACCAGCTTAAAGACAAAGAGATGAATGAGGGGGATATGGTCCTTCTTTATAGTAGAAGGAACCACAAAAGAATCTTAAATATAGAGGACCAGGACCTTTCCTAGTAAATGAAATAACCCCAGAAGGTGCTATATGCATTGAAACACTCGATGACATTAAAATGGCATGTTATTTCATTGATAACAAATTGCGGTGCGATGAGGACCACTCATGTAGAATGCCTTAAAGGAATTCACCTTAAAAAGGAGGAAAAGCCAAAAAAAAAAGTGAGATGAAAAAGATAGCCCAAAAGGAAGCCAAGGAAAGGTAAGCGAAACTTAGAGGAAAGAAAATCTTTGTGAACACACCTCAAGTAGTTGACCTAAAAGAGGAGGATTGGGGTTAGGAATGACCACACTGACAAGATTTACCCAAAATTTAGCACTAGTAGTAGACACGGGTGCTAATCATAACTTAATGTCCTATGACATGCGGGACTCTCTAGGTCAACCATCTTTACTCAACACCCTAGCCATAGTTGCTATGCCATTGTTTCTTCAAATTGTGTTAAATGCCTAGGTGTTATTACAGTTCTATTTCACATTGGACACCCAAAGGAAAGTTCTATGCCATATCTATAGGGATAATGCAAGAAGAATACACCCAAAGGAAAGTTCTATGCCATATCTATAGGGATAATGCAAGAAGAAATCCTCCTTTTTGGTAGAGGATGGATGGAAGATAACAGGTGCCACATGATAGACTAGGAAGCAAGGACAACCACACTACAACTTGTCTCAGGGTAAGTTATGGTCCTCATGATAGACAAAGAGCTAGAGCCACAGATTCCATTTCAACAAGGTATGTCATCTTCTTCACCAACCCCAATCCCCACCATGATCATTAAAAAAGATGACTGTACCACCAACATCGATCCTTTACCAAGAACCCCTCTACAATAAATCCTCATTAGTGACAAACTCCACAACATCAAAGCCTCACTACTACTGATGCATACTAACCCTACTAACCTTGCTAAATCGGCTTAAAACTACTAACTACTAGAGCATGTCCCACCCCAAACCATTTCCGCACATACCACAAAACTGAAGTCTAACACCACTAATTGCTAGTTGGTCCCACCCCAAACCATTTATGCATGGACTCCATAATTGAAGCTATCCACCAACCCACCAATACTCACTGGTCAAGAAGGTTCTCATCGCACAAGCTTACTACGAGGGTGCTACTACCTTGTGGATACCCAAGAGATCCGAGCTTACCTTTTAGGCCTTGGTGACACCAAAGGCTCCGACACAAAGATACACTACTAGAACCTCAGGATGGCCTCCATGTCGCCAATGCAACTTCAAACTCATAAGGTCAGTAGAAACATCCAAAGGAGGCCACCACTGAAGCAAAGACATCAGAAAAGCCCATATCTTTCTCAAGCCACAACCACTCAAAGATGGGTATCTAAGGATCTCTTGATAGCCCAAAATTTATATGAACGCAATATGCAGGTATGGCTACCAAAG
Source organism: Cibotium barometz (assembly GCF_041138505.1). Lineage (NCBI taxonomy): Eukaryota > Viridiplantae > Streptophyta > Polypodiopsida > Cyatheales > Cibotiaceae > Cibotium > Cibotium barometz. The sequence goes on along the minus strand of NC_141094.1, from coordinate 26,449,750 downwards.
TTATCGATGAGATGAATAGCATCTTACCCCACAAGCCTACTACACCACCCCACTTACAATGGTGTCCAAAGCTAGGCACACATTTCACCACTCGTACTCTTCTAGATAAGGGTAAAGATAAAGTATAGGAGGGTGACAAGGACACAACTACTACAACTGATTTCATTAGTGATATCCTCTGAACCTTGGCAACCCCACCTAC